>NC_053037.3:466968155-467271185 GCF_002575655.3 Aegilops tauschii subsp. strangulata | reverse complement strand
CAAGACATTTCGACAATGGTAAAACAAGACCAGCAAAGCCCCCGAATGTGCCGACAAATCCCGATAGGAGCTGCACATATCTCGTTCTCAGGGCACAACGGATGAGCCAGACGTCGGGTTGGCATAGACCCTGGTTGCCAGGGGGCGCCGGACATCGCTCGGTTTGGGCCAGCACTCGAAGGAGCATTGGTACGGGGGTTTAAAATAAAGATGACCCTCGAGCTCGCGAAAACCCGGGGGAAAAGGCTTAGGTGGCAAATGGTAAAACCAAGGTTGGGCCTTGCTGGAGGAGTTTTATTCAAGGCGAACTGTCAAGGGGGTCCCATAAATCACCCGACCGCGTAAGGAACGCAAACTCAAGGAACATAATCCCGGTATAACGGAAACTAGGGCGGCAAGAGTGGAACAAAACACCAGGCATAAGGCCGAGCCTTCCACCCTTTACCAAATATATATAGATGCATTAATTAAATAAGAGATATTGTAATATCCCAACATATCCATGTTCCGACATGGAACCAACTTCAACTTCACCTGCAACTAGCAACGCTATAAGAAGGGCTGAGCAAAAGCGGTAACTTAGCCAAACAACGGTTTGCTAGGAAAGGATGGTTAGAGGCTGACATGGCAATATGGGAGGCATGATATAGCAAGTGATAGGTAGCGCAGCATGGCAATAGAACGAACAACTAGCAAAGCAAAGATAGAAGTGATTTCGAGGGGTGGTCATCTTGCCTGCAAGGTTCTCAGAGTTGTCGAAAGCTTGATCCTCGTATGCGTACTCAACAGGTTCCTCGTTCACGAACTCGTCTCCCGGATCTACCCAAGACAAAAACACAAACAAACAGAACCACAATCAACCACGAGAAATGCACAAGCAACATGATGCAAAACATGTATGATATGCGAGATATGATATGCGATGCATATGCGTGCTCCGGAAGGAAAATAATGAACATGGCAGTAACTTGGCAAACCAAGCATGGCACTGGAAAGATGAGATGATTTCGGTCGAAATCGATATAAAGATCACCGGAAACGGATGTACGGTTTGCAAATGGCAAGCAAAAAAAGAATGACACGAAACTGCGATTAACAGCATGATAGCACTTAAAATGCAACAAGCAACAATTTTACAGCACTCCAACATAGCAACAAAGCATATGACAGTAATCTACAGGAGATGCTTGACAAAAGATGAACACTGAGCTACGGCTACATCACAACATATCAAGCTCAAACAAGCATGGAAAAAGTGCAAAAAATAACAGGATCACAGACTGAAAAACTGGACATGGCAGAAAACAACATCAGGTAGCAATGTTCAGAGCACGAAATCAACAGGCTACAGGAACTTATCATGGCAAAACAAGGCATGGAAGTATTCTACTAAATGCATATGACAAAATCCCTTACTGATCATAAGCCAAAAAAGACGAGAAGATATGATGGCAAGCATGTAAACATAGCAAGTTTCGTTATCAGGTTCCAGACTTGGCAGAAAACAGAGCATGACAGAAACAATAATATGAGGACATGTTTGTGAGCTTGATGCACTCACTACAGAGCAATGCATGACAAAACAAGCATACCTAAAGCAAGATGGCTTGTTTATGAAGCTATCCATGGCAAGAACAAATACATAGCATGTATGGATCAACTACAACTAGCTTGGCAAAATTGCAAATCATGTTAAGAATCTGCCAGAAATATTTTATAGCAAAAGTAGAGCTAGATTGAGTCGTGCTATGGTACCCCATAATTGCACACAAGGGCAGGAATGGATCAAATAAAATAATATATACAAAACATCCTCACTGAACATCTCCAAAATATGCATGGATCTCTCTGTAGCGTCAAGTTTAGATGGCAATAAAATAACAGCAGACAAGGACTTAGAGAAATCACTAAGTCCCTGAAATCAGAAACATTACGGAACCTACTATGCATGCTTATGCTAGTCATCACAGAGATCAAAAAAATACATGGCATACACCCTTGGAAAGATGGCATGGCATACAACAAAACACATGTAGAGCTCATGCCAATAAGATGCACAGATAAAATGATACAAAAATGACAAATCTCCAAGTTCTGTTAAGAACCAGCAGATAACAGCAACTAGCCCTCTTGCAACAGAGATTTGGGCATCAAGATGACCTCTAATGAACATGGTGCAATTGAACAAAATGTAGAGCATCACGAGACGAACAATTTGACATATTACATGCACGAATCGGAGCAGTATGCATGAAGTTACGAGGCAAAGAACAGGGGCACTTGCTGAGAAAACTTAAGGACTTGAGGATTTTTTTAGGGTTCGAGAAGAAGGTCAACGAGCTACAGTACCAGATCCAGATCGAGGCCTGCTCGAGAGCTCGCCGGCCGTCAGAGAGGGAGGGGAAGGAGGCGGCGGCGGCGGCCGTAGGAAGGAGACCGGAGGGAGGAGGAGAGGCCGGAGGGGGCACCGGACTCGGGGCGGCGACGGGCTCGCCGGCGCGCGGGCTCCGGCGCGGCGGAGTGGCAAGGCCGGCGGGGGAGCGACGCGGCGGGGCAGGCCGGCGCGGGAGGCAGGCGGCGGCGGTGCGGGACGGGCGGGCCCCGCCTAGGCCCGGCGGGCCGGCGGCGCGAGGAGGAGAGAGAGGGCGCCCGGCGTGACGTGGCGCGTCCTTATTGGCTGCGGCCGGCGGCGGGATGTGTCCGGCGGCGTACGGACACGTCCGGCGCGCGGAGGGACGAAGGCTAGGGTTTCGGGGACTGCGAATGTAATTTTGGGGTCCTCACATATAAATAGGTAGAGGGAGCTAGGAGGCTCCAAATGAGGTGCGGTTTTCGCCCACACGATCGTGATCGAACGACCTAGAGCATGGAGATGACTTGGAGGGGTTTTGGGCTGGTTTTTAGGGGGGTTTTGCTGCACACACAAATGGACCTTGCGGATGCCCGGTTAACCGTTGGAGTACCAAACGACCTACAAATGGAACGAAACTTCACCGGTGGTCTCCGGGTGGTATACTAGGGCCACTTGACAAGCCTCGGTCCATTTTGAGAATGTTTGACACCCGCTCACGAAAGAAAACAAGAGGGGTGCACCGGAGGAGATAGGAGCGCCGGATTGCAAAACGGACAACAGGGAAAATGTTCGGATGCATGAGACGAACACGTATGCAAATGCAATGCACATGATGACATGATATGATATGCATGACATGAACAAAAAACAAAACGAAAGACAAAACCCGACCACAGAGGGAATATCATAACACATAGCCGAAAATGGCAAGAGTCGGAGTTACAAATGTGGCAAGTTACATGCGGGGTGTTACACGAGTGTTCAAAAATGCACATACTGCAATGTACATAGCATCCTAAGTCACAACCCTTTGCTAGAAAAAATAACAAATGCATGTTTGCATATAATTTGCAGGAAAGCCATGAATGCAAGGAAAGATGATTTGGATGATGTATTGACACTTGTATCTTTCTTTAAAGACATGAAGGCAATCAATGATGAGTTTTTCTATGACATACAAGTAGACAGTGACAAATCAGTTAAAAACATTTTCTGGTCCAATGCAAGCTACCGAGGAGCGTATCAAGACTTTGGCGATTGCGTAACATTCGACACAACTTACAAGACCAACAGATTTCATATGCCTCTGGGAGTGTTTGTTGGAACCAACCATCACTTGCAGTCAACGATATTTGCTGTTGCCCTAATCAGAGACGAAGATGCAAAGTCATTCAAGTGGTTGTTTGATACATTTGTACGGTGCATGAACAACAACCACCCAACTTGCATTCTAACAAGTGAGTTCAAAAATAAACTCTACAAGTTTCATCATCTTTTCAGTCTATGGGTCTGTATTGGGTACATTGGTTTTATCTGAAAATAATGTAAGGCAAGTAGTTCAACCATTGTTAGCACAGAAGTCCAACAAACAGTACAAGAAAGCAAAATTATATGTCACATGTTTAAAAAAAATTAGTTCTGAATGTGAAGTTCAAATACAGGAATCATAGAAGTTCAAGGACAAAGTTATAAGAAAAATATATGTAACATGTTCTGAAAAATATAGTTATGTATGTGAAGTTCAAGCACTGGTACCACAGAAGTTGAACAACACTGCTGTAAGAAAATTTTGTGTGTGACACTACTAGGTAGTCCTACTACTACCTGTAAAGTTCAAGCACTGGTACCACAGAAGTTCAACAATACTGTTGTAAGGAAAAATAAATGTGACATTTTTAGATAGTCATACTGCTACCTGTGAAGTTCAAGTACTTGTACAACATAAGTTCACCATCAGTGCAAAAAGAAGAAAGTTCTTTTTAATTCAAGTAGACCAGTGCCCGTCGATGGCGAAAGCTATACCACAATCATTCCCAAACACCGTCCACAAGCTATGCCGTTAGCACATCCTGAAGAAGTACAAGGAATACCTCGCGTTGTTGTACAAAAAGTATAAAACATTCAAAGAGGAGTTCACAGCTATATTAAACTGGCCGCTGATGCCAATGGAGTTTGAAGTTGCCTGGGCTGAACTCGTGCACAAGTACAACCTGGAGAACGACGAGATGATGATGCGGCTGTGGAGTGATAGGTGAAGGCAATAATAAAGTATTATTTATTTCCTTATATCATGATAAATGTTTATTATTCATGCTAGAATTGTATTAACCGGAAACATAATACATGTGTGAATACATAGACAACCAGAGTGTCACTAGTATGCCTCTACTCGACTAGCTCGTTAATCAAAGATGGTTATGTTTCCTAGCCATAGACATGAGTTGTCATTTGATTAACGGGATCACTTCATTAGGAGAATGACGTGATTGACTTGACCCATTCCGTTAGCTTAGCACTCGATCATTTAGTATGTTGCTATTGCTTTCTTCATGACTTATACATGTTCCTATGACTATGAGATTATGCAACTCCCGTTTACCGGAGGAACACTTTGTGTGCTACCAAAAATCACAACGTAACTGGGTGATTATAAAGGTGCTCTACAGGTGTCTCCAAAGGTACTTGTTGGGTTGGCGTATTTCGAGATTAGGATTTGTCACTCCGATTGTCGGAGAGGTATCTCTGGGCCCACTCAGTAATACACATCACTTTAAGCCTTGCAAGCATTGTGGCTAATGAGTTAGTTGCGGGATGATGTATTACGGAACGAGTAAAGAGACTTGCCAGTAACGAGATTGAACTAGGTATCGAGATACCGACGATCGAATCTCGGGCAAGTAACATACCGATGACAAAGGGAACAACGTATGTTGTTATGCGGTCTGACCGATAAAGATCTTCGTAGAATATGTGGGAACCAATATGAGCATCCAGGTTCCGCTATTGGTTATTGACCGGAGAGGTGTCTCGGTCATGTCTACATAGTTCTCGAACCCGTAGGGTCCGCACGCTTAAAGTTACGATGACAGTTATATTATGAGTTTATATGTTTTGATGTACCGAAGGTTGTTCGGAGTCCCGGATGTGATCACGGACATGACGAGGAGTCTCGAAATGGTCGAGACATAAAGATTGATATATTGGAAGCCTATGTTTGGACATCGGAAGTGTTCCGGGTGAAATCGGGATTTTTCCGGAGCACTGGGAGGTTACCGGAACCCCCCGGTAACTTAATGGGCCTTATTGGGCCTAGGTGGAAGAGAGGAGAGGAGGCTAGGGCAGGGCCGCGCCCCCCTTCCTCCCCAGTCTGAATAGGACAAGGAGAGGGGGGCGGCGCCCCCCCTTCCTTCCTCCCCTCCACCTCTTCCCCCTTCCACTCCTAGTCCAACATGGAAAAGGTGGGGAGTCCTACTCCCGGTAGGAGTAGGACTCCTCCTGGCGCGCCACTACCTCCTAGGCTGGCGGCCTCCCCCTTGCACCTTTATATACGGGGGCAGGGGGGCACCTCTAGACACACAATTGATCAACGATCTTTTAGCCGTGTGCGGTGCCCCCCTCCACCATAGTACACCTCGATAATATCGTAGCGGAGATTAGGCGAAGTCCTGCGTCGGTAGAACATCATCATCGTCACCATGCCGTCATGCTGACGAAACTCTCCCTCAACACTCGGCTGGATCGGAGTTCGAGGGACGTCATCGAGCTGAACGTGTGCTGAACTCGGAGGTGCCGTGCGTTCGGTACTTGATCGGTCGGATCGTGAAGATGTACGACTACATCAACCGCGTTGTGTTAACGCTTCCGCTATCGGTCTACGAGGGTACGTGGACAACACTCTCCCCTCTCGTTGCTTTGCATCACCATGATCTTGCGTGTGCGTAGAATTTTTTTGAAATTACTACGTTCCCCAACAGTGGTATCCGAGCCTGGTTTTATGCGTTGATGTTATGCACGAGTAGAACACAAGTGAGTTGTGGGCGATATAAGTCATACTGCTTACCAGCATGTCATACTTTGGTTCAGCGGTATTGTGAGATGAAGCGGCCCGGACCGACATTACGCGTACGCTTACGCGAGACTGGTTTCACCATTGCGAGCACTCGTTGCTTAAAGGTGACTGGCGGGTGTCTGTCTCTCTCACTTTAGTTGAACCGAGTGTGGCTACGCCCGATCCTTGCGAAGGTTAAAACAGCACCAACTTGACAAACTATCGTTGTGGTTTTGATGCGTAGGTAAGAACGGTTCTTGCTAAGCCCGTAGCAGCCACGTAAAACTTGCAACAACAAAGTAGAGGACGTCTAACTTGTTTTTGCAGGGCATGTTGTGATGTGATATGGTCAAGACATGATGCTATATTTTATTGTATGAGATGATCATGTTTTGTAACCGAGTTATCGGCAACTGGCAGGAGCCATATGGTTGTCGCTTTATTGTATGAAATGACATCGCCATGTAATTGCTTTACTTTATCACTAAGCGGTAGCGATAGTCGTAAAAGCAATAGTTGGCGAGACGACAACGATGCTATGATGGAGATCAAGGTGTTGCGCCGGTGACGATGGTGATCATGACGGTGCTTCGGAGATGGAGATCACAAGCACAAGATGATGATGGCCATATCATATCACTTATATTGATTGCATGTGATGTTTTATCTTTTATGCATCTTATCCTGCTTTGATTGACGGTAGCATTATAAGATGATCTCTCACTAAAATTTCAAGATAAAAGTGTTCTCCCTGAGTATGCACCGTTGCGAAAGTTCTTCGTGCTGAGACACCACGTGATGATCGGGTGTGATAGGCTCTACGTTCAAATACAACGGGTGCAAAACAGTTGCACACGCGGAATACTCAGGTTAAACTTGATGAGCCTAGCATATGCAGATATGGCCTCGGAACACGGAGACCGAAAGGTCGAGCGTGAATCATATAGTAGATATGATCAACATAGTGATGTTCACCATTGAAACTACTCCATCTCACGTGATGATCGGACATGGTTTAGTTGATATGGATCATGTGATCACTTAGAGGATTAGAGGGATGTCTATCTAAGTGGGAGTTCTTAAGTAATATGATTAATTGAACTTAAATTTATCATGAACTTAGTCCTGATAGTATTTTTGCAAATTATGTTGTAGATCAATAGCTCGCGTTGTTGCTTCCCTGTGTTTATTTTTGATATGTTCCTAGAGAAAATTATGTTGAAAGATCTTAGTAGCAAAGATGCGGATTGGATCCGTGATCTGAGGATTATCCTCATTGCTGCACAGAAGAATTATGTCCTTGATGCACCGCTAGGTGACAGACCTATTGCAGGAGCAGATGCAGACGTTATGAACGTTTGGCTAGCTCAATATGATGACTACTTGATAGTTTAGTGCACCATGCTTAACGGCTTAGAATCGGGACTTCAAAGACGTTTTGAACGTCATGGACCATATGAGATGTTCCAAGAGTTGAAGTTAATATTTCAAGCAAATACCCGAGTTGAGAGATATGAAGTCTCCAACAAGTTCTATAGCTAAAAGATGGAGGAGAATAGCTCAAGCAGTGAGCATGTGCTCAGATTGTCTGGGTACTACAATCGCTTGAATCAAGTGGGAGTTAATCTTCTAGATAAAATAGTGATTGACAGAATTCTCTAGTCACCATCACCAAGTTAGTAGAACTTTGTGATGAACTATAGTATGTAAGGGATGACGAAAGTAATTTCCGAGCTCTTCGCGATGTCGAAATCGACGAAGGTAGAAATCAAGAAAGAGCATCAAGTGTTGATGCTTAACAAGACCACTAGTTTCAAGAAAAGGGCAAAGGGATAGAAGGGGAACTTCAAAAAGAACGGCAAGCAAGTTGCTACTCAAGTGAAGAAGCCCAAGTCTGTACCTAAGCCTGAGACTAAGTGCTTCTACTGCAAAGGGACTGGTCACTGGAAACGGAACTACCCCAACTATTTGGTGGATAAGAAGGATGTCAAAGTGAACAAAGGTATATTGGATATACATGTTATTGATGTGTACTTTACTAGTGTTTATAGCAACCCCACGGTATTTGATACTGGTTCAGTTGCTAAGAGTAGTAACTCGAAACGGGAGTTGCAGAATAAACAGAGACTAGTAAAAGGCGAGGTGACGATGTGTGTTGGAAGTAGTTCCAAGATTGATATGATCATCATCGCACACTCCCTATACTTTCGGGATTAGTGTTGAAACTAAATAAGTATTATTTGGTGTTTGCGTTGAGCATGAATATCATTTGATCATGTTTGTTGCAATACGGTTATTCATTTAAATTAAAGAATAATTCTTGTTCTGTTTACATGAATAAAACCTTCTATGGTCATACACCCAATAAAATGGTTTGTTGGATCTCGATCGTAGTGATACACATATTCATAATAATGAAGCCAAAAGATGCAAAGTTAATAATGATAGCGCAACTTATTTGTGGCACTGCCGTTTAGGTCATATTGGTGTAAAAGCGCATGAATAAACTCCATACTGATGGGATTTTGGAATCACTTGATTATGAATCACTTGATACTTGCGAACCATGCCTTATGGGCAAAATGACTAAAACTCCGTTCTCCGGAACAATGGAGCGAGCAACTGACTTATTGGAAATAATACATACTGATGTATGCAATCCGATGAGTGTTAAGGCTCGCGGCGGGTATCGTTATTTTCTGACCTTCACAGATGATTTGAGCAGATATGGGTATATCTACTTGATGAAACATAAGTCTGAAACATTTGAAAAGTTCAAAGAATTTCAGAGTAAAGTGGAAAATCATCGTGACAAGAAAATAAGGTTTCTACGATCAGATCACGGATACAAATATTTGAGTTACGAGTTTGGTCTTCAATGAAAACAAAGTGGAATAGTTTCACAAATTCACGCCACCTGGAACACCACAGTGTAATGGTGTGTCCGAACATCGTAACCGTACTTTATTAGATATGGTGCAATATATGATGTCTCTTACCGATCTACCACTATCGTTTTGGGGTTATGCATTAGAGACAATTACATTCACGTTAAATAGGGTACCATCAAAATCCGTTGAGACGACGCCTTATGAACTGTGGTTTGGCAAGAAACCAAAGTTGTCGTTTCTTAAAGTTTGGGGTTGTGATGCTTATATGAAAAAGTTTCATCCTGATAAGCTCAAACCCAAATCAGAGAAATGTGTCTTCATAGGATACCCATAGGAGACAGTTGGGTACACCTTCTATCGCAGATCCGAAGGCAAGACATTCGTTGCTAAGTATGGATCCTTTCTAGAGAAGGAGTTTCTCTCGAAAGAAGTGAGTGGGAGGAAAGTAGAACTTGATGAGGTAATTGTACCTGCTCCCTTATTGGAAAGTAGTTCATTGCAGAAACCAGTTTCTGTGACGCCTATACCAGTTAGTGAGGAAGTTAATGATGATGATCATGGAACTTCAGATCAAGTTATTACTGAACCTCGTAGGTCAACCAGAGTAAGATCCGCACCAGAGTGGTATGGTAATCCTGTTCTGGAGGTTATGTTACTAGACCATGAAGAACCTACGAACTATGAAGAAGCGATGGTGAGCCCAGATTCCGCAAAATGGCTTGAGGCCATGAAATCTGAGATGAAATCCATGTATGAGAACAAAGTATGGACTTTGATTGACTTGCCCAATGATCGGTGAGCCATTGAGATTAAATGGATCTTCAAGAGGAAGACGGACGCTGATAGTAGTGTTACTATCTACAAAGCTAGAATTGTCGCAAAACGTTTTTCGACAAGTTTAAGGTGTTGACTACGATGAGAGTTTCTCACTCGTATCTATGCTTAAGTCTGTCCGAATCATGTTAGCAATTGCCGCATTTTATGAAATCTGGCAAATGGATAAACAAAACTGCATTCCTTAATGGATTTATTAAAGAAGAATTGTATATGATGCAACCAGAAGGTTTTGTCAATCCTAAAGGTGCTAACAAAATATGCAAGCTCTAGTGATCCATCTATGAACTGGTGCAAGTATCTTAGAGTTGGAATATACGCTTTGATAAGTTGATCAAAGGATATAGTTTTGTACAGACTTGCGGTGAAGCCTGTATTTACAAGAAAGTGAGTGGGAGCACTACAAAATTTCTGATAAGTATATGTGAATGACATATTGTTGATCGAAAATAATGTAGAATTATTCTGCAAAGCATAAAGGAGTGTTTGAAAGGAGTTTTTCAAAGAAAGACCTGGGTGAAGCTGCTTACATATTGAGCATCAAGATCTATAGAGATAGATCAAGACGCTTGATAATTTTTTTCAATGAGTACATACCTTAACAAGATTTTGAAGCAGTTCAAAATGGAACAGTCAAAGAAAGTGTTTTTTGCCTGTGTTACAAGGTCTGAAATTGAGTAAGACTCAAAGCCCGACCACGGCAGAAGATAGAAAGAGAATGAAAGTCATTCCCTATGCTTTGGCCATAGGTTCTATAAAGTATGCCATGCTGTGTACCAGATCTATTGTATACCCTACACTGATTTTGGCAAGGGAGTACAATGGTGATCTAGGAGTAGATCACTGGACATCGGTCAAAATTATCCTTAGTGGAATAAGGATATGTTTCTCGATTATGGAAGTGACAAAAGGTTCGTCGTAAAGGGTTACGTCGATGCAAGTTTTGACACTAATCTAGATGACTCTTAGTCTCGGTCTAGATACATATTGAAAGTGGGAGCAATTAGCTAGAGTAGCTCCATGCAGAGCATTGTAGACATAGAAATTTGCAATATACTTACGGATCTGAATGTGACACACCCGTTGACTAAAATTATCTCACAAGCAAAACATGATCACACCTTAGTACTCTTTGGGTGTTAATCACATAGCGATGTGAACTAGATTACTGACTCTAGTAAACCCTTTGGGTGATGGTCACATGACGATGTGAACTATGGGTGTTAATCACATGGTGATGTGAACTATTGATGTTAAATCACATGGCGATGTGAACTAGATTATTGACTCTAGTGCAAGTGGGAGACTGAAGGAAATATGCCCTAGAGGCAATAATAAAGTATTATTTATTTCCTTATATCATGATAAATGTTTATTATTCATGCTAGAATTGTATTAACCGGAAACATAATACATGTGTGAATACATAGACAAACAGAGTGTCACTAGTATGCGTCTACTCGACTAGCTCGTTAATCAAAGATGGTTATGTTTCCTAGCCATAGACATGAGTTGTCATTTGATTAACGGGATCACTTCATTAGGAGAATGACGTCATTGACTTGACCCATTCCGTTAGCTTAGCACTCGATCCTTTAGTATGCTGCTATTGCTTTCTTCATGACTTATACATGTTCCTATGACTATGAGATTATGCAACTCCCGTTTACCGGAGGAACACTTTGTGTGCTACCAAACGTCACAACGTAACTGGGTGATTATAAAGGTGCTCTACAGGTGTCTCCAAAGGTACTTGTTGGGTTGGCGTATTTCAAGATTAGGATTTGTCACTTCGATTGTCGGAGAGGTATCTCTGGGCCCACTAAGTAATACACATCACTTTAAGCCTTGCAAGCATTGTGGCTAATGATTTAGTTGCGGGATGATGTATTACGGAACGAGTAAAGAGACTTGCCGGTAACGAGATTGAACTAGGTATCGAGATACCGACGATCGAATCTCGGGCAAGTAACATACCGATGACAAAGGGAACAACGTATGTTGTTATGCGGTCTGACCGATAAAGATCTTCGTAGAATATGTGGGAACCAATATGAGCATCCAGGTTCCGCTATTGGTTATTGACTAGAGAGGTGTCTTGGTCATGTCTACATAGTTCTCGAACCCGTAGGGTCCGCACGCTTAAAGTTACGATGACAGTTATATTATGAGTTTATATGTTTTGATGTACCGAAGGTTGTTCGGAGTCCCGGATGTGATCACGGACATGACGAGGAGTCTCGAAATGGTCGAGACATAAAGATTGATATACTGGAAGCCTATGTTTGGACATCGGAAGTGTTCCGGGTGAAATCGGGATTTTTCCGGAGTACCGGGAGGTTACCGAAACCCCCCGGTAACTTAATGGGCCTTATTGGGCCTAGGTGGAAGAGAGGAGAGGAGGCTAGGGCAGGGCCGCGCCCCCTTCCCCCCAGTCCGAATAGGACAAGGAGAGGGGGGCGGCGCCCGCCCTTCCTTCCTCCCCTCCACCTCTTCCCCCTTCCACTCCTAGTCGAACATGGAAAAGGGGGGGGGGAGTCCTACTCCCGGTAGGAGTAGGACTCCTCCTGGCGCGCCTCTACCTCCTAGGCCGGCGGCCTCCCCCTTGCACCTTTATATACGGGGGCAGGGGGGCACCTCTAGACACACAATTGATCAACGATCTTTTAGCCGTGTGCGGTGCCCCCCTCCACCATATTACACCTCGATAATATCATAGCGGAGCTTAGGCGAAGCCCTGCGTCGGTAGAACATCATCATCGTCACCACTCCATCGTGCTGACGAAAGTCTCCCTCAACGCTCGGCTGGATCGGAGTTCGAGGGACATCATCGAGCTGAACGTGTGCTGAACTCGGAGGTGCCGTGCGTTCGGTACTTGATCGGTCGGATCGTGAAGACGTACGACTACATCAACCGCGTTGTGTTAACGCGTCCGCTATCGGTCTACGAGGGTACGTGGACAACACTCTCCCCTCTCGTTGCTATGCATCACCATGATCTTGCGTGTGCGTAGAATTTTTTTGAAATTACTACGTTCCCCAACAATAGGAAAATGTGGATTGCAGCATATTACAAGAACATTTTCTATGCTAGAATGACTTCCACACAACGAAGCGAGAGCATGAATCATGTGCTCAAGAGATGGTTTGTCAAGGGGACCCAGAACCTACACAAGTTTTCTAGGCAGGTAAATGCTTGCGTACAAACTCAGATGCAGAAGGAGAACGAGCAAACAATGACCAGCATGGTATGAAGACAAAAAAACACCCACATCATATTGTGTTTTCCTTCAATATGTGCACTTTGAATTTTAAAAAATGAAACCCATGACTCTGCTTCGACTAATATCTTATTTTTTTGACATGTGCGGACCAATCCTGTGAAAAAAACAACTTACAGCTACGAGGAAGACTTGGCTATCAAGTACACTAGAGCCGTGTACACCGAGATGAGGACTAGGATGAAAAAGCCACGCTATTTTGCGCAAAGCCTACAGCAGAGCCCACGAAGTACCTTGTGTACTACCACAACTAGGCTGGCCATGATGATGAAGACAGATTTGCCTGGTCAAAGCATGAATTCCAGGTTGTAGCTGACCCAGAGAATGAAATATACGAGTGTGAATGCAAGCTTTGGACACACACAGGTGAGTGGAAAAACAAACTCATTAAATAGCTAAACTAGTAGTATCATATCAAATATATGAAACTCATTGCTGGCTCACAAACTATGTATTCTGCATTCATCACAAAATGCAGGCCTGTTCTGCCTTCACATCATGAACATACTGGACTACCTGAAGCCTGACAAATTTCCAGACAAGTATATCCTCAAATGGTACACAAAGACTGCAAAATCACAACCAACCTTTGATACAAGGGACTACAACACAACTGCATCGGATGGCAGCTCAAGACTATCGAAGCAAGACATCTTGCTGCAGCTAAATTTGATGGTTAACAAGAAAGCGATGAGATGTGACCAGCAATATGACAGAGCCTTCTATGTTCTCAAGAGGCTCGTGGAAGAACTTGATGCAATACATTCGGCAAATCGAGCGGATGCTGACGGAAGGATGGCTGAAGAGGATGCTGAAATTGAAGATGACCTTCATTATTATGCAGCTGAAATGCTCCAGGCCGCTGCTCAAGCCAACCAATGCAAGCATGGTGTTGACCAATTAATGCAGCAGCGGCAGCAAGAGACGATGAAACTATTGGTGTACTCTGAAACAAAGGGTAGGAAGAAAATTTCTGCAGCAAAGAAAAGTGACAAGAGAGCTCAAATAATGGCACCACCTGCAGGAAGAGTCGTCGTGCTTGATGAGAACGGAGTGCCACTTGGACACAGGCAATGTAGTGTGTGCAAGAAGGTTGCAGGACACAACAAGCTCACCTATCCAACACTCTTAGAAAGAAACAATGCCGAGGAGGTCAAGCAACCCAAAGTTCAAAAACAGCGGCCCAAAGTTATAGAACAAAACAAGGGACCACACCCACAGAAAGCAAGCAGTAGACTTTGTAGCATATGCAAGGAGTATGAACCACATAATGCAAGAACATGCCCGAAGCGCGTAGATGCTGAAAAGACAAGCAAAAAGCCAGAGAAGAAACAGAAAGCAAAACCTAGAGCCAGCAACAAGAAAGTTGTGGAAGATGAAGAGGAATACGAAGATGAAGACACCATCGAAGAAGAGGAAGACGAAGAGGAAGAGGAAGAGGAAGTGGAATGCGAAGAGGAAGAGGAAGAGGATGATGAAGAGGATGATGAAGAGGAAGAGAAAGAGGAAGATGAAGAGGTACATGTCAAGCAAAAACCACTACAACCAAAGCCTAGGAGGAGCGCAAGGCTAATGAACAGTTAGACTAGGTCAATTAAACAAAGCAAACTTATGTCATGTCAATGTGTAGAATGTTATTCCACTTTTGAAACAGTATTTTAGTAGAAGCTTACTTGAACTTTTATTGTTGAAGTTTCAAAGAAATTATACAGTAGAAGTTCTAGTAAGCTTACTGTAGAAGTACTAGTATAGTATGAGAGGAGGTGCTGGTGATGTATTGCATGAAAGAGCAAGCAGTAATAAAATGAAAAATATACATTGTGAAGTTCAAGTAATATTACTGCAGAAGTCCTGGTACATTATGAGAGGAAGTGATGTGCCGGTGATGTATTCCATAAAAGTACAAGCAAGAATAAAAAAGAAAAATATACACTATGAAGTTCAAGTAAGATTACACTGGAAGTTCTGGACTATTATGGCAGGAGGTGCTGGTGTTGTATTCCATAAAAGAGCAAGCAGCAAAATAAATATACAGTTTGAAGTTCAGGTCAGCTTATAGAAGAAGTTCTGGTATATAAATCGATGTAGGAAAAAATATACTTAAAAAATAAGTATTGCCCTATGAACTAAGGTTAGCAAGTGTAACGCCCCGAGACCGACGCTCTAGACGGCTTCCATGTTTTTTCTTTATCGTTGTGTGTCTTTATTTGTTTGTTGCATTCATCATCGCATTGCATCCGCATGTTTTCATAAAACTTGCATCCGCTCATAGTTGCCGCACCCCCTTGCTTTCGTTGACCGTTTCGAGACCAACCACACTTGCAACGTTGCTCCTCGTTTTCTCTCTTGTCTTCTCCGGGGCCTTTTGTCAGACACTTTGTCTTTGTCGACCCCTCTCAGACCACCCCTCGCGCGCGTCCGAAAATTGTCCCGAACCCGACCCGGGTTGTTGTTACCAATGGGTCCGGATCATCCCCAAACATCTATCAAACATCTCCGTTTTCGTATTTGGACTCCCTACCTATTTATTCTCGACCGCCCGATTACGATCGAACGGACCGCGTTAACCCCTACCCTAATCCCCTACCTATATAAATAGTCCAACCCTAGACCAATCCCTAAAATCTAGCCCCCTTGTCCCATCCATGACTAGCCGCGCCGCCACCCACTCAGCATCTTCATCGGGATCCCTCCAGATCCACCCTCTCTCCCCCAATTTCCTGATAGGGCCAACCACCTCCTTCCCTCGATCCACCAAATCCCGCAACCGAGGCCCCGAGCTCCTCCCGCTCGATCCCTCCTCGAGCACCTCGTGCCCGACTGCCGCTGCTCCTCGGGCGCCACCACCGGCAACCGTACCTCGCCGGAGCTCGTCCGCGAGCAGGACGCGCCGACCACCATGGATTTTGCACCGGAGCTCCATGCCCCTTGCTCGTGAGCATCCCTTTGCCTATGGCCTCTCGCTCCTGCAACCGACGGCGGAGGCCTTTGTTTTCCCCTGCACCGCATCGACCGCATCGAGCAGCACCTCGAGGCCGAGCAGCTCCTCCGTGCTAATCCGCCAGGCCAGCCTCCCGTCTCTTTCTCCTTCTGTTCCCTCCTTCCCTCATCTCTCCTGTAACCCTCTTTCTCTCCCCTCGTTTCTCTCTCAGGGAGCACAGGAGCCTCGCCATGGCCACCGGATGGAGCTCCGCCGCCATGGATTCTTCCCTCCGCGCCCCAGATCCGGCCTCTCCGTCGGATCCCGCTGTCGTAGTCCCGTTCCCCGCCGTCCAGGACCTCTCCCGTCCACCAAGTTCCCCGTCCTGCTGCCTGAGCCCAAGGCCTGAGCGCCCACGGGACAACGTCGAGCAGATGGCCGCTGCCCCGCCTTGCAGATGCTTCGCCGCCTTGACTCCAGGTCCAGCCACCATCTTCGGCCGACCCTCCCTCTCTTGCCTCCGGTCCTCTGTTTTTCTGAAGCTCATGTCTCTCTCTGCTCTCTCTCTCTCTCTGTTGCAACAGGGAACTGAGCCGCCATGTCCGGCGCCCTCGTTTTTCCCTCTCTGCTCCACTTAACTTGTAGTTTTGTTTGTGCACTTTGTCATGCCATGCCTCTTTAAACCGGGCATGCATCATACTTGATTGTGCATCATGCCATGTTTATGTGATGATTGTTTATCATGTTGTTTGCTTCTTTCCGGTGTTGCTTCTTCGGGTTAGTTCCGATAACGTCGCGTTTGTGAGGATTTGTTCGACTACGTCCGTTTGTCTTCTTCATGGACTCGTTCTTCTTCCTTGCGGGATCTCAGGCAAGATGACCATACCCTCGAAATCACTTCTATCTTTGCTTGCTAGATGTTTGCTCTATTGCTATGCCGCACTAACTACCACTTGCTATATCATGCCTCCCATATTGCCATGTCAAGCCTCTAACCCACCTTTCCCAGCAAACCGTTGTTTGGCTATGTTACCGCTTTTGCTCAACCCCTCTTATAGCGTTGCTAGTTGTAGGTGAAGATGAAGTTTGTTCCATGTTGGAACATGTTTATGTTGGGATATCACAATATCTCTTATTTAATTAATGCATCTATATACTTGGTAAAGGGTGGAAGGCTCGGCCTTATGCCTGGTGTTTTGTTCCACTCTTGCCGCCCTAGTTTCCATCATACCGGTGTTATGTTCCTTGATTTTGTGTTCCTTACGCGGTTGGGTGATTTATGGGACCCCCTTGACAGTTCGCTTTGAATAAAACTCCTCCAGCAAGGCCCAACCTTGGTTTTAACATTTGCCACCTAACCTTTTTCCCTTGGGTTCTGCAGACTCAAGGGTCATCTTTATTTTACCCCCCCGGGCCAGTGCTCCTCCGAGTGTTGGTCCAAACTAGAGCCCTTTGCAGCGCCACCTCGGGGAAACTTGAGGCCTGGTTTTAGTTGTACGGATTGCTCATCCGGTGTGCCCTGAGAACGAGATATGTGCAGCTCCTATCGGGATTTGTCGGCACATTCGGGTGGTCTTGCTGGTCTTGTTTTACCATTGTCGAAATGTCTTGTAAATCGGGATTCCGAGACTGATCGGGTCTTCCCGGGAGAAGGAATATCCTTCGTTGACCGTGAGAGCTTATAATGGGCTAAGTTGGGACACCCCTGTAGGGTATTATCTTTCGAGAGCCGTGCCCGCGGTTATGTGGCAGATGGGAATTTGTTAATGTCCGGTTGTAGAGAACTTGACACATGACTTAATTAAAATACATCAACTGTGTGTGTAGCCGTGGTGGTCTCTTTTCGGCAGAGTCCGGGAAGTGAACACGGTCTGGGTTATGTATGAACGTAAGTAGTTTCAGGATCACTTCTTGATCATTTCTAGCTTCGCGACCGTTGCGTTGCTCCTCTTCTCGCTCTTATTTGCATATGTTAGCCACCATATATGCTTAGTGCTTGCTGCAGCTCCACCTCATTACCCTATCCTACTCATAAGCTTAAATAGTCTTGATCTCGCGGGTGTGAGATTGCTGAGTCCTCGTGACTCACAGATACTTCCAAACAGTTGCAGGTGTCGAGGATACCAGTGCAGATGACACAACCGAGCTCAAGTGAGAGCTCGAGGAGGACCCTTGGTCGTTACTATGTTTCGTTTCCTGATGATCAGTAGTGGAGCCCAGTTGGGATGATTGGGGATGTAGCATTTGGGGTTGTCTTCTTTTCTTTTTGTTCCGTAGTTGGACCTATGTGTGTACTCTGATTGATGTATGATTTATTTATGTATTGTGTGAAGTGGCGATTGTAAGCCAACTCTTTATCCCATTCTTGTTCATTACATGGGATTGTGTGAAGATAACCCTTCTTGCGACAAAACCACAATGCGGTTATGCCTCTAAGTCGTGCCTCGACACGTGGGAGATATAGCCGCATCGTGGGCGTTACAAGTTGGTAATCAGAGCCATCCCCGACTTAGGAGCCCCCTGCTTGATCGAATCGCTGGCGTTGTTGAGTCTAGAACAAAAAAATGTTTTGAGTCTTAGGATTATATATATCGGAGAGTAGGATTCTTTTTACTCCTCAGTCCCTTCGTCGCTCTGGCGAGGCCTCCTGACGTAGAAGTTTTGACTTTTCTCTCCTCAAATTTCACTAATTTTTTTAGGATCACGCGGGTATCTTGGAATCGTTCCGATGGTTTTGTGACGAGAACATTGTTCTTGGTGCCTCCTGACATTTAGGGGTTGTGGCAGTGTACCGGGGAGTTGAGCTCCGAGGTGTTGTCGTCACAATTTTATTGTTGCAGTTCTGGAATACCTGAGTTTCGCCGACATCGAAAATCTCTTTTATGCAGTTGTTGGTGAGATCACCTCGACACCACCCAGTACTGGGGCGGGAGTTCGGGAGTATTGCCATAACTCGTATAACGGATGCTTTTCGAAGGTTGAGGTACACGATTTCCGGAGTTTTCTTGGTTATGTGTTGACTTATGGATACAGCTGGATCTAGGGATTGTTAGTTTGGGTGACATATATTGCGTCCCCTGTATCCCCAACACCTGATTGCATAACCAGAAAGTTTCGGGAGTTTATAGGTGGGAATTCAAGTAGCTCCTAGAATATCTTTCCAACAGACACATGATACGATATGGGATCTATCATATGTTTGTTTCTGGCTTATTTTGCAAGCCAATCCTTTGTTTTGTTTTAAGTTGTGGTATTCGAGTTGCTTCAATGTCAAGTGTTGATTCCATACCTTTCCTAAGCGGTGTTCTCATACTTCTATGTGAATACCAATCCTTCTTGATCATCGAGATTGTCATGCCAATTCTGTCCAACCGACGTGCTCTTTTTCAAGTGGATCCGATCATTTCAACATTTGCGAGATCAATTCTCAGTTCTTTGCAACGGTGTTTGCTTCATCCGTCCCAAGTTGCCTTTGTTTTCCCGCCCTCCCACCCTCTTTCTTCAAGGACTCAGATTTCTCAATCATGTATCCTTTTATTGATGGGAAGCCTCTCCATCCTTTTCCATCAATGTTCTTATCCGGTGATTCTCAGGAAGATACTAACAGAGCTTCAAGTTCATCATTCTCTTTTCTTCTCTGGTGGATTCAATTCAAGTTTTCGGTGTTAATCACATCCCTTTCCTTGTTTCAAATGTTTTCTCATGCCGGTGCACCTCTCAATCATTCACCTCTCACTATTTTCATTGGTTCCGGAGTGTACAAGATATCTCAGAAGATTCACATTTCCATTCCCAATCCGTTCAAGCTATCTCGAGGTTGTTATCTCTTTTGAGCCATTTAATTCGACCGGCGCAATCTTTCTTTTAAATCATTCCAACGGTGTTTCTTTTGAGTGGGCCCTAACCCACAGGTCTTTTCCCAGGATCTTACCTGACTCTTCTAATTTTCTCGGAGCTTCTAAAATTCTTTTCATAGTTTGACGTAAGAATGGGTTATCATCAGTCATATGTCTTTCTCCAAGATCTTTCAAATTCTTTTCATCGTTGGTTCAACCATTCTAATTTTCATTCCGGAGTGCTTAAAAATTCATGGTGGTGTTTCTCATCGTCATTCTCAACATTTCAAGATCAAGGTAGAGATTTCTCTTAAAATCTTGGTCCACTCTCTCGAAGATTCATGGTTCTAGCTTCATGCCACTCTCATAATTGTTTTTGATTGTGAGAATTCTTTTCACCCATCCGGAGCATTTCAGGAGTCTTTTCAATTTGATTCTCCAGAGCCCATCATCTCAGAATTATTCATTCCAGCTTTCAGCTCTCGTTCTCCAAAATCTTACCGGTGCATCATTCAAATATCCTCTAATCAGTTCATGATCTATTCATTCTCATGTATCTAAATTCCCTCGAGTATTTTCGCGCGTTCTTTAATTCTTACGGTGTTTCGTCCTCTTTTCTTCAATTGTTTTCAATTCTCGCGGTGGTTCGTTCAAGATTTCTCTTCCTTCATTATCATATCAATTTATTCGTTGTTTCAATCCTACCGGTGGTTCGATGAAGACCTTCCCAAGTTTGCGCAATATCTATCTTAATCCTTTCTACGAGAATAAGTTGTATGCAAAATCCGTTGCTTGTCATCAATCTAAATTGGTGACGGCTAAGCATAATGTAATTCTTATTCTTGTTTCATCCAAGTGATTAATTCCTTATTCCGGAGATTCATCAAAATTCTTGATCTCATTTGTTCATTTTTCTTTCCAGAGCTCCAAGTTATTTCAATTATATCATTTCAAAGCTTCATCTAATCATTGCAAGGCTTCTCCCGGAGCTCTTTTCAACTTTCCCTTTCGTTTGATCATTCTTTTATTATCGGAGTTCTTCATGGAGGATCAACATGGTGGCTCATCAAGGATTCCTTTCATTCTTCAATTGTTCTTCAAGAATTCTCTCGAAGTTATGATCCGCCAAGCTATACTCAAAGATAAACATGGTGTTCTACACATGTTTTGTTTTGAGGAGTTCAAGCATTCTTCATCTTGCATTCCGAAGTGCAATTCTCTCTATCTTATCTTTCGAGATGGTGTTATATCATTCTTGACAATCCCCCTTCATGGTTCATGATTCACAAGTTGTTCGGAATGACATATTTTAGAACCATCAATTTCAATTCGTTCACGAGATCTTTACAATCCTTTAATCTCTTTGTTGGAGTTATCTTGTGTCATATTTCACCTAAAGCCTTCCCTAAGGAATGTTGCTATTATGGTGCTTATCAATGATCCAAGTTTTCTCATATCCTCTTGGTGAAAGAAGTTTTTCATCTCGTTGGTGTTATCAAGTATATTAGTTGTTTCCGTAGTGGCTGAATTTCGCCTCTATCTTGAGAAGTTTTCTATAAGCCCACTACAAGCTTATTCGTTTCGTTGTTGGTTTTTTCCAACAACTCCGTTCTAACCTTCTTGGAAGGGTGCTTTCCAAGATCATTTGTGGCAGAAGTTGGCATTTTCTTCTCCATTCCTTTATTCCAATGTCTATCTTATATTTTCTTCTGGAGGCATGGTGATGTTGCTATCTTCACTCATCATCTCGATTTGTGAGGATCGTGTTCTTTTCATGCTTACCATTTAACCGGAGTGTTGTGTCATCTCTTTAAGTTCTTTTCATCTTATCAAGTTTTCCTTCTTCTTTCAGTCGGAATGCTGCCCAAATTATATCAATCTTATTCCTTCTCTATCTAATTTTAACCGGAGTCTCATCCAAGTGCTTTCATTTTACCAAGTTCAAATTCTATTCTTTTCATTTCCAACCGGAGCGTTATCATAATTGATCCTTATCGTTCCTTGTACATCTCATTTCAACCGGAGTGCTTGCATGTACTTCTCGTCCATTGTTCTCGTCATTCATAGGTTTGCAAACTCCAAGGTTCACATGGTGTTCCTTGTTTCTCTTTTCTACCGGTGTGCTTTCATATTCCTTTTGATCTGTTAAGCTCTTGTTTCATATTCTTCAACCTACAAAGGTTCTCGCAATGTTCCTTGTTCCTCTTTGATAACGGAGTGTTTTCAATCTCGTTCATCTCCCATGTATTCTCTCTTTTCGTTCGTTCAATCTCTCAAGGTTCGTGGTTTCACTCGTTTGTCAAAGAAGCAACTTAGCTTTACCTCTTCTCTTCCTCTTCCGCTTTTTTCCGGTGCCGTCCTTAGATCTCGGGACGAGATCCTCTTGTAGTGGTGGAGTGTTGTAACGCCCCGAGACCGACGCTCCAGACGGCTTCCATGTTTTTTCGTTATCGTTGTGTGCATTTATTTGTTTGTTGCATTCATCATCGCATTGCATCCGCATGTTTTCATAAAACTTGCATCCGCTCATAGTTGCCGCGTCCCCCCTTGCTTTCGTTGACCGTTTCGAGACCAACCACACTTGCAATGTTGCTCCTCGTTTTCTCTCTTGTCTTCTCCGGGGCCTTTTATCAGACACTTTGTCTTTGTCGACCCCTCTCAGACCACCCCTCGCGCGCGTCCGAAAATTGTCCCGAACCCGACCCGGGTTGTTGTTACCAATGGGTCCGGATCATCCCCAAACATCTCCATTTTCGTATTTGGACTCCCTACCTATTTATTCTCGACCGCCCGATTACGATCAAACGGACCGCGTTAACCCCTACCCTAATCCCCTACCTATATAAATAGTCCAACCCTAGACCAATCCCTAAAATCTAGCCCCCTTGTCCCATCCATCCCTAGCCGCGCCGCCACCCACTCAGCATCTTCATCGGGATCCCTCTAGATCCACCCTCTCTCCCTTGATTTCCCGATTGGACCAACCACCTCCTTCCCTCGATCCACCCAATCCCGCAACCGAGGCCCCGAGCTCTTCCCGCTCGATCCCTCCTCGAGCACCTCGTGCCCGACTGCCGCTGCTCCTCGGGCGCCACCACCGGCAACCGTACCTTGCCGGAACTCGTCCGCGAGCAGGACGCGCCGGCCACCATGGATTTTGCACCGGAGCTCCGTGCCCCTTGCTCGCGAGCAGCCCTTCGCCTATGGCCTCTCGCTCCTGCAACCGACGCCCGAGGCCTCTGTTTTCCCCTGCACCGCGTCGACCGCATAGAGCAGCACCTCAAGGCCGAGCAGCTCCTCCGTGCTAATCCGCCAGGCCAGTCTCCCGTCTCCTTCTCCTTCTGTTCCCTCCTTCCCTCGTCTCTCCTGTAACCCTCTTTCTCTCCCCTCGTTTCTCTCTCAAGGAGCACAGGAGCCTCGCCATGGCCACCGGATGGAGCTCCGCCGCCATGGATTCTTCCCTCCGCGCCCCAGATCCGGCCTCTCCGTCGGATCCTGCCATGGTAGTCCCGTTCCCCGCCGTCCAGGACCCCTCCCGTCCGCCAAGTTCCCCGTCCTGCTGCCTGAGCCCAAGGCCTGAGCGCCCACGGGACAACGTCGAGCAGATGGCCGCTGCCCCGCCTTGCAGATGCTTCGCCGCCTTGACTCCAGGTCCAGCCACCATCTTCGGCCGACCCTCCCTCTCTTGCCTCATGTCCTCTGTTTTTCTGAAGCTCATGTCTCTCTCTGCTCTCTCTCTCTCTGTTGCAACAGGGAACCGAGCCGCGATGTCCGTCGCCCTCGTTTTTCCCTCGCCAGGAGACCGACTGCAGCCTCCTGCCGTCGCTCGGATCCGCGCCGCGTCGTCTCCGGCCCCTGCCAGCCGGAGTCGCGCCTCCCTGTGCCCCGCAGCCCCGCTGCATCGCGCCTCTGCTTCATTCCAAACGCGAGCGCCAGGTCGCGTTGAGTTTGCTCGAGCGCTGCGGTCGCTCGCACGCGTTGACCGCGCGTGGGCCTCCTCTTGTCTCGCCAAGGCCCACCGCCCACCTCCGCCTCCACTTCAACCAGCCAGCGTTCCTCCCCATCGACATGGGCTTGGCCCTTGGTGAGCCGCCCAAACCCCCCCTTTGCACTGTTGGGCCAGTTGGATTCGGCCCAGTGTAGTTTTTTCCATGTCTGCGATTTTAGCTATTTTTCCAGGAGTTTACTGTTTTGCAGAAAAGTCCCTAGTCTTCATGCATTTAATAACTCCACAACCGTGCATCGGATTAAAATGAATTATATATGTAAAATGCTTAGAATTTTATCTAGTTTCATAATATGCTGCTTGCATCCATGTTTAAAATGTTTAAAATGCTGTTCGTTTAATTTAGCTCAAATGCCATGCTAAAATGATTTATTTCATAACTAATTAACCGTAACTCGGAATTTAATAAACTTTATATGTAAATGGGGTAGAAAATGCATAGATTAACTTGGTGCACCTTGTTTTACTTTTTAACAACAATAAATATGGTTCTAGGCAGAACAGTACCAAATCCAAAATATGCATACGAGGATTTTCCGAAATTGTTGTTTGTTGTTCCGGCCTCATTCAAACTTGCCTAAATAGTTAGCTTACTTATGCTTCACCTCTTGCCATGTTAATCTACATTTAATATTGTTGGGTACATAACCGAGAGAACTAAACAATTGATGTGGTGTTTCGTCAATATGCAACTCGTTGCATATTGAGCTCCACTTAACTTGTAGTTTTGTTTGTGCAGTTTGTCATGCCATACCTCTATAAACCGGGCATGCATCATGCTTGATTGTGCATCATGCCATGTTTATGTGATGATTGTTTATCATGTTGTTTGCTTCTTTCCGGTGTTGCTTCTTCGGGTTAGTTCCGATAACGTCGCGTTTGTGAGGATTTGTTCAACTACGTCCGTTTGTCTTCTTCATGGACTCGTTCTTCTTCCTTGCAGGATCTCAGGCAAGATGACCATACCCTCGAAATCACTTCTATCTTTGCTTGCTAGATGTTCGCTCTATTGCTATGCCACGCTACCTACCACTTGCTATATCATGCCTCCCATATTGCCATGTCAAGCCTCTAACCCACCTTTCCCAGCAAACCGCTGTTTGGCTATGTTACCGTTTTTGCTCAGCCCCTCTTATAGCGTTGCTAGTTGCAGGTGAAGATGAAGTTTGTTCCATGTTGGAACATGTTTATGTTGGGATATCACAATATCTCTTATTTAATTAATGCATCTATATACTTGGTAAAGGGTGGAAGGCTCGGCCTTATGCCTGGTGTTTTGTTCCACTATTGCCGCCCTAGTTTCCGTCATACCGGTGTTATGTTCCTTGATTTTGCGTTCCTTACGCGGTTGGGTGATTTATGGGACCCCCTTGACAGTTCGCTTTGAATAAAACTCCTCCAGCAAGGCCCAACCTTGGTTTTAACATTTGCCACCTAAGCCTTTTTCCCTTGGGTTCTGCAGACTCAAGGGTCATCTTTATTTTAACCCCCCGGGCCAGTGCTCCTCCGAGTGTTGGTCCAAACTAGAGCCCTTTGCAGCGCCACCTCGGGGAAACTTGAGGCCTGATTTTAGTTGTACGGATTGCTCATCCGGTGTGCCCTGAGAACGAGATATGTGCAGCTCCTATCGGGATTTGTCGGCACATTCGGGTGGTCTTGCTGGTCTTGTTTTACCATTGTCGAAATGTCTTGTAAATCGGGATTCCGAGACTGATCGGGTCTTCCCGGGAGAAGGAATATCCTTCGTTGACCGTGAGAGCTTATAATGGGCTAAGTTGGGACACCCCTGCAGGGTATTATCTTTCGAGAGCCGTGCCCGCGGTTATGTGGCAGATGGGAATTTGTTAATGTCCGGTTGTAGAGAACTTGACACGTGACTTAATTAAAATACATCAACTGTGTGTGTAGCCGTTGTGGTCTCTTTTCGGCAGAGTCCGGGAACTGAACACGGTCTGGGTTATGTATGAACGTAAGTAGTTTCAGGATCACTTCTTGATCATTTCTAGCTTCGCGACCGTTGCGTTGCTCCTCTTCTCGCTCTTATTTGCGTATGTTAGCCACCATATATGCTTAGTGCTTGCTGCAGCTCCACCTCATTACCCTATCCTACTCATAAGCTTAAATAGTCTTGATCTCGCGGGTGTGAGATTGCTGAGTCCTCGTGACTCACAGATACTTCCAAACAGTTGCAGGTGTCGAGGATACCAGTGCAGATGACACAACCGAGCTCAAGTGAGAGCTCGAGGAGGACCCTTGGTCGTTACTATGTTTCGTTTCCTGATGATCAGTAGTGGAGCCCAGTTGGGACGATTGGGGATGTAGCATTTGGGGTTCTCTTCTTTTCTTTTTGTTCCGTAGTTGGACCTATGTGTGTACTCTGATTGATGTATGATTTATTTATGTATTGTGTGAAGTGGTGATTGTAAGCCAACTCTTTATCCCATTCTTGTTCATTACATGGGATTGTGTGAAGATGACCCTTCTTGCGACAAAACCACAGTGCGGTTATGCCTCTAAGTCGTGCCTCGACACGTGGGAGATATAGCCGCATCGTGGGCGTTACAGCAAGCCTAACAAACGTGTTCACATATGAAGTTCTGTTTGGATACGTGCAGAAGTTCATGTACAATGCCGACAAAAGATAAAGAAACGTAAAGGAGTGTATGAGAATATTTTTGCACAAAGTTATAGTTGAAATCCATTTGCAGTTGAAAAATCACAAAAAACACATATAGATTCTATGCAAATGGCTACATATTGGTTGAGTTGAAAAATACCAATACATTACTCAACACAGAAAATCCTCTCCATCTGAAACCAGCAGCCCAGCCAAAGAAATTCAAGTCAAAGATCATATGTTGGGGCCCAAAATTAAACAACACAAAAAAACCAACAGTTCAACCATAGCCCAAAGAGAAGTTCAAGTACATCTGTTGGGGAAAAACATACAACACATGGATACTGAAAACGATGCAGTACATTGAAATTCACAAGCCAAATCATTCTTCACACCAAATACATTTGTCCTCAATATCATAAGTAATAGTGCTGCAGCTATAGATACACAAACTACTAAAACATTCTTACAACCAAATCTTTATGGAATCGTTCCAATCGTTATCAAACCTAAATCTTTACGAAATCAAATCTACGCTGAAACTAATGCTTCAAATTCACGGGCCCAAGGACCGGATCTTGGCAGGAAGCTCTGTACGCACGATTTCATTCTTCTCGCTAAAGATTAGAGTGTGCACGAACTCGGCCTTCCAGTCATGTGCAGCAGCCTGCCAACAAGAAATGTAATTATGGTTTAGTAAAGGATAACTAAAACCACAGCAGGAGTGTCTCAGCAAAAAGACACAAGAAAAATGAAAGGATGATGAGACAAGAACAAGGACAAAACATACCTTCACATCACCAAAATCATCAACAAGCTCATCGCCATCATATGTAGAGCAGAACTTCACGGCAAAGAAACCACAATCATTATTCACTTGCTTTAGAACATCGATAAAAGTCGGCCTCTTTGCAATATTCGCCCAGTTAGGCTACTTGCTCGCTTTGTACGCAGCCTTGTCGTACACCTCCTCGAGCAACCCAACAAATCTCTAGATCTGCCAGAAATGACAAATAAGATGAAGTCAAAAACATGTTAACCAAAATAGTTAAGTTCAGGTACATAAAGGCGACACTTGCATAATATCCAGCTAAACAAATACCAGAAGTTCAACTGTCAAATGATAGTCAGTTCAAGCAGTATTACCAAAACAGAGATAGAAACATATTTTGTCAACAGAAGGCATAATAAACTTCGTGTCAAAATATGAAAGGAGGTTCAGGCTAAGAAACACTCACGATATTTTGGCAGTCTTTGTGGAAACTTGTTCGTGACATTCCCTTATTAGTGTAAGGAAGTGAATCAAGGATGTCAATGCTCCTACGATATCTATTCAGCACATACACATTGTAGTGCGCCATTGTGTCAATTGGCTTGAATAGTATAAAAAAAACCCTGCCAAGAATGAAAGAAATGGTGAACACAAACTATAAAGCATAGGTATTGAACAACCGGGATGAACAAAAACTTCTTGACAAACTCAACAAAAGGATGTACATAAAATTAAAAAAAGCAAGAGTTATGAAAACCTAACCAGCTTTGCGTTAAGAAGGTCTTCTTCCTTGCGAACAAACATTCGGAGGAGATTAGCAGATTTTTTTGCATCGAACTTTGGAACGGTTGCAGCAAAAAAATCATACTCCAGGCAGTATTGTGCATTCACAAAAACAGAATTGAAACACCTCCCAAATGCCACTACACCAAAACTAGAGCAAAAAAGGGAGATAGGGGTGCAAAGAACTAAAACCTGTAGGAAGTAGGGACTAAGTACAACCCTGTCAGCACAAGATAAGATCTCAGAGGTCTCCGGCTTATCCTTCCACAAGTTTATGAGATAATCCATTATGTCTCCTTCCATCTACTACCCTTCATCGAAAAGAGTATAAAGAAAACGTCCTATGAGGTTAATCACATTCCCAGGGATGGTAAACATGCAGTAGCTTGTGCTGCAGATTTAAAAGGATGGGAAAAAATATTAGAAGTTCAGATACAATAACAAACAGAAGGTCAGATACTATAAGTCAAAGGCAAGGAGAGATTTACAGAAGTTCAGATACTATAACTCAAAGGCAAGGAGAGATGAACAGAAGTTCAGATACTATAACAACAGAAGTTCAGACATTATAACTCCAAGGCAAGGAGAAATGAACAGAAGTTCACATACTATAACAACAGAAGTTCAGAACAAAGTAGCATCTCTGGCAGCAACAAAAATAATAAGAAGAAAACTCACTCAGAATACTTACTCAGACCATCTTCACTAAGCACATACTGTCTCAACTTCCCGACCTCAGATAGATGAGGGTAACTGTATTTATTTAGGGGAGCGACAGCAGAACGCTACTTCAAAGGCAATCTTGATGCTCTCGTGGAGGAAGTTATGCTGCCAGACTCAACTGCCAGTTTCCTCCTGGTGATGACAACATTCTTCCCACCTCTCCCAGCAACAGTACCAGCAGCAGATTTACCATTCTTCGGGTAAGCAATCTTCTCAAAATCATCGTCTGACGAAATCACCTCTGCTTCGACTGCACCAACCTTCCTGGACCAAGGGGTGTTCGGAGCACCACAAATACCAACAGCCTGCTTCCCAACTAGGAAGGAATAAGGGTTTGAGAGCTATCATCTTCTCTCGGAGTTGTACTCATCGATTCCTCCGTAGGCTGGTATTCCTGTGACCCGAGGAATGAGTAGTGGTAATCGGTCAAGTCCAACGGCTCCACTGTCAAAGAAAAGGAAGAGAAAAAAGACCATTAAATATAACTGAAGTTCGGGTACAGCACAATGTACAGTCCAAGTAATATAGATGACATGGTTACTACCCAAGCTGACCTAAAGTTTTTTGTTGCATATAACTGAAGAGACCTTGGAAGTCTGTCTCAAACAGGTTAGAAGAAGCAATTGAGTACAACCACGTCTTCCTGATATCCGCGATATTTTCATGGGAATAATTTGCAAGAACCCCATCATGAAACGAATTAACATTCGTAAGCATGAAGAATCCGCAGTCGATACTGCCATCAAACACAAAAAAGAACAGTGTTAGAACAAAAAAGATAGGCAACAAATAAAGACGTCGCAGCTTACGTACAACTACAGTTAAACAGAAGTGATAGAGAGAAAGTGGAACTCATACTTGTTATTCCGCTTTGGGACATCAATCCAATCCAACGGGAAACGGTCAATAGTTATAGGACTGAAGGGTGTCTCCCTGTCGTTGCTGGCATCGTTCCAAAGCTTCTTGATGTTATTAGTCATCCGCCGAAACAGGCGTACCGCATAGTCATTGTCTGGTCCATAGTGGAAGTCAAGAAGTTGGAACCTTGAATTCTTCAGGTCAAGAAATATCGAAACCCAATGACCAACACCACCCAAGTGAGCAGGAATTTTAGGCGGGTCAAAGTGGGGAAAACAACCTGAAGCAACATAAACACACAAATCATTAAAACTGAAAATTAATATCAAACGGTGCAAAGAAAAATAAAGCAATATAAACAGAGTGGATCGCAGTGCAAACTAATACAGAGACAAAGAACAAGATATTGCTTACAGAATCATGTGCATCCATGCTATCTGGACCAGTCACCAAGAAGTACTTCCTCACTCGGGAATCAAAATGACATATGAAAATCTTGTCCTAAAATAATGCAGCCAACACCAACATATGAAAATACAAAATGAGACAAACAAGTTTTAACTAAAATGGTAAGGAACAAAACAGAAAAGAAATTACTACAGGGTTGACTTACACAAACCCAATACAGCAGGATGAGTTTGTCTGATCCATGGTATTTCACACGTAGACAATAGAGTGCAACCTCAGCCACATTAGATCGAAGCATTCTGCGAAGAGCAAAAGATATTGCGACATCTTCAACAGAAGCTTCACACTCGTTGTTTTGGAACATAATCTTTGATCTAAAACAAGCAATAGAAAGTAAAAGAAGTTCAGCATGAGAAACTCAAGAAGTTCATAACACATATAAGCACAGAAGTTCAGCTACATCACAACAGGAAGTACAAAAAGGCTAGATGTTCAGCACCAGAGAAGTAATAGAATTTCAGCAACATAGAGTAAAGAAGTTCAGGTATGAAACCACAGGCAGTTCATAGTGGTAGATGGATGTAAGTTCTGACCAGCTGCACTCACCTCTTAGAATGATCATTCTTAAGCCTAGTTACACTGAAATAAAAGTCATCAACCTTCTTTCCGACGACAGCAAGTTCACTATCTGCTCAGCAAAAGAAATAGAAATTAAGAGCAACATTCAAGCACATAGATCACGACAATTTAATTAAGAGCAACATTCAAGCACAACATTCAAACACAAGCACATCTCAGCTGCTACACCAGAAAAGATAAAACCACAGGATTATAAACATCACAACCCATGCATTACAAACCTTCCCCCACATAGAAACAGGTTCACTTAACTTTATTTACAAACCACACGACAAAGCACAAACCAGAAGTTCAACTTGCACCACACAGACAGTTCACATGGATATCATGGACAAAAACCAACAACAAAAACCAACAGCATGCTCCTCTCTTTATGGATTCTTGCCTAGACTAGTGGCAGCACTGGAATGATCAACCTCCTCTCCAAAGCTATCGCTTTCAGTCTCTTCCTCGTCATCTCCAGAAGACATTGCAGCGTCGTCAGCAAGGACACCAGCAGCAGCTGGGGCAGCTGGAGAATCTAAAACAATGAAAACTGTTGGTTGTGCTGCACTAGGAAGAGCTGGAGAACCAACATCAACAACAACTGATGGCTCTGCTGTAGGAGACTTCTCCGGGGCTGCAGCAGCACTACCACCAATCTCAACAGCAGCCTCGACGGGATCTTTCTCCAAAATGATATCTCCAGCTATCTTGCCCGGCTTAGCATCAGAAACCTCAGTTGTCTTGACACTACTGCAGGATGCTGCTAACGCGACACTACGATCAGAGACTCTTCGACGAAACTATGTGCGATGCCATAATCGCAAACGGTGGTGTAAAAAACCGTCAAAAAAGGTGCAAAACGTTTGCGATGGAGGATGCATCAAACACGGCTCAGATTTTAGTTGCGTGTGCGATGCAGGGCATACGGTTCAATTCAATTAACCATTTGCAACGAGGAGGAACAAAAGAAACAGGCAAACAGATGAAGGTGTGTGCGATGTACAACATACGGTTCACTTGGACGAACTATTTGTGATTAGGCAACACAAAAGAAACGGTCAGCCAGATCAAGGTGTGTGCGATGTACAACATACAGTTCACTCGGATGAACTGTTTGCGTTGAGACATGGAAACAGAAACGGTTTAACTTAACAAGATGTGTGTGATACACGGCAAACAAGTCTGTAAACATAAATGTGTGCGAAGACCGATAATAACACAAACGATTGCTTCTAATAAGACGTATGTGATATGCTCTGTCTACACAACATCTATTGGCCATTGGGGGACGGGCGGTCATCCGGATACGCCATAAGGATGCGAAGAGGCATCCTATATTAACAAGGACTAGCTGTTCCACCAGTAGCTCACGTAAGAGAACTCTCAAGTTAAGTGTGCTCAGGCTGGTGCAGCCATCAGATGGGTGACTGGATGGGAAGTTCTGTTGATGTTAAATTAACCGATAGGATGGGTCGTATTTGTCAAATTAAATGACTGATACGACCCATCCCATGAGTTAATTTAACCTCGAGGTCCTTTTTTTTATTTTTATTTTATTTTTTAACACATGTTAAAGAAGGTCTACCGCATTACTTTTGGACAATGTACGATACGTGACATACAGTTGATCCATCCGACCTATTTGTGATGGAATAAGCCGTGTGTGTTGTGGGCAAACGCTTGCTAGTATTCAACCGTTTGCGATTGATGAATTCATCACCGACGGGTTCCCTAGTGTGGTCCGTGTTCATCTGATCATCATCTACATCTTGTGCTAGCTCGATGTTCCTTCTATGCTAAGTTTCCATTAATTCATGGTGTTTTATCAACACCGTTTCCCGCCATTTCCTCACCTATTTCTTGCCACCCAGCGATATTGCGCATAAACCTAGGCGGCGCGCGACGCACGGAGGCGACAAGCGCAGCCTGTAGCACATCCACCTTTTCCAAGCATGTCAACCCACGAAAGCGCCGCCTCTGCCATCAACCTCATCGACGAGGAAAACGAGCAGGCGCCACGGCCTGTCGAGGACGAGGCGCTCCCCGGCAATGCGATGGACGACAACGTGATGCGCGTCATCGCCAGGGTTGAGCAGACCTTTGGCGCTTGGCGCTTGAGCGCCACGGATCAAGATAGGCATGTCAGCGCCGACAGGCTGCAGCTCGCCGCACAACATGATCGATGGCGCCGCAGAGCAAGCTAGGCACGTCCGCGCCGATAAGTTGCGGCTCGCCGCACGGCGAGACCGTTGGAGCGCTGCAGAGCGAGAGGCGCGGTGCGCCGCACAGCCAGAGCGGATCCATCGGCGCTTGCATGCTGTTGACACGGCGTCGCAGCTGGGTACACGTCCCGTCAGCACCCCCATTCCTCGCCAGGATTGGGCAGAGGCCCTCAGCGCCGTACTTGCATCAGAGGCCGACCGCGTCGTACTTGCACTAGACGCTCGCCACGCCGTTCGCATGGGTGCCACCGTTCGCTTTGTCCGTGGCCCGCTGGATGCCAACGCGCTGGTCCGTAGGCTCGACCGCCTCCTTGGCCCAGGTGTCCACCCGGGCGCAGTAGAGGAAAATGGCCGTCGCATCCTCGAGCTAGTGATCTCTGATGAAATAGCCAACTTGGAGCTCGAGATCGCGCTCCAGATGTACCGCGAGCGTGTTGACCGCTTGGACGAATGCCTGCACGAGTTCAGGCAGAACCAAGACCTACCGTAGGCAAGGGCTGCTGGTCATGGTCTCATGGACGTGTTTTATTTTGTTGAGTCGTTTCGACGTGGATAGCTATGTATTCACAACCATCATAGTATTGCTTTGTTTATTCCTCTGTTTCAATGTGTACTCTGTTTTCCGTTCTTATATGTTCTGTTTCAATGTGTGTATATACGCTTTCCATTCTGTATATGTGGATGATAACAGCTAGATTCAAATTAGTATGCAAAAACAGATAAAAAATGGAATTCATATATATATATATATATATATATTAATTGTTCATTAGTTCATCACAGAATATATATATATATATATAATATCATCACGTATACTTGATGATACTTAACTACTAGGTACAATGCATAACATTGAAAACGAACAATACTAAAACTAATAATCACTCCTGGGGCCAGTATTCCGGTAGCCCCTCACCAACAGCTCCCTGGTGTGCGGCGTCTTCCCAGTGCGGAGGCAGTACTCCGCCTCCTCCGCCTTGCAGCGCTTGACGTACCGATCTGCCTCTTGCTGGCGGACGCGCGCGAACATCTTGCCATTTCATTGGGCATCCACCGGAGCTCCTCGTCGGTGGCACACTGGAGCTTATCGGCCCACCTCGACGCAGTGACAAGGCACCCAGCGCCTATGACCTTCCTCGCGAAGTACCCGTCTTCGTACACCTCTTCGGCACGACGATGCGCCCGACCCCAAAGCTCCGCCGCCTACTTTTTCCAGGCGGCATCACGGGCTTCACAGGCCGCTTGGTACCTAGCTTCCTCCTCCGCCATCTCCTTCTTGAACGCCACTTGCCTTGCTTTCTCAGCCGGCGGCAGCGACTTCCACAGACAAAGGTTGTACTGGCCCCAAAACCAATCCAAAGTTGGGGAGCTCCGGCGCAACCTCGTCAGGTGGCGCGTAGGGGTCCTCGCCGCTGCTATTCGAGTGAGCGTCCTCGGGGGGCGGCGAGTCCTCGTCGGCGTGTGGACAGACCGGCGGCGCCATGGTAGAGATTTGAGAGAGAGAGGGCGAGCGAGGGGAGGATGTAGATGAGAATGCAGGCGGGACGACATGAGCAAGGGAGTATTTATTGGAGGCCGGAATCTAGATTGACGGGGACAGTACACACGCTGGTCGCCGGAATTTACGAGTACTGTAGTTTGAATTACACATGATTCCCGCAGCAAAATCCGTGTGTGAACATAATAGCTGACGGTTTCCAATACAGAACCGTGTCTGATTAATGATCCCTGCCACTCACCTACCAAACCTCCAGCCGCGAGATAGAGTGCCAATCGTGTGGGGGCCGGTTGTCTTGCCAGATCTTTACATTTTCTTTTTTGAACACCAGATATTTACATCGTCTGATGATTTTTTAACTCGCACACAAGTACACAAAAATATGATTTTTCAAACCGTTATGGTTAGGCGTTGCATGTAGATGTAGTTCAAATTTGAATTACGGTCATTAAATGGTTAGAAAATCACTTAAATGTCTTTAAAAGGTCAAATGACCCGTGAAATTTCCAAATTTTCAGATGACAGTTGTATTAGTGCACGTTAAACATAGAAAACAATTTGAAGCCCGTAAGAGGAAGTTATCTCCCGTTCGTTATCAAACATACATTGTTTCCTCTCGGAACCACAAACCTACTAGTGAGTTGCTCCGGTTTGTGAGGGGTGTGTGTCCAAACTTTCGTCAAACAAGCCAATTTTTTTACCACATCATCTTGGTGGCATGACATTAAATCAAGCAAGGTTTCATGTTTTTCTGATCAGTTTTTAATTTTTTGGAATTAAAATGCCATGGCACTCCATGCATGTGCCCATGCCTTGAGACCAATATGTTTGAAAATTCCTTCTAATTTACTGCACATGGAATTAACTCGCACACAAGTACACAAAAATATGATTTTTCAAACCGTTTTGGTTAGGAGTTGCATGTATATGTAGTTAAAATTTGAATTACGGTCATTAAATGGTTAGAAAATCACTTAAATGTATTTAAAAGGTCAAATGACCCCTGAAATTTTCCAAATTTTCACATGACAGTTGTATTAGTGTACGTTAAATGTAGAAAAAAAATTGAAGGCCGTAAGAGGAAGCTATCTCCCGTTCGTCATCAAACATGCATTGTTCCCTCTCGGAACCACGAACCTTCTAGTGAGTTGCTCCGGTTTGTGAGGGGTGTGTCCAAACTTTCGTCAAACATGCCAATTTCTTTACCCCATCTTGGTGGCATGACATTACATCAACCAAGGTTTCATGTGTTTCTGATATTTTTTATTTTTTGGAATTAAAATGCCATATCACTCCATGCATACGTATGCATGTGTCCATGTCGTGAGACAAATATGTTTGAAAAATCCTTCTAATTTACTGCACATGGAATTAACTCGCACACAAGTACACAAATATGATTTTTTTTCAAACTGTTTTGGTTAGGCGTTGCATGTAGATGTAGTTCAAATTTGAATTACGGTCATTAAATGGCTACAAAATCACTTAAACGTCTTTAAAAGGTCAAATGACCCCAAGAATTTTCCAAAAATTCACATTACAGTTGTAGTAGTGCACGTTAGACGTAGAAAAAAATTGAAGGCCGTAAGAGGAAGCTACCTCCCGTTCGTCATCAAACATGCATTGTTCCCTCTCGGAACCATGAGCCTTCTTGTGAGTTGCTCCAGTTTGTGAGGGGTGTGTGTCCAAACTTTTGGCAAACATGCCATTTTTTTACCACATCATCTTGGTGACATGACATTACATCAACCAAGGTTTCATGTGTTTCTGATTTTTTTTAATTTTTGGAATTAAAATGCCATGTCACTCCATGCTTAATTGTGTCATAGCGTGTTAGACCAATATGTTTGAAAATTCCCTCCAATTTACTGCACATGGAATTAAATCGCACACACGTACACAAAATATGAGTTTTCAAACCATTATGGTTAGCTGTTGCATGTACATGTAGTTCAAATTTCAATTACGGTCATTAAATGGCCAGAAAATCACTTAAATGTCTTAAAAGGTCAAATGATCCCTGAAATTTTCCAAAATTTGACATGATAGTTGTATTAGTACTACAAAATTACTCGTTCATTTAAAACACCATCCGTTGCCACTTTACTCCAAATTCGTCTTTCACAGCTAATAAAAAATATCTACAACATCACACACAGTTGTTTTCTAGGAACTATTTGCGATGAAAATATCTGGGTCTACTTAAGTCTCCCTCCTTAAGCTTCACCGGCTCGTCTGCTCCAGTGCCGGCAACCCCCGAATCCACGAATCCCGATCCCCATTCTCGCACCCCCTTCTTGCAAAGATGACGCCATGGAAACGCTTCGTGAAGGCCCGTATGATGGCCGCGTCCCCCCCCCCCCCCCCGAGCGCCGCCGCCTGCGCCGAGAGCGCGGCCGCCTACGCCGAGAGTGCCGCCGCATCCGCATTGAGCGCGGCCGCTTCCGCCGAGAGGGCGTCTGCGGCAGCCGACAGGGCAGCTGCAGCAGCCGAGACGGCTGCTGCTGCTGCTGCGACAGCGGCTGCAAATGCCGAGAGTGCTCGAGCTGCCGTCTGTGCCGCCGATGTCGCCCTGGCCCGGGTCGAGGCCATCCACGCCAAGATCAAGGATGCACACGCCAAGATATTCCAGGCCACCTCGGACTCCAGCATGCAACCCACGTCTGAAAAGGCGGCGGTGACCATGGAGCACCTGCTTCCTCATGAGGTCGCCGAGCGGGAGCTGGAGATGCAGGAGGCGGCGGAGATCGAGGAGCGCCGGGAGGAGGAGTTGCGCGTGGCCGAGGTCGAGGTAGAGAAGAGTCTGTCCGTCGAGGAATCAGCGGTGGAGTACCAACGCGAGCTCTGGCTTAGCCACTACTACGAGTACTACAACCTTGAGGGTGGCGCCGAGGACGAGGACGAGGACGAGGGCGGGGACGAGGACGCGGTCGACATCAGCAGGGGGACGTGGAGTCCACCAATGGCGGCATGTCGCCAGGACAAGTCATCGACATCTCATCTCACACCGGCGATGCATAGGCCGGAACGGTGGTGGATTTGTTAAAATTATGCGTACTTAGGCTTTGTTTTTGTCACAGCCCTAGAATTTGCCTGCAAATAGTTGCAACTGCATCCATGCATCATGTTTAAATGTTTGAAACTTGAAATGGGGATGTTCAAACCCTAGCACCAAATGAAATCCAACTAGGATCAAATGAAATATTTTCAATGAACCCAAAATGCCCTTCAGAAATGTTCATGATTTATGAAAAAAGGTGAAAACCTTAACCAGAGATGATACACATTTTTCCAGGACATTTTTGGTCTTTGAATAAATCAATACTTATTTGAATTGGAGATATAAATTCCTATAAATACTTTTATAACTCCAATAATTTTGAAAACTTGTGAGTGGCTCTGAATATTTTGTATCAGGCCACATAATAATTTTCAGAAGCTACAAAAATGATTTGGTTTAGAAACTAAATCAAAACAGAGGAATAAAAATAGAAAACTGAAATAGAATTAACAGAGAGAGAGAGGGAGAGATCAGCACCTGGGCCACTTACCTGCAACTTACCCGCAGGCCAGCCGGCCCAGCCCACCTGGCGCTGCTAGTCATCCTCCTCCTCTCGCCAGAAGGACGAGCACGCGCGCACGCCCGAGAGCGCCACGCCACCAGGGCGTCTGCCTGCGTCCCCAGGCAAGCTCGACACCGCGGCCGACCTCCTCAGTGCCGTCCTGATCGCTCTCACTCTCTCACTCTCCCCCAGCTCACTCCTTCACCTCTCCCCGCTATGGTCTACGCAGCCGCGCACGCGCCGCCGTGAAGCTCGCAGCCACCGTCGTTCCCTCATCGCCTCGGCGCACCCACGAGCTCCCCCGCCGTCCATGGCACCGAGCCAGTCGAGCTCCGAGCGCTCGCACGCCCCGAAGACGCCTCCTCGACCTCGCCTTCACCGCCCGTCGCCGGAGATCCCCCTCGCCGCCCGACCACTCCGGTTCCTCCCTGAGCTCGTCGTTCGCCTCGTCGTGATCGCCCGAGCTGTTGCCCCTTTTTCCCCTCCCCGTTCTCTCTACCGTACGTCATAGCCAACGCGCTACTCGCACCGCACGCGCCGCCGCCCCTGCATGCCACCGTCGTGGCCACGGCCACGCAGGCTCGAAACCGAGCGCGTCACCGCATTCGTCACGCCCCCAGGAGCTCGCAGCACCCCTCCGCGCCCCCTGCCGTGCCTCATAGCGTCGAACCCGAGCACGACCGAGCTCCGACGGCCGCTGCCAAGCTCGAGGCCGTCCTCTCTGGCTGCCCTAGCTGCTGCTGCTTGTTGCAACGGGCGCGGGTGAGCCCCAGCTCCCCGTAGCCACTCTCCGCCGTCCATTTGGTCGCTGGAGCAGTGAGCCCGAGCCCCTCCGCCGCGTCTGCCGCCGCCGGCGTGTTAGCCCCGGTTGACCAGGGGTTTGACCTCCCCTGGGTCAATGACAGGTGGGACCCGCCCTGCTAACTAACCTAGGATAGTGTTAATTAAGTTAGGTTAGTTAGTTTAGTCACTGACACATGGGACCCACTGGTCAGTTTGACCTGGGCTGCCCCGTTGACTAGCTGACATCGTGCTGACGCAGTACTGATGCAGTTAATATTTTCTGGAATTAGTTTATTTTCGAAATAACCAGAAATTCCAGAAAAGACCCAAACTTCAATAAATCATAGAAAATAATCTAGAAACAACTTAACCTGCTGTATAGATCAAAAGATGTTAATGCACTTTGGAAATTCATTGTTTGAATTTGATTTTGAACCTTTGGTTCAAATCAACTCAAACCCCTCTGTTGCTAGCTGTATTAGCTCAAATCACAACATATTGCTAGGTCATGATCATGCATCATATTATGCATTGCATTGATTGTGTCCTTTCTCTCTTTGCCGGTGGTTGTTCCCCCTCGGTAGACGTATGTTCCGACGATGAGTTCGATGACACCGATGAAGAGCTATACTATCTTCAGAAGTGCCAGGCAAGCGAAACCCCCTTGTTCATTCTGATACAATCCCACTCTCTCGCTTCTGCTCTCTTTTACTGCATTAGGACAACAACGATTCAACTGTTACATGCTACGGTAGTTGAACCCCTTTCCTCTGCATGACCTGTCATTGCCACAGTAAATAGATGAAACTCACTATCATGAGTAGGACTTGTTTGAGCCCTGATGTGCCTACTCATTCATGCTTGTTGTCATGCCTGCTACTGCTTAGAGTTGAGTCAAGTCTGATTCATCGGGGATGAATCGGAATGTGGTGAACATGTCTTACTGTTGAGAGCTAAGTGTGTGAACACGATTTGGTAAAGGTAGCGGTGAGAGGCCATGTAGGAGTACATGGTGGGTTATCTCATTGAAACCGTCCTCAGGAACTGAGTTCTGCGTTTGTAATCCATGAACAGCTACTACCAGATGTTGGGCCCTGAAATATGACCCCGCTCGACTTATTAACCCCCCTGTCCTCTGTCCAGGAGTTGCAAGTAGTTTTTGGTGTTTGTAGTATGCTGGAGGCCGTGCACAGCGCTGACCCGAGGGGTGGGCTGTGATGCGGTAGGCACGTGGCACGGTGTACCGAGACGCCCGTTTGGTGCCTCGGGAACCCTACACACATCGTTCGGCGCCGTAGTGGAAACCTCGGCCGGACTCCCTGCGGATGGAACCTGAATAGGCGATAAACCTGGACTAGGGACTTGTGTGGTTAGTCAGGTCGTGGTCTACACCGACGTCGGCTTTCGCTTGAAGTCTGCCGAGCACATGTCTTGTGCAGATGCTAAGTGGTGGAAACATGTGTGAAGAAGTACACCCCTACAGGGTTATAAATGATCTATTCGAATAGCCGCGTTTGCGGTAAAGGAGCTCTGGGTTGCCTATACAGTTCATAGACAAGTGAAAGTGGATACTCTAAAATGCGCAAGATAAGCGTGAGTGCTATGGATGGCGTTCTCGTAGGGAGACGGGAGCAGATCCATAGTGGTGTATTGATTAGTGAATATGTGGACTCGTGTGCGCCACCTCAAAAGAGTTACTTAGAATCGTAGTTCAGGATAGCCACCGAGTCAAAGCTGGCTTGCTCCAGTCAAACTCCACCACCCCTTTATCGATAGTGATGCATATGTAGCTAGTTCTGATGTAAGTCTGGCTGGGTACATTTGTACTCACGTTTGCTTAATTTATGTTTTTGCAGAGAGACTTCAGTCTCACTAGTAGTTCCGCGTGGACTTCGACGTTTAGCTTGTTACCTCAGCTACGATCTTGTACCCTTGGGAGGGTCTTGTAGATAGCCAGGCTTCTCAGCCTTTTTCATTTGTAGTTGTCTGTACTCAGACATGTTTATGCTTCCGCTTTATTGCTTGTATGCTCTGTATGTTGGGTCATGAGACCCATGTTTTTAATACTTGGCTCCTCGGAGCCTAATGAATAAATACTTTGAGTTGTAGAGTTTTGTTGTGATGCCATGTTGTATTTGCACATATCGAGCATATTGTGTGTATGATTTGAAATGCTTGGTATGTGTGGGATCCGACAACCTAGTTGTTTATCCTTGGTAGCCTCTCTTACCGGGAAATGTCTCCTAGTGCTTCCACTGAGCCATGGTAGCTTGCTACTGCTCCGGAACACTTAGGCTGGTCGGCATGTGTCCTTCTTCGTTCCTGTGTCTGTCCCTTCGGGGACATGTCACGCGGTGTCTACTGGAGTCCTGTTAGCCCAGCTGCTACAGCTCGGATTCACTCGCTGATGACCGACATGTTCGTTGCTGGGTCATGTATGCCTGTCCCTGTAAGTTAGTGCCACTTTGGGTTTACGACTAGTCATGTTGGCCCGGGTTCCTTGTCATATGGATGCTAGCGACACTATCATATACGTGAGCCAAAAGGCGCAAACGGTCCAGTCCAGATAAGGTGGCACCCGTAGGAATATCGTGCGTGAGGCCGCAAAGTGATATGATGTGTTACATGCTAGATCGGTGTGACTTAAGATCGGGGTCCTGATAGCTTTGGTATCAGAGCCTGACTGCCTGTAGGATTACCAAGCCAAACTGGTCGAAGTCGAGTCTAGAAATGCTTTAGTTATATATAGGGGAATTGATTGTGGGAAGGAACATAAGGCTCTTTTTACTTCTTTACCTTATGGCCTTCTGATCCGAGTCATCCTATCTTCTCTACGGGGTTAAGGAACTAGGCTTTCTCTTCTTCTATCAGGATCACGTGTTACTAATCCGTAGACTTATATGATTGATGAATTCAAGTCACAATTCAGTTTCTAGTATTTCTGTGTGTTAACAGTTGGTCTCGAAACCTTGATTTTGTGGTGTTGAGTGGTCATGCCACTAGTTTACAGGATGTCTCAAGTCTTTTTTGAGCATTTACTGCCGTTATGCTGTTCGAGTCATCCCAGGTTTCCAAATAGTCTGATACATTTGCAAATCCCTTCTTTCCGTTCCCGATGTCCCTTTGGGCCAGTTCAACCACACTAATCGGTGAGTTGAGGTACTCTATTGCCTCGACATATATGTTGGAGCTATTATTATGATCCTAGGTGTTTTAGGGAGTCACCTAGTAATCTAGCCATGTTTTGTGTTCCCAGTGTGATGATTCTGGCCACCATTCTCGAAAGCATCCCATGATGCCATTTAGTTAGTAGGCCTTCTATTTCTGGGTTCTTAAGCCCAACATTCTCTCCATTTACCTCGTGTCGATAGTATTGCTCGTACCTTTAGGATATTAGTAACCTTTGTGATAGTCCTCAAGGTCCGTGGTATTTACTTCTCCCAAATACCATCAACTGCTTATGGCAGAAGTTCTTTTGAACCAAAAGATCACAACCAGAGTGCTCTTGATGAGTTCTCCATTCTACATTGTGAATCTGCCAGTTCTACCTTTCTGCATGGGTTATCCGGAAGAAATGTTGAGTTTTGCTCGACATACTAATCTATGCGTCCACAACTCAGAAAGATATATGTTCCTTTGAGTTGTCCCTCTCTTTAGTTGTATCCTGATCCCCGTCTATCATTTGATAGTCAAGAGCATGTCATGCATTCATGCTCATCGACACCTCATATTCTTGTGGTCTGTCAAGCCATTCTATTCTGGAATGACTAGGAGAAACAAAATCCAGTACCTCGTCCATTTCTAGGATTGGGTCAAAGCAGTTGTATTCCGTAGATCAAATGGCAATCCAGCTTTTATTCTGTTCTACCCTGGAGTATTACCCTCTTTATGTCAAGAATGCCATTTGAATTGCACAACATCTTATGAATTCTTGGTGCAGTGATACTTCTCGCCATCATTATTCATTCGTTGGTCTCCGTGTTGTTGTGACCGGAATGCCGACAAGTGAACCGTGACGTGTGAAATCAATACTCCTAGCAACCATGTTGCTTGGTAGTTAATGGACAATAGTTTCATTCTCAGCGTGTTGGTTATTGAATTATCATTCTAAGATTAATCATGTTACCTAGTCCATTTTCCCTGGTGCACTCTTCGATCAAGAGTTGGGATTGTGCCAATCCTTGCTTATTTGATCACATCATCTTGCCTGAAAAGTAAGATTGTTCGTGAGCTTAATAACATATCGGTAGTTCTTGCTTTTCTGAATATCTTCTCGGAAGTATCACCAGGTTGTCCCCTGACTGTTATGTTGAGCTCGTGATCGAGTTGGGTTCTTGTAAACCACCCTTCTCCAAGAATCTGTGTCGGATACCCCTGAACTAGTTAGTTGAGCTAAACAACAACTTGGAGAATTGGAAGATGGAAGCTTGTCCGACTTAGTTCATCATAAAGGGATATCTTTTGTGTGGGTGCGTTGAAGAAAGATGATATTTACATCGATTGATCCTTGTGATCAGTTGTTGGATCTATTGTCTTGTCCAAACTTTGATTTGAGTGAGGGCTATCTGATACGTCTCCAACGTATCTATAATTTTTGATTGTTCCATGCTATATCATATTCTGTTTTGGATGTTTAATGGGCTTTATTATACACTTTTATATTATTTTTGGGACTAACCTATTAACCGGAGGCCCAGCCCAAATTGCTGTTTTTTTGCCTATTTCAGAGTTTCACAGAAAAAGAATATCAAGCGAAGTCCAAACGGAACGAAACCTTCGGGAACGTGATTTTCGGAACAAACGTGATCCAAAGGACCTGGAGTCCACGTAAAGAAAGCAACGAGGAGAGCATGAGGAAGGGGGCGCGCCTACCCCACAGGCGCGCCCTCCACCCTCGTGGGGCCCACGTTGCTCCACCGACGTACTTCTTCCTCCTATATATACCTACGTACCCCCAAACCAACAGAAGCATCCATGAAAACCTAATTCCACCGTCGCAACCTTCTGTACCCGTGAGATCCCATCTTGGGGCCTTTTCCGGCGTCCTGCCGGAGGGGGCATTGATCACGGAGGGCTTCTACATCAACACCATAGCCCCTCCAATGATGTGTGAGTAGTTTACCTCAGACCTTCGGGTCCATAGTTATTAGCTAGATGGCTTCTTCTCTCTTTTTGTTCTCAATACAAAGTTCTCCATGATTCTTGTGGAGATCTATTCAATGTAATCTTCTTTTGCGGTGTGTTTGTCGAGACCGATGAATTGTGGGTTTATGATCAAGTTTATCTATGAACAATATTTGAATCTTCTCTGAATTCTTTTATGTATGATTGGTTATCTTTGCACATCTCTTCGAATTATCAGTTTGGTTTGGCCTACTAGATTGATCTTTCTTGCAATGGGAGAAGTGCTTAGCTTTGGGTTCAATCTTGCGGTGCCTTTTCCCAGTGACAGCAGGGGAAGCAAGGCACGTATTGTATTGTTGCCATCGAGGATAAAAATATGGGGTTTATATCATATTGCATGAGTTTATCCCTCTACATCATGTCATCTTACTTAAAGCATTACTCTGTTCTTATGAACTTAATACTCTAGATGCATGCTGGATAGCGGTCAATGTGTGGAGTAATAGTAGTAGATGCAGAATCGTTTCAGTCTACTTGTCGCGGACGTGATGCCTATATACATGATCATACCTAGATATTCTCATAACTATGCTCAGTTCTATCAATTGCTCGACAGTAATTTGTTTACCCACCGTAATACTTTTGCTCTTGAGAGAAGCCACTAGTGAAACCTATGGCCCCCGGGTCTATTTTCCATCATATTAATCTTCCAACACTTAGTTATTTCTATTGCCGTTTATTTTACTTTGCATCTCTATTTACTCTTTATCATAAAAATACCAAAAATATTATCCTATCATATCTATCAGATCTCACTCTCGTAAGTGACCGTGAAGGGATTGACAACCCCTTTATCGCGTTGGTTGCGAGGTTCTTGTTTGTTTGTGTAGGTGCGTGGGACTCGCGCGTGGTCTCCTACTGGATTGATACCTTGGTTCTCAAAAACTGAGGGAAATACTTACGCTACTTTACTGCATCACCCTTTCCTCTTCAAGTGAAAACTAATGCAGTGCTCAAGAGGTAGCAAGAAGGATTTCTGGCGCCGTTTCCAGGGAGATTCGCGCCAAGTCAAGTCAAGATTTGATTTCCCGACAACGAGCCATTTCTGGCGCCGTTGCCGGGTAGTCTATGCACAAGTCAAGACATACCAAGTACCCATCACAAACTCATCTCCCTCGCATTACATTATTTGCCATTTGCCTCTCGTTTTCCTCTCCCCCACTTCACCCTTGCCGTCTTATTCGCCATCTCTTTCCCGTTCGCCTCTTTTTCGCCTACCTCTTGTGTGCTCGTTGCCATGGCCAGCTCGGTCTTCATCCCTTCGTCTCCCGACTTTGAAGTCCTCCACTTCAAGCAAAGACAAGGGGAAAATTTAAAAGATGCTTGGTTTAGGATGCTAGAATCTTATCGTAGTTGCAATATAGAGGGAGATTTCAAAATTTTGCTTCGCAATTTTTATGTTGGGCTAACCTTGTCCCATAGACAACTCCTCGATTTTTCCGCCAAAGGTAGTTTATTGATATTGATCCTGGCTTCGCTTATGAAATTATAGAGGGGATAGTGGGAGTACTCCCCCTACAAAAAGGATCATCCCTTACCCAAGAAGGAAGTCAAATTCTAGAGAAATTATGTGAATTGCAAAAAATTGTTGAACCTCTTAAAAAGTATTGGGGGGAATATCAACCGCATGAATAATCTGATTACACTTTGCAATAGGCGGCTGGATGCTTTAGATCAAAGGATCACCGAGCATAACTCCATTAAGAAATTTCCTACCAAACATGGCAATGCATAGATCAATCCTTGCTTTTATGCCTAGCTAGGGGCGTTAAACGATAGCGCTTGTTGGGAGGCAACCCAATTTTATTTATAGTTTTTTTGCTTTTTGCTTCTGTTTAGGAATAAATATTTGATCTAGCCTCTGGTTATATTTGTTTTTATGTTTTAATTAGTGTTTGTTCCAAGTTAAACCTATAGGATCTTCTTGGATGATAGTTATTTGATCTTGCTGAAAATTCCAGAAACTTTCTGATCACGAAAACAATTGTTAAAAATCACGAGAACGTGATAAAAAACTGATTCCAATTTCAGCATATCAATAAAAAAATTGTCTAGGTCTTCCTATTTTTGTAGATTTGTTTGAGTTCCAAAAGTTTGCGTTAGTTATAGATTACTACAGACTGTTCTGTTTTTGACAGATTCTGTTTTTCGTGTGTTGTTTGCTTATTTTGATGAATCTATGGCTAGTAAAATAGTTTATAAACCATAGAGAAGTTGGAATACAGTAGGTTTAACACCAATATAAATAAAGAATGAGTTCATTACAGTACCTTGGAGTGGTATTTTGTTTTCTTTCACTAACGGAGCTCACAAGATTTTCTGCTAAGTTTTGTGTTGTGAAGTTTTTAAGTTTTGGGTAAAAGATTTGATGGATTATGGAACAAGGAGTGGCAAGAGCCTAAGCTTGGGGATGCCCATGGCACCCCAAGATAATCTAAGGACACCAAAAAGCCAAAGCTTGGGGATGCCCCGGAAGGCATCCCCTCTTTCGTCTACTTCCATCGGTAACTTTACTTGGAGCTATATTTTTATTCACCACATGATATGTGTTTTACTTGGAGCGTCTTGTATGATTTGAGTCTTTACTTTTTAGTTTACCACAATCATCCTTGCTGTACACACCTTTTGAGAGAGACACACACAAATCAGAATTTATTAGAATACTCTATGTGCTTCACTTATATCTTTTGAGCTATATTGTTTTTGCTCTAGTGCTTCACTTATATCTTTTAGAGCACGGTGGTGGATTTGTTTTATAGAAATTATTGATCTCTCATGTGTCATTTATATTATTTTGAGAGTCTTAAAACAGCATGGCAATTTGCTTTAATTATAATATCATGAGAAATTTGATGCTTGATAATTGTTTTGAGATATAAAGGTGGTAATATCATAGTTGTGCTAGTTGAGTAATTGTGAAATTGAGAAATACTTGTGTTGGAGTTTGTGATTCCCGTAGCATGCACGTATGGTGAACCGTTATGTAACGAAGTCGGAGCATGAGGTATTTGTTGATTGTCATCCTTTGTGTGGTGGTCGCGATCGCGCGATGGTTAACTCCTACCAACCCTTCCCCTAGGAGCATGCGTAGTAGTACTTTGCTTCGAGGGCTAATAAATTTTTGCAATAAGTATATGAGTTCTTTATGACTAATGTGAGTCCATGAATTATACGCACACTTACCTTTCCGCAATTTTCTAGCCTCTTCGGTACTGTGCATTGCCCTTTCTCACCTTGAGAGTTGGTTCAAAATTCGCCGGTGCATCCAAACCCGGTGACATGATACGCTCTATCACACATAAACCTCCTTATACCTTCCTAAAAACAGCCACCATACCTACCTATTATGGCATTTCCATAGCCATTCCGAGATATATTGCCATGCAACTTTCCACCGTTTCGTTTATCATGACACACTCCATCATTGTAATATTGCTTTGCATGATCATGTAGTTGACATCGTATTTGTGGCAAAGCTACCGTTCATAATTCTTTCATACATGTCGCTCTTGATTCATTGCATATCCCGGTACACCGCCGGAGGCATTCACATAGAGTCATATCTTGTTCTAAGTATTGAGTTGTAATTCATGAGTTGTAAGTAAATAAAAGTGTGATGATCATCATTAGAGCATTGTCCCAAGTGAGGAAAGGATGATGGAGACTATGATTCCCCCACAAGTCGGGATGAGACTCCGGACTAAATAAAAAAGAAAAAAAGAGGCCAAAAAAAGAGAAAAGGCCCAAATAAAAAAATGAGAGAGAAGGGACAATGTTACTATCCTTTTACCACACTTGTGCTTCAAAGTAGCACCGTGATCTTCATGATGGAGAGTCTCTCATTTTGTCACATTCATATACTAGTGGGAAATTTCATTATAGAACTTGGCTTGTATATTCCAATGATGGGCTTCCTCAAATGCCCGAGGTCTTCGTGAGCAAGCAAGTTGGATGCACACCCACTTAGTTTCTTTTGTTTGAGCTTTCATACACTTATAGCTCTAGTGCATCCGTTGCATGGAAATCCCTCCTCCTGGCATTGACATCAATTGATGGGCATCTCCATAGTCCATTGATTAGCCTCGTCGATGTGAGATTTTCTCCTTTTTTGTCTTCCCACATAACCCCTAACATTATACCTTATTGCACCATAGTGCTATATCCATGGCTTGTGCTCATGTATTGCGTAAAAGTTGAAAAGGCTGAAGCGCATTAGAAAGTATGAACCAATTGCTTGGCTAAAACCGGGGTTGTACATGATATGAATATTTTCTATGGGGAAGATGGAGCATAGCTAGACTATATGATTTTGTAGGGATAACTTGCTTTGGCTATGTTATTTTGATAAGACATAATTGCTTGGTTAGCATGCTTGAAGTATTATTGTTTTTATGTCAATATTAAACTTTTATCTTGAATCATATCGAATCTGAACATTCGTGCCACAATAAGAAGAACTACATTAAAATTATGCTAAGTAGCATTGCACATCAAAAATTCTGTTTTTATCATTTACCTACTCGAGGACGAGCATGAATTAAGCTTGGGGATGCTTGATACGTCTCCAACGTATCTATAATTTTTTATTGTTCCATGCTATATTATATTCTGTTTTGGATGTTTAATGGGCTTTATTATACACTTTTATATTATTTTTGGGACTAACCTATTAACTGGAGGCCCAGCCCAAATTGCTGTTTTTTTGCCTATTTCAGAGTTTCGCAGAAAAAGAATATCAAACGAAGTCCAAACGGAATGAAACCTTCGGGAACGTGATTTTTGGAACAAACATGATCCAAAGGACCTGGAGTCCACGTAAAGAAAGCAACGAGGAGAGCACGAAGCAGGGGGGCGCACTACCCCCCAGGCTCGCCCTCCACCCTCGTGGGGCCCACGTTGCTCCACCGACGTACTTCTTCCTCCTATATATACCTACGTACCCCCAAACCAACAGAAGCATCCACAAAAACCTAATTCCACCACCGCAACCTTCTGTACCCGTGAGATCCCATCTTGGGGCCTTTTCCGGCGTCCTGCCGGAGGGGGCATTGATCAGGGAGGGCTTCTACATCAACACCATAGCCCCTCCGATGATGTGTGAGTAGTTTACCTCAGACCTTCGGGTCCATAGTTATTAGCTAGATGGCTTCTTCTCTCTTTTTGTATCTCAATACAAAGTTCTCCACGATTCTTGTGGAGATCTATTCAATGTAATCTTCTTTTGCGGTGTGTTTGTCGAGACCGATGAATTGTGGGTTTATGATCAAGTTTATCTATGAACAATATTTGAATCTTCTCTGAATTCTTTCATGTATGATTGGTTATCTTTGCAAGTCTCTTCGAACTATCAGTTTGGTTTGGCCTACTAGATTGATCTTTCTTGCAATGGGAGAAGTGCTTAGCTTTGGGTTCAATCTTGCGATGTCCTTTCCCAGTGACAGCAAGGGCAGCAAGGCACATATTGTATTGTTGCCATCGAGGATAAAAATATGGGGTTTATATCATATTGCATGAGTTTATCCCTCTACATCATGTCATCTTACTTAAAGCATTACTCTGTTCTTATGAACTTAATACTCTAGATGCATGCTGGATAGCGGTTGATGTGTGGAGTAACAGTAGTAGTGCAGAATCGTTTCGGTCTACTTGTCGCGGACGTGATGCCTATATACATGATCATACTTAGATATTCTCACAACTATGCTCAATTCTATCAATTGCTCGACAGTAATTTGTTTACCCACCGTAATACTTATGCTCGTGAGAGAAGCCACTAGTGAAACCTATGGCCCCCGGGTCTATTTTCCATCATATTAATCTTCCAACACTTAGTTATTTCTATTGCCGTTTATTTTACTTTGCATCTCTATTTACTCTTTATCATAAAAATACCAAAAATATTATCCTATCATATCTATCAGATCTCACTCTCGTAAGTGACCGTGAAGGGATTGACAACCCCTTTATCGCGTTGGTTGCGAGGTTCTTGTTTGTTTGTGTAGGTGCGTGGGACTCGCGCGTGGTCTCCTACTGGATTGATACCTTGGTTCTCAAAAACTGAGGGAAATACTTACGCTACTTTACTGCATCACCCTTTCCTCTTCAAGGGAAAACCAACACAGTGCTCAAGAGGTAGCACTATCCTCAAATCAAATGAGAACCAACGATGTTCGTAATGTTCTCTTACTCGTGGTTGATCCCTCGAGCATACACCATTACATCTTTTGGTCTGACCAATACTATCACATTGTTCAGATAATGGTGGAAGTCCAGTGATATGGAAATTCTGATGAGTTGCTGTTGATCCCATCAGAAGTATTTTGTCTCCTCCATGATTCATGTTGAACATCAAGCTAGTGTTGGAAACTTTTGTAAGCATTATCTTTGTGTTCCGTTCATGAAGCCAATGTTTGGATGAAAGAAGTGACTTCCTCTAATTCATCTGCATTTGATGCAAGTTGCCGTCATGAATTCGAGAAAGTCAATGTTTCTTCCTCTGGAATCATCCCAAGTCAATTATGCATGTGTGAATGTATCCTATGGTTTGGTAGATTAATTACCTCCACTCCATATGTATTCCCTAGCACACCAAGCCACTAATTGATTTGATCAAGGAAGAGAAGTCTATGCTTGGGATCTAATCCATGGACTTGCGTAAAGACTTTGATATCCTTGATGATGGTTCCCAACCAGAACTCAATAGTGTTTTATTATAAGACTACTATGTGGTCATTCTTGTCTTGGACAACATGCTCACATGTATGTAGCAAAACCAGCTCATGTTTTGGAGCTTGCTATTGTAGTTCATTTCCCGAGAATCTCGCAACGTCATCTCGTCAATTTGTGTTGCAAAATTTCTTTTCAGACATGCTGAGTCTGAAGTATCCTATCACCAATCGGATCCGACTCTCAGGCAGATATGATGGTTGGAACATTCCCAACAGTTGCATTTTGTTCCCAGCTTGCACCGCCATTGTGCCAATTTCCCATGGGCAGCCCTTCTCAGCAGGTGTTGTCCAAGATCATCTTCCAAAGTGGACCTACCATGGATCCCATCCATTTCCGATGATAAGCAAAATCATCCATTGCGTTGTCTTCAACAAGGTAGTCCACATCATCCATTCTAGTCCAAGTATGTCATTCTTTTGGACTCCTTCAAATGATCAATTGTGAATTGCCTCAAGCTGGTATGAAGAGTTTCAATGATCTTTGTATCAAAAGTAATTCTTTTTGCCACTTAAGGGAATAGCTCTACGAGTCGCACTACTGCAGGATGCTGCTAACGCGACACTACGATCAGAGACCCTTCGAGAAACTATGTGCGATGCAATAATCGGAAACGATGCTGTATGAAAATCTTCAGAAATGTATAAAATGTTTGCGATGACGGATGCATCAAACACGGTTCAGGTCTTAGTTGCGTGTGCGATGAAGGGCATACGGTTCAGTTCAAATAACTATTTGCGATGAGGAGGAACAAAAGAAACGGGCAGCCAGATGAAGGCGTGTGCGATACACAGCATATGGTTCACTCGGATGAACTATTTGTGATTAGGCAACACAAAAGAAACGGCAGCCAGATGAAGGTGTGTGCGATATACAGCATACGGTTCACTCGGATGAATAGTTTGTGATTATGCAACACAAAAGAAACGGTCAGCCAGATCAAGGTGTGTGCGATATACGCATGCGGTTCACTCGGCCCTTTTCATCAGTGTGTGACCTCTGTGGCAACCGTTCGCTCCCCAGGCACCTCTTCGTGTACCGTGGCAACCATCCATCGCCTCTTCGCCTTTCCCTCTCGATTTGGAACTGCTGTCGCACGCTCTTCCTCCCTCCATTTTCCTTCACCCTTCCTTCTGCCATTGTTCGATCATCTTCTCTATGGAGGGAACAGGCCGGAAACGACCCCGTTATTCTTGCCCCGATCTGAAAGATGACGTGGTGGAGGAACTCATTTATCGGTGCGACGTCATCACCTCGGCTAGCATGGCAGGTTCATTCAAGACCATTCTCGACTCAACTAATAACATCATTACAAGGAACCCAAGGGTCCAGGAGCGGTTTGATCTCCCCTATCTTCTTCGCCGTGACCCTGCTGACTGGCGCGGGGACGAGGGAAGCCTCGCCTTGTGCAAGTTGATGCGGATTGATAATGATACGTATGATGTTAAGATGCCATCGATTGAGGGCAAGGCTTGGGCAGGCGCAAATGGAGATTGGGTTGTTTATATTGGGTACAACTGCGAGTGGGAACTTGTGAATGTGTACACTCGTCACCGGGTTCCACTTCCAAAAATCTCAGACGACTGCCCAGAGGTTGAGTACACCGGTAATCTACGTGAGTTCAAATACGATCATGGTGACTGTCGTCTATGGAAGATAGCAATTTGTCGAGTTCCCAGCCGGTATTGGGATTACTCGAACTATGAAGTTGTTGCTATCTTCGACAAGCTTGTTGCCTTCCTTACTTCCACGCCTCGATGGATATTGCTCAAAAATCAATTTCTATACACGGATGAGTACTGTGATGCAATTCAATACGAGGGTCTTGTGTTTGCTGCCACCACTTGTGGCACTGTTTTTGCATGGAAATCATCATGCTTTCGGTACGTTTGTCTTCCACCGTAATTATAATTGTTTCATCCACATGCATGTGGGTTAGCTAGTTTCCCTTTACTTATTAATTAACCTTCTTGTGTTTCCAAGGTCCTGTGAACATTCCACCACCTATACTTTTAAATTTTAATAACAAAGGGGGAGATGGCGATGCTGATGATTACGAGCATGAGGGCGAGCTAGGCCCATATACTCAGTGGCGCCTGGCAACTTATTCCGATGGATCACCTCTTCTTCTTGTCTGTATACAGGGCACTGCTGATGTTACTAAGGAAGCAGGTGTTGTCTCGCATGGTCGCACTCTCCGGACCTATTCCAACATCCGTTGCAGGGTATTCGGGATGGATACTAGTGTACTAGTGCCAACACCTTCTCCCTGGTTCAGTATTGGAAGTCTTGGAGGAAACTCGCTCTTCCTTGGACAAAACTATCCAATGATGGTGGAAGGCGATCCTGCTGTTGTTGACACAACGTTACTACCATTTATGAGAAGCAACTGTATCTATACCTCGGACATTGCTATGCTTCCCTACCGTCCCAATATGGGTCCTGACATAGTCCGCTTCAGCCTGGATGATCAGTCCTGCGTTGGTCTCGAGATTTACAGTAGCTGGCCCTTCCCAGAGAATCACTTCTGGTTGAAAGCAAGCGTTTCCAACGCCGACGAGTGGTTGAGTTGAAGTTCATTTCATCGCTTTGTTATTTGTTGTGTGAGAAAAACTTTACTAGAATGTTTTGTTGGAAATGATCTGTAATCCAACGTGTATCCTCGTTGTCGTTGTGGGCTGATGACTTGTTGTATGTAATCAATGGTACATTTGCATATGCATCCATCAACTGACGCCTGCTAGTGGTGTCCATATGAACAGTGCTAGTGATTTTAGTTGCAAAAATTAGATAGTGCTAGTGATTTTTAGCTTTATATTTTGACAAATCGCAGTGTTACAAGGTTGACAAATGGCAATGTTACTAGATAAACAAATGTCAATCTTTCCAGTTTGACAAATGGCAACATACCAAAAATGACAGATATGCAAATCTTACCCAATTGTTTGTACGTGGTTGCACACGGGTCATGCAAAACAACCGTTTGCGTTGAAGGGATGCACAAATCCTGCTCGACACATTTTCCCTTGGCTTCCTGGGGAAGCTGTCGGTTTTCATCGGGGTGTTCTAACTAAAACGTTTGCGATGAGTGTTTTATATTTAAAAACCATTGACTTTTTTTCACAAGAAAATCGTTTGATAAGTCTGTACATTAAGAGAGAAAAACGCAAGTTCGTTCAAACCATATCTTTCATTCAGTCACACTGCGAATTTATATTCATATGATCGAGAATTTGAGATACAGTATTAAACCCAAAAAAACTATTTCCGGCGGCAGCGGAGGCGGCGTGCCGCGCCATCGTTGTCGTTGTCGTCCTCCGGGACGCTGTTGTTGAAGTCTTCAAGGCAGCACAAAATGTTCTTGACTTGTAAATCAAGCATCATGTCGTCGCGCGATCGATGGGCGGGGCGCGGGAGGACGACAACTGGCACCGCTGAGAGGTAGCGGTCGACGGCAGTGTCCCATGCCGCTGAAGGGGGCGCGTGCATGGGCACGGGCACGGGCGCGGTGGGTGCATCCAAATGCACGAGGGCCGGTGCCACGGTGGGTGGAGGGGCGCACATGAGCACGGGCACGGGCACGGGCGCTGGCATGTACACGAGCTCGCGCGGGTCCGCGAAGACCTCGCTAATGCCCGCGGCTTCCAGCTCTCCGATAGTGCTCGGCGACCAGCCCGTCAATGCTATGGGGATGGTCCCTAGCGTGGGCGCATGGATGGGAGCGGGGACGGGAGCGGGGGCAGCAACCGCCGCGGCCAGCTCATTCTGGGCCATGCCCATGAGTCCCCATTCCTCCTTATTTTCTATCTCCAACGGTGGCATGTTGCCAGGACAAGTCATCGACGTCTCATCTCACACCGGCGATGCATAGGCCGGCGCGGCGGCGGATTTGGTAAAATTATGCGTACTTAGGCTTTGTTTTTGTCACAACCCTAGAATTTGCCTGCAAATAGTTGCAACTGCATCCATGCATCATGTTTAAATTTTTGAAACTTGAAATGGGGATGTTCAAACTCTAGCACCAAATGAAATCCAACTAGGATCAAATGAAATATTTTCAATGAACCCAAAATGCCCTTCAGAAATGTTCATGATTTATGGAAAAAGGTGAAAACCTTAACCAGAGATGATACACATTTTCCAGGACATTTTTTTATCTTTGAATTAAATCAATACTTATTTGAATTGGAGATATAAATTCGTATAAATACTTTTATAACTCCAATAATTCTAAAAACTTGTGAGTGGCTCTGAATATCTTGTATCAGGCCACATAATAATTTTCAGAAGCTACAAAAATGATTTTGTTTAGAAACTAAATCAAAACAGAGGAATAAAAATAGAAAACGAATTAATAGAGAGAGAGATCAGCACCTGGGCCACTTACCTGTCAACTTACCCGTAGGCCAGCCGGCCCAGCCCACCTGGTGCTGTCAGTCATCCTCCTCCTCGTGCCAGAAGGACGAGCACGCGCGCGCGCCCGAGAGCGCCACGCCACCAGGGCATCTGCCTGCGTCCCCAGGCCAGCTCGACACCGTGGCCGACCTCCTCGGTGCCGTCCCGATCGCTCTGACTCTCTGACTCTCCCCCTGTTCACTCCTTCACCTCTCCCCGCTATGGCCGACGCAGCCGCGCATGCGCCACCGTAAAGCTCGCAGCTTGCGTCGTTCCCTCGTCGCCTCAACGCGCCCACGAGCTCCCCAGCCGTCCATGCCACCGAGCCAGTCGAGCCCCGAGCGCTCTGACGCCCCGGAGACGCCTCCCCGACCTCGACTTCACCGCCCGTCACCGGAGATCCCCCTCGCCGCCCCGACCACTCCGGTTCCTCCCCGAGCTTGCCGTTCGCCTTGTCGTGATCGCCGTGAGCTGCTGCCCCTTCTACCACTTCCCGTTCTCTCTACCGTACGCCGTAGCCACCGCAATGCTCGCACCCGCACGCCGCCGTCGTGGCCACGGCCACGCAGGCTCGAAACCGAGCGTGTCACTGCGTTCGCCACGCCCCCAGGAGCTCGCAGCACCCCTCCGCGCCCCCTGCCGTGCCTCATAGCGCCGAACCCGAGCACGCCCGAGCTTCGGCCGCCGCTGCCGAGCTTGAGGCCGTCCTCTCCGGCCGCCCTAGTTGCTGCTGCTTGTTGCAACGGGCGCGGGTGAGCCCCAGCTCCCCGTAGCCGCTCTCCGCCGTCCATTTGGTCGCCGGAGCAGCGTGCCCGAGCCCCTCCGCCGCGTCTGCTGCCGCCGCCGGCTAAACGCCGGCGTGTTAGCCCCGGTTGACCAGGGGTTTGACCTCCCCTGGGTCAATGACAGGTGGGGCCTGCCCTGCTAACTAACCTAGGTTAATGTCAATTAAATTAGGTTAGTTAGTTTAGTCACTGACACACAGGACCCACTGGTCAGTTTGACCTGGGTTCCCCCGTCGACTCGCTGACGTCGTGCTGACGCAGTTAATATTTTCTGGAATTAGTTTACTTTCGAAATAACCAGAAATTCCAGAAAAAGACCCAAATTTCAATAAATCATACAAAATAATCTATAACTCAGAATGAAATAAGTTATATATGAAAAATGATCAAAAAATTCAATCTATCCATTGGTACTAGTTTCATGCATGATAAAGCAACTTAACATTGCTGTATAGATGAAAACATGTTAATGCACTTTGGAAATTCATATCTTGAATTTGAATTTGAACCTTCCGTTCAAATCTGTTGGAAATATGCCCTAGAGGCAATAATAAATTGGTTATTATTATATTTCCTTGTTCATGATAGTTGTCTAATGTTCATGCTATAATTGTATTAACCGGAAACCGTAATACATGTGTGAATACATAGATCGTAATATGTCCCTAGTAAGCCTCTAGTTGACTAGCTCGTTGGTCAATAGATGGTCATGGTTTCCTGACCATGGACATTGGATGTCGTTGATAACGGGATCACATCATTAGGAGAATGATGTGATGGAGAAGACCCAATCCTAAGCATAGCACAAGATCGTGTAGTTCGTTTTGCTAGAGCTTTTCTAATGTCAAGTATCGTTTCCTTAGACCATGAGATCGTGCAACTCCTGGACACCGTAGGAATGCTTTGGGTGTACCAAACGTCACAACGTAAGTGGGTGGCTATAAAGGTACACTACAAGTATCTCCGAAAGTATCTGTTGGGTTGGCACGAATCGAGACTGGGATTTGTCACTCCGTATGACGGAGAGGTATCTCTGGGCCCACTCGGCAATGCATCATCATAATGAGCTCAATTGACTAATGAGTTAGCCATGGGATCGTGCGTTGCGGAACGAGTAAAGAGACTTGCCGGTAACGAGATTGAACGAGGTATGGGGATACCGACGATCGAATCTCAGGCAAGTAACATACCGATGGACAAAGGGAATTGTATACGGGATTGATTGAAACCCCGACATCGTGGTTCATCCGATGAGATCATCGTGGAACATGTGGGATCCAACTTGGGTATCCAGATCCCGCTGTTAGTTATTGGCCAGAGAGATGTCACGGTCATGTCTGCATGGTTCCCGAACTCGTAGGGTCTACACACTTAAGGTTCGGTGACGCTAGAGTTGTTATGGGAAATAGTATGTGGTTACAGAAGGTTGTTCAGAGTCCCGGATGAGATCCCGGACGTCACAAGGAGTTTCGGAATGGTCCGGAGGTGAAGATTTATATATGGGAAGTCCAGTTTCAGTCGCCGGAATTGTTTCGGGGGTTATCGGTATTGTACCAGGACCATCGAAAGGTGTCCGGGGGTCCACCGGGTGGGGCCACCTACCTTGGGGGACTTAATGGGCTGAACAAGGGTGGGAACCAGCCCCCTAGTGGGCTGGTGCGCCCCCAAGGGCCCAAGGCGCCTAGGGTTAGAAACCCTAGGGGGTGGGGGCGCCTCCCACCAAACTTGGGGGGCAAGTCCCCCCTTGGCCGCCGCCCCGCCCCACTAGATGAATCTAAGGGGGGCCAACCCCCTCTCCCTTCGCCCTATAAATAGAGGGGGGTGGGAGCGCAGCCGCACCCTTCCCCTGGCGCAGCCCTCCCCCTCTCCAACACCTCCTCCTCCGTAGTGCTTGGTGAAGCCCTGCTGGAGAACTGCAAGCTCCACCACCACGCCGTCGTGTTGCCGGAGCTCTCCCTCAACTTCTCCTCTCCCCTTGCTGGATCAAGAAGGAGGAGACGTCCCGGGGCTGTACGTGTGTTGAACGCGGAGGCGCCGTCCGTTCGGCGCTAGATCGGATCTTCCGCGATTTGAATCGCCGCGAGTACGACTCCATCATCCGCGTTCCTTGTAATGCTTCCGCTTAGCGATCTTCAAGGGTATGAAGATGCACTCCCTCTCTCTCATTGCTAGTATCTCCTAGATTGATCTTGGTGACACATAGGAAAATTTTGAATTATGACTACGTTCCCCAACAGTGGTATCAGAGCTAGGTCTATGCGTAGATTCTATGCACGAGTAGAACACAAAGTAGTTGTGGGTGATGATTTGTTCAATTTGCTTACCATTACTAGTCTTATCTTGATTCGGCGACATTGTGGGATGAAGCGGCCCGTACCGACCTTACACGTACGCTTACGTGAGACTGGTTCCACCGACCGACATGCACTTGATGCATAAGGTGGCTAGCGGGTGTATGTCTCTCCCACTTTAGTCGGATCAGACTCGATGAAAAGGGTCCTTATGAAGGGTAAATAGCAATTGGCATATCACCGTTGTGGATTTTGCGTAGGTAAGAAACGTTCTTGCTAGAAACCCATAGCAGCCACGTAAAACATGCAACAACAATTAGAGGACGTCTAACTTGTTTTTGCAGGGTATGCTATGTGACGTGATATGGCCAAAAGGATGTGATGAATGATATATGTGATGTATGAGATTGATCATGTTCTTGTAATAGGAATCACGACTTGCATGTCGATGAGTATGACAACCGGGAGGAGCCATAGGAGTTGTCTCAATTTATTTTATGACCCGCGTGTCATTGAAAACGCCATGTAATTACTTTACTTTATTGCTAACTGTTAGCCATAGTAGTAGAAGTAATAGCGGGTGAGACAACTTCATGAAGACACGGTGATGGAGATCATGGTGTCATGCCAGTGACGAAGGTGATCATGCCGCGCCTCGAAGATGGAGATCAAAAGGCGCAAGATGATATTGGCCATATCATGTCACTTTATGATTTGCATGTGATGTTTGTCATGTTTACATCTTATTTGCTTAGAACGACGGTAGCATAAATAACATGAGTCGTATAGTAGATACGATCAACATGGAGATGTTCACTGTTGATGACTAGTCCGTCTCACGTGATGATCGGACACGGCCTAGTCGATTCGGATCATGTATCACTTAGATGACTAGAGGGATGTCTATCTTAGTGGGAGTTCATTAAATAATTTGATTAGATGAACTTAGTCTAAAATATCTTTACAATATGTCTTGTAGATCAAATGGCCCATGCTAATGTTGCCCTCAACTTCAACTTGTTCCTAGAGAAAACCGAGCTGAAAGACGATGGTAGAAACTATAAGGGCTGGGTCTGAAACTTGAGGATCATCCTCATAGCTGCCAAGAAAGCATATGTCCTTGAAGCACCGCCAGGTGACGCACCCATTTTCCCAGCAACTCAAGACGTTATGAACGCCTGGTAGTCACGTAGTGATGATTACTCCCTGGTTCAGTGCGGCATGCTTTACAGCTTAGAACCGGGGCTCCAAAAGCGTTTTGAGCAGCACGGAGCATATGAGATGTTCCAAGAGCTGAAAATGGTTTTCCAAGCTCATGCCCGGGTCGAGAGATATGAAGTCTCTGACAAGTTCTACAGTTGTAAGATGGAGGAAAACAGTTCTGTCAGCGAGCATATACTCAAGATGTCTGGGTTGCCAACCGCTTGTCTCATCTGGGAGGTAATCTTCCAGATGACTCGGTCATTGACAGAATCCTCCAGTTGCTTCCACCTAGCTACAAGAGCTTTGTGATGAACTAGAATATGCAAGGGATGGAAAAGACCATTCCTGAGTTATTTTCAATGATGAAATCAGCGGAGGCGGAGATCAAAAAGGAACATCAAGTGTTGATAGTGAATAAGACCACTAGTTTCAAGAAAGGCAAGGGTAAGAAGAATTTCAAGAAGGACGACAAGGGGGTTGCCGCACCCGGTAAATCAGTTGCCGGGAAGAAGCCAAAGAATGGACCCAAGAGCGAGGCTCGGTTCTTTTATTGCAAGGGAAATGGTCACTGGAAGCGGAACTGCCCCAAGTACTTAGCGGATAAGAAGGCCGGCAACGCCAAAGGTATATGTGATATACTGTTATTGATGTGTACCTTACCAGCGCTCGTAGTAGCTCCTGGGTATTTGATACCGGTGCGGTTGCTCATATTTCTAACTCAAAACAGGAGCTGCGGAATAGATGGAGACTGACGAAGGACAAGGTGACGATGCACGTCGGGAATGGTTCCAAGGTCGATGTGATCGCCGTTGGCACGCTTCCTCTACATTTACCTACGGGATTAGTTTTAAACCTCAATAATTGTTATTTAGTGCCAGCTTTGAGCATGAACATTGTATCTGGATCTCGTTTAATGCGAGATGGCTACTCATTTAAATCCGAGAATAATGGTTGTTCTATTTATATGAGACATATGTTTTATGGTCATGCCCCGCTGGTCAATGGTTTATTTTTATTGAATCTCGAACGTGATGTTACACATATTCATAGTGTGAATGCCAAAAGATGTAAGGTTGATAATGATAGTCCCACATACTTGTGGCACTGCCGTCTTGGTCACATTGGTGTCAAACGCATGAAGAAGCTCCATGCAGATGGACTTTTGGAGTCTCTTGATTATGAATCATTTGACACATGCGAACCATTCCTCATGGGCAAAATGACCAAGACTCCGTTCTCCGGAACAATGGAGCGAACAACCAACTTATTGGAAATCATACATACTGATGTGTGCTGTCCAATGAGCGTTGAGGCTCGCGGTGGCTATCGTTATGTCCTCACCCTCACTGATGACTTAAATAGATATGGATATGTCTACTTAATGAAGCACAAGTCTGAGACCTTTGAAAAGTTCAAGGAATGTCAGAGTGAGGTTGAGAATCGACGTGACAGGAAAATAAAGTTCTTACGATCAGATCGTGAGGGGAATATTTGAGTCACGAGTTTGGCACGCACTTAAGGAAATGTGGAATTGTTTCACAGCTCACGCCGTCTGGAACATTACAATGTAATGGTGTGTCCGAATGTCGCAATCACACTCTATTGGATATGGTGCAATCTATGATGTCTCTTACCGATCTACCGCTATCATTTTGGGGTTATGCTTTAGAGACTGCCACATTCACTTTAAATAGGGCTCCATAGAAATCCATTGAGACGACACCGTATGAATTATGTCTTGGGAAGAAACCTAAGCTGCCGTTTCTGAAAGTTTGGGGATGCAATGCTTATGTCAAGAAACTCCAACCTGAAAAGCTCGAACCCAAGTCAGAAAAATGTGTATTCATAAGATACCCTAAGGAAACTATTGGGTATACCTTCCACCTCAGATCCGAAGGCAAGATTTTCGTTGCCAAGAACGGGTCCTTTCTAGAGAAGGAGTTTCTCTCGAAAGAAGTAAGTGGGAGGAAAGTAGAACTTGATGAGGTACTGCCTCTCGAACCGGAGAGTAGCGCAGCTCAGGAAGATGTTTCTGTGGCGCCTGCACCGACTAGAGAAGAAGTTAATGATGATGATCATGAAACTTCAGATCAAGTTGCTACTGAGCTTCGTAGGTCCACAAGGACACGTTCCGCACTAGAGTGGTACGGCAACCCTGTCCTAGAAATCATGTTGTTAGACAATGGTGAACCTTCGAACTATGAAGAAGCGATGGCGGGTCCGGATTCCAACAAATGGCTTGAAGCCATGAAATCCGAGATAGGATCCATGTATGAAAACAAAGTATGGAATTTGACAGACTTTCCCGATGATCGGCAAGCCATAGAGAATAAATGGATCTTTAAGAAGAAGACTGGCGCAGATGGTAGTGTGACCATCTATAAGGCTCGGCTTGTCGCTAAGGGTTATCGACAAGTTCAAGGGGTTGACTACGATGAGACCTTCTCACTCGTAGCGAAGCTGAAGTCCGTCCGAATCAAGTTAGCAATTGCCGCATTCTATGATTATGAGATATGGCAAATGGACGTCAAAACGACATTCCTTAATGGTTTCCTTAAGGAAGAATTGTATATGATGCAGCCGGAAGGTTTTGTTGATCCTAAGAATGCTGACAAGGTATGCAAGCTCTAGCGCTCCATTTATGGGCTGGTGCAAGCATCTCGGAGTTGGAACATTCGTTTTGATGAAATGATCAATGCGTTTGGGTTTATGCAGACTTATGGAGAAGCATGTGTTTACAAGAAAGTGAGTGGAGCTCTGTAGCATTTCTCATATTATATGTGGATGACATACTATTTATGGGAAATGATATAGAACTTTTGGAAAGCATAAAGGCCTACTTGAATAAATGTTTTTCAATGAAGGACCTTGGAGAAGCTGCTTACATATTAGGCATCAAGATCTATAGAGATAGATCGATACGCCTCATTGGTCTTTCGCAAAGCACATACCTTGACAAGATATTGAAGAAGTTCAATATGGATCAGTCCAACAATGGGTTCTTGCCTATATTGCAAGGTGTGAGATTGAGCACGGCTCAATGCCCGACCTCGGCAGAAGATAGAGAAAAGATGAGTGTCATCCCCTATGCCTCAGCCATAGGGTCTATTATGTATGCCATGCTATGTACCAGACCTGATGTGAACCTTGCCATAAATTTTGTAGGGAGGTACCAAAGTAATCCCGGCATGGAACACTGGACAACGGTCAAGAATATTCTAAAGTACCTAAAAAGGACTAAGGATATGTTTCTCTTTTATGGAGGTGACGAAGAGCTCGTCGTAAAGGGTTACGTCGATGCTAGCTTCGACACAGATCTGGATGACTCCAAGTCACAAACCGGATACGTGTACACTTTGAATGGTGGGGCAGTCAGCTGGTGCAGTTGCAAGCAAAGCGTCGTGGCGGGATCTACATGTGAAGCGGAGTACATAGCAGCCTCGGAGGCAGCACAGGAAGCAGTCTGGATGAAGGAGTTCATCACCGACCTAGGAGTTATTCCCAATGCGTCGGGCCCGATGACTCTCTTCTGTGACAACACTGGAGCTATTGCCCTTGCCAAGGAGCCCAGGTCTCACAAGAAGACCAGGCATATCAAGCGTCGCTTCAACTCCATTCATGAATATATTCAAGATGGAGACATAGATATTTGTGAAGTGCATACGGATCTGAATGTCGCAGATCCGTTGACTAAACCTCTTCCACGAGGAAAATATGATCAACACCAGAACTCTATGGGTGTTCGATTCATCACAGTGTAACTAGATTATTGACTCTAGTGCAAGTGGGAGACTGTTGTAAATATGCCCTAGAGGCAATAATAAATTGGTTATTATTATATTTCCTTGTTCGTGATAGTTGTCTATTGTTCATGCTATAATTGTCTTAACTGGAAACCGTAATACATGTGTGAATACATACATCATAATATGTCCCTAGTAAGCCTCCAGTTGACTAGATCGTAATAGTTGGCAGCTCCGGCCGCCGCTGCCGAGCTCGAGGCCGCCCTCTCCGGCCGCCCTAGCTGCTGCTACTTGCTGCAACGGGCGCGGGTGAGCCCCAGTTCCCCGTAGCCGCTCTCCGCCGACCATTTGGTCACCGAAGCAGCGAGCCCGAGCCCCTCCGCCGCGTCTGTTGCCGCCGCCGGCCCCCGGTCGACAAGGGGTTTGAGCTCCCCTAGGTCAATGACAGGTGGGGACCGCCCTGCTAACTAACCTAGGTTAGTGTTAATTAAGTTAGGTTAGTTAGTTTAGTCACTGACACATGGGACCCACTGGTCAGTTTGCCTGGGCTGCCCCGTTGACTCACTGACGTCGTGCTGACGCAGTTAATATTTTCTGGAATTAGTTTATTTTCGAAATAACCAGAAATTCCAGAAAAAGACCCAAACTTCAATAAATCATAGAAAATAATCTATAACTCAGAATGAAATAAGTTATATATGAAAAATGATGAAAAAAATCCAATCTATCCATTGGTACTAGTTTCATGCATGATAAAGCAACTTAACCTTGCTATATAGATCAAAACATGTTAATGCACTTTGGAAATTCATTTTGAATTTGAATTCGAACCTTTGGTTCAAATCAACTCAAACCGTTCTATTGCTAGCTGCATTAGCTCAAATCACAACATATTGCCATGTCATGATCATGCATCATATTGTGCATTGCATTGATTGTGTCCTTTCTCTCTTTGATGGTGGTTGTTCCCCCTCGGTAGACGTATGTTCCGACGATGAGTTCGATGACACCGATGAAGAGCTATACTATCTTCAGAAGTGCCAGGCAAGCAAAACCCCCTTGTTCATTCCGATACAATCCCACTCTCTCACTTCTGCTCTCTTTTATTGCATTAGGACAACAATGATTCAACTGTTACATGCTGCGGTAGTTGAACCCCTTTCCTCTGCATGACCTATCATTGCCACAGTAAATAGATGAAACCCACTAGCACGAGTAGGACTTGTTTGAGCCCTGATGTGCCTACTCATTCATGCTTGTTGTCATGTCTGCTACTGCTTAGAGTTGAGTCAGGTCTGATTCATCAGGGATGAATCGGAATGTGGTGAACATGTCTTACTGTTGAGAGCTAAGTGTGTGAACACGATTTGGTAAAGGTAGCGGTGAGAGGCCATGTAGGAGTACATGGTAGGTTGTCTCATTGAAACTGTCCTCAGGAACCGAGTTCTGTGTTTTTGATCCATGAACAGCTACTACAACACGTTGGGCCCTGAAATATGACCCCGCTCGACTTATTAACCCCCTTTCCTCGGTCCAGGAGTTGCAAGTAGTTTCTGGTGTTTGTAGTATGCTGCAGGCCATGCGTAGCGCTGACCCAATGGATGGGCTGTGATGCAGTAGGCATGTGGCACGGTGTACCGGGACGCTTGTTTCGTGCCTCGGGAACCCTACACACATCGTTCAGGGCCGTAGTGGAAACCTCGGCCAGACTTCCTGCGGATGGAACCTGAATAGGCGATAAACCTCGACTAGGGACTTGTGTGGTTAGTCAGGTCATGGTCTACACCCACGCCGGCTTTCACTTGAAGTCTGCCGAGCACATGTCGTGTGCAGACGCTAAGTGGTGGAAACATGTGTGAAGAAGTACACCCCTGCAAGGTTATAAATGATCTATTCAAATAGCTGCGTCCGCGGTAAAGGACCTCTGGGTTGCCTATACAGTTCATAGACAAGTGAAAGTGGATACTCTAAAATGCGCAAGATAAGCGTGAGTGCTATGGATGGCGTTCTCGTAGGGAGACGGGAGCAGATCCATAGTGGTGTATTGATTGGTGAATATGTGGACTCGTGTGCGCCACCTCAAAAGAGTTACTTGCAGTCGTAGTTCATGATAGCCACCGAGTCAAAGCTGGCTTGCTGCTGTCAAACTCCACCACCCCTTTATTGATACTGATGCATATGTAGCTAGTTCTGATGTAAGTCTTGCTGGGTACATTTGTACTCACGTTTGCTTAATTTATGTTTTTGCAGATTGCACTGCAAAAAAAAGACACATCCGTGACTTTTTGGGCTGAACAAATTTTTTTCTGTCATACTTATGACACTTCTATGACAATAATTATGACAAAACACGGTATCATCATAGATGTGGTGGGGTCCTACTTCTATGAAAAAAATCATGACAGAAAATGGGCTTTTCGTCCTGGGCGGGCCTGAGACGCAGCTGCATGACATTCTTTGGGCCGTCCATGATGGAAAAAACCGTGGTAGAAGCGAGGGCGAGGAAAATATCGGGGTGTTCCCGGTTACGGTGGGTGGTCGGGGCCGAGCGATGCGCGTTTCTCTCGTACACGCACGCACATGGGTGCGAGGCGTTGGGCTCTAACTGAACCCAAGCGAGGCTTTTGTCTCTAACTGAACCCGAGCGATTGCACTGCAGGCTACGCGTTACTGAACCCGAGCGATCGATCGATGGCTGTTAACTGAACCCGATCGAGCGATTCCTTCGCTACTGCTGCTAACTGAAGCCGATTGATGCTGCCTCTAGATGAACAGTGAGCGTTGCTGGGGGGTTTGGATGAACAGTTCCCGGTGGGGGTGGATGAACAGGACCTCGTGGTGTTGCCTCTGGATGAACAGGACCCCGATCGATCGAGCCGGTTGGGGCTGGATGAACAGGACCCCGTGGAGGGCAGGATGAACAGGACCACCCCGTGGAGGGTAGGATGAACAGTAGACGGTGGAGGGCTGGATGAACAGTAGCCCATGGAGGGGTGGTTGAACAGGAGCCCGTGGAGAGGGCTGGTTGAACAGTAGCTGGTGGAGTAGCGCGCGGTGGAGGCTGGATGAACAGGAGCCCGTGGATGAACAGTCGCATGTGGAGGCTGGAGGAGGTCGACGGTGGATGAATAGTAGCCCGAGGAGGCTGGAGGGGGTCGACAGTGGAGATGAACAGTATCCCGTGGAGTCCCGTTTTGTGGTACACCACACCCCTCCCGATGAACAGAATCCCCGTTTCGACCGTAGTGCTCCAACACAAGTCCGTTTCCTCCGTTTTGCGGTACGCCACACCCCTCCCGATCAACAGGACCCCCGTTTCGACCATAGGAGGTCCGTTTCCTCCGTTTTGCGGTATGCCAGACCCCTCCTGATGAGCAGGATCCTGTTTTGAACGTGGCCGATCGAACACAAGGCCGTTTCCTCCGTTCTGCGGTACGCCAGGCCTCGTTTCCATCAGCTGTTCCGTCCAAGCCCTCCCGATGAACACGGCGACGCATTCCATTCCGACCCAGCCGGTTGGCTCCCCATGAACACGACGACAACGCTGTTTCTCCGTTCCAACCCAGCCATGTACATGAGCCCTGGCGGTACGTACGCGCGAGGCGTTCGAGACCCCGCCCGTATGTACGTACATGGCCGTATTTACTTTCTTGCACCCTGGCCGATGTACGTACGTGTACATGCTATGTGCGTGCCTCTACTACAACACGTGCGCGCCTCTACATCGACCAGTATGTACGTACACGTTCGCGACCAGAATGACAACGCTATGTACGCTTCGACCAGGTGGGTCCCGACTGTGAGGCACTTCCTTGCGTGCGAAGATGTAGCTGGTGGGTCCCAGCAGTCAGGGGGGCAAATCATTTTTTATTTTCTTGCCCGGATGCACTTCCTTGCGTGCGAAGATGTAGCTGGTGGGTCCCAGCAGATAGGGGGAAACGTTTTTTTACGAAATACGGTGGCCCGTCCGGTGGGTCCCCGCTGTTAGGTGGAGGAATAATTATTTTGCGCGTAATAAGGAGGCACTTCCTTGCAGTGGCCGTGGCCCAGCTGTCAGCCTCTCCACATACAGTACTCTTTCGATGGAAGTCGTTCCTTGACCATGTTGACCATGCCGCGCCGAGAGCACCAGGGCGGTGGACGACGGCGAGGCCTAGGAAGGGGACGACGCGGAGCCGGGGAAGATGCGGCAGTGGAAGCCCGCGCGGAGAGGAGTACGAGGGTTCACTGGTTCGGCTAAGATGTGAGGTTGTCGTCGACGCAGGGCCTGGCCAGCGGTGGGAATAGTAGGGGGCGGTGAGGCCTCCGCGGCAGCACGGCCGGCCACGGGAGGTAGGAGCATGCGGCACGACCGGCGCTGCTTTGGGTGGCTGGAGCAAGAAGACGAGAGGTTGAAGAAGCACTACAGCCGGTGGATGGACATTGTACGGTCACTGGAGCTAGAATCGTTCATATTGACCAAGTTGACAAAGCACTCCGTCCCCGTCAACTTAGTAGGCCCACAAGTTAGCCACCCACCAAGGTGGGTCCCAACTAGCAAGGGGAGTATTCATTTTTTTGTGCGTAATAAGGCGGCACTTCCGGTGGGTCCGAGCTGACAGCGGGCGGAACGTTTTTTCGTGTAATACGGTGGCCCGTCCAGTGGGTCCCAGCAGTTAGGGGGGAAACGTTTTTTTCACGAAATACGGTGGCCCGTCCGGTGGGTCCCTGCTGTCAGGTGGAGGAATCATTATTTTCCACGTAATAAGGAGGCACTTCCTTGGAGCCGTCGTGGACCCAGCTGTCAGCCTCTCAACATACAGTCCACGTCCGATGGAAGCCGTCCTTTGACCACGTTGACCACGCCGCGCCGAGAGCACCAGGGTGGTGGACGACGGCGAGGCATAGGAAGGGGACGGCGTGGAGCCTGGGAAGACGCGACAGTGGAAGCCCGCGCGGAGAGGAGTACGAGGGTTCACTGGTTCGGCTGCGGTGTGAGGCTGCCGTCGCCGCGGAATAACAGGGGGTTTGGGTGAGTAGAGGGATGGCCTGGCCAGAGGTGGGAGTAGTAGGGGCGGTGAGGCCTCCGCAGCATCACAGCCGGCCATGGGAGGCAGGAGCACGTGGCACGACCGGCGCTACTTTGGGCGGCTGGAGCAAGAAGACCAGAGGTTGAAGAAGCACTACGACCGTTGGATGGACATTGTATGGTCACTACAGCTAGAATCGTTTATATTGACTAAGTTGACAAAGCCCTAGGTATGCGTCAACTTAGTAGGCCCACAGGTTAGCCTCCGAAACGGCGCGCCCCAGATGTCAGGGGGAGGAATCATTTTTTGGGCGGCTGAAGCAAGAATATCCGAGATTGAAGAAGAAACCCTAAAAAATAGAGATTGAAGAAGAAGCACGACATCCGTTGGATGGACATCCAACGGCCACAGCTGCCAGAACCGTGTGTTCTTGACAAAGCCTTGCATACGCGTCAACTTAGTTTTTTTAGGGGACGCGTCAACTTAGAAGGCCCACAAGTGTGTGGCAGAGAAGATATAGCCCATTTGCGATTTGTAAGAATGTACAGCCCAATTTTTAATTCTAATGGAATTTACTACAGCCCATTTACAGTTTGTTAAAAGTACAACCCATTTTCTAGCTAGGACAACTATTAATAATTTCAACTAACCGCTCAAAACAGAATTCAAAATACATTCCCACATTTATATGGGATCCGTAATATTTTTATCCGAAATTTCTAGTCAGATTAAATATAATTTCAAAATAAAGTTGTATTACGTTAAAATCCAACGAAATATTGCGCGCGCAACAAGTAATGAAATGAAAATTTTCAAATTCCGAAAATAATATATTTTTTAAACTAATTACGCATTTGGTGCATTTTTTTATAGTTACTGCCTAGTTATTATATTACATCCCATTTATTATTTCTTAAAGTCCGTTTTCTTGTTAAGCCTAATGCATACCTCCTAGGAAAGTTTGCAGCCCAGCGGGGCGGAGAATAACAAGTTGACCTGGATATTGTGTACAACGTCGGCCCAGTTGCATTGCCGATGTTAAAAAAAGGCATGTGTAGTACAATACAACCTAACATGGCTACTCAGCCCACATTCAGCGACGCCGGAAAGGACCAAACAAGGCTTCTGTACAACTTTTTGAAGTCACTGAGCTCAATTAATAACTTAAGAAAAAAGTTAGATTACAGTGGAACCTAATTAAAAGCTGTCACGAGCAAAGAAATAATTCAACGGGTCCCACTTGTGCGTGTGTGCGTGTGTGCATGTGTGTGTGAGAGAGAGGGAGAGAGAGAGACCCATCGGTCGCTACGGGTAGGGCTATGTGGAAACCAACGAACTCGTACATAATGGTTCATCGTCTTTATCAATGACAGGGAAATATCTTGAATGATGTGCAAAGAAAACAGACAGACAACACAATAAGTTCTGCTAGCACATTAAGTTGACGTACAACCCTTTCTAAAAAATGTTCAGGTACAAAATTAGAACGGGTCACAATCAAATGTACTGGCACATCAGTGCTTCACACCCATAGCTCGGATTTAACTAGTATCTGACAAGATTCAGTTGTTACCTCAAATTAGAGCACATCCAGGCAGCCAGCCTTGCCTCTTCTCCCAAAGAAGCAGTGACCTCCGCCGAGCGATGGAGTAGGCCCTGTGCCATCCATCGTTCCGAGCAAAACAGGGAAAGTCTGACGTTGACTCCTGTAATGGACGTCGTCGACGGACCCTGGCACCAGCGGCGGCAGCAGGACTTCGATTGATGGATTGACCACTTCTTCGACATGCACGAACACTCGATACAGGTACATCCCTAACGTGGTCCGCGGTGGCCTTGGTGGCGACGAATAGTACAACCCCGGTTCCTGCACCGGTATCTCAACACCAATCACCTTCAGTATGGTGGATGGCTTCTTCATCCATGCCATAACTGTCAGAGCCTAGCTGTCTAGAGGAACAAACATACTTACGAGCTCACCTCCAAGGTCGTTGATAAGCTCATTCATGGACTCGCTGTTCCAAGCACGTCGAGGCATGCCGTGGAAGGTAAGCTTTGTTAAAAAATCAAGCACAGAGGGCACCGAGTCCGATCCTGGGTGCCATCGATCGAAGCTCAGCAGCGCGCCATCGCAGAACAAACGCCGGGAAGATTCGAACACACGACTGCAGTCGAAAGTTGTCCGGAACCTGACGAAGAAATCAGCCGGTGGCGGACAGACTTCGACGAGCAAGTCACTTATTTGGATGCCGTGCGCAATGCCAAGAGCTTTGACAAGGTCTTCCGGCGAGACGGGAGGCCGGTCGCCGTTGATGGTTACCATCAACACTTTGCCGGCAAAATGGTCATCAAGTGCTGCCATGCCACTGTTGAGCGACAGCATGCAGCGACCGAAGGCAGGACGGACCTCAGGATCTCTGGCTTGGAGATCCGCGTTGACCAGCGACATGATAGTGAGCTTGAGTACAGGGAGTACAGGAGGGGGATTTGGGGGAACTGGAGTAGGAATCGAGATTCCAGAGGTGGGGGAGGGGCGGGAGATTGGGGATGAAAAGGTAGCTTGAATTTCGAACACGCGCCAATATGCTCTCGGCGCGCAAGCGCACGAAAACACCGGTGGTGCCCACATGTCGGCCTAAGAGTCCTTATTCTTTCTTTTTTGGAGAGCCCGGCCTTTTTTTTGAGGATCTTTTGAGAGCCCGGCCTGAGAGTCATAATTGACCTGTTTCGCATTGCGTTACTACTTGGCCCATATTCAACGACACCTCACTGGCCCAAACAAGTGTACATCATCAAAAAGACAATGAGCTCAAATTATATAACTTGAAAAAAGGAGATACACTCTGAACACTGGAGAATGGTGATGCCCTCATTTAGCCCACCAGTAGTTCGAGAGAATAAACAGTTCGAAACAACGATATAAACAATATTCAAACACTGACTAGTGACTACTACTGACATAAACAGCAAGACATAATAGTTCATAAGAAGTCTTGCTACACCACCAAAACGCACCCATCTGCAGCGCTCAGACTCTCGTGATCCAGACGAGAATTACATTCTAAACAGAACCAACTATTACATAGTAAGAGTGACATAGACGAGGATGACCAAATGACAAGGAATATGCATAACAAAAGAAAGAACTACCCATCCAGAACAAGCAGCAAAGACAACAAAGTCATTCGAAGAGATGATCCAACACCATCATAATTTGCAGCCCCGCTTCAGCGACCAATGATCCGGAGACACCGGTACTCCACCCTTTCGACGCAACAGCCCAATTACCTATCAACCTGAAGGCTTGAACCACACCACTGCCTGTCGTAATTGAGACATCCAAGGATCAAAGTTAATCCGGATGCCTTTGTCATTCTCACCGTCTTTTGGCTGTAGGCTGTATTGTTGACAATCAGGGGAGTTTGCTCCCGAACTCCTAGGGCTCGCTGTGTAGACACAGTTTTCAATAGCAAACAGAGCCTCTATGCCATCAAGGTCCTTGCCAACGGTGATCTCTAGGTTAACCAGATAACTGAGTCCGAGAAACAGAGAGTGTGAACCAAGGCTATTTACCCGCCTCCAACTAAAAAATCCTGAAGGCCCCAACAAGCTTGTGGGGGGTTAGGTGCGACATATGCCAATGGATGGCTTATCATGGTGGGAGCGAGTAGAACATCGCCGGTGCCTGGAAGTGGGATGAGGCGTAGACACGAACGCCGGCGCACTTTACCCAGGTTCGGGGCTCTCCTAGGAGATAACACCCCTAGTCCTGCTCTGCGGGGTCTCTGCATGATCACTAAGGCACTAGTGAGTACAATGGTGCTCCTCGAGCTGTATGCTAGAGGTAGAAGAAGGCAAGGCTTGCTCTTCTCTCCCCCTAGGTGTGAGTCTAATTCTAACAGCTTGGAACCCTTTGCATGGGTGCCCTGGGGGTTTATATAGGCCTACCCCCAGGGGTACAATGGTAATCCGGCCGGGTGTAGGACCCGGCTATCAGTCTCTCTGGTCGTCGGCTTCTCCGCTGGTTGCCGGGCCTCGTCGGCTGGTCTTGTACGGTGCCGATAGGCCGCTCCCGCTGCTCGCGGGTCTTGCCGGCTGCTGATTACTGTAGCCGTGATGCTAATGACACAGGCTTGGTCAGGGGAGCGTGGCTACAGTCCCGCCGCCTGGTGGGGGATCACTGTTGCCACTCCGGGTCTTATCTGGTTAATGGTGCACAAGCCCCGAGGAGGGAACGGGCCGCCTGCTGGGAGGCGGCCTCCCTCGGGTCCGACTGGTGATGCTTCCGCAGTCTTCCGGGCTCTCGCTGAGTGGTAGGGCCCGCCGTCTTCAGGCCGTACCGACAGGCGGTCGTGGGAGCAGGGCTCCACCTGACAGGAGTGATGTCAGGGGCGGAGTGGCAACAGTGCCGCGCCGGGCGGAGATCTTCGCTTGTACGTAGCACTGTGGCCACGCCCGACCCTAGATACGGGGGGATGGGCTGCACTATAGTCTCACCCTGTCTTATCGTCTTAATGGGGGCGCAGACTTTGAGGGCGCCATGGGCCGACTGCGAGGAGCTGGCCTCTCTGGAGGCCGCCTGCTAGGAGTCGGCCCGTCTTGGAGCCGCCTTCCTGAGCATGGCCGTCTTCTGGCAATCGGCCGTTCAGCCAGCCGGCCACCAGAAGGCGGCGCTTCGTCTTGACATCTTGAGGGGCGCAGCCGGCCCCGATGTCTTGAAAGGTTCTGCGACTCGGGTTAGGCTACCCATGGCCCATTACTCCGACAGTAGTCCCCGAAGCTGGTGAGGTGCAGCGGCTGAAGAGCCAAGGAGCCTCAACAGTTTCCTCCTCTGGGTGCTCTGGAAGGAAGCTTCATCCGACTCCTAGCAAGCCGGCTGGCAGGAGTCGCCCACTTCCAGTCGGATTCGTCTGAAACTTTGAACGCCACGGCAGGAACTATGTGGTGTGCTAGCTAAGCTTCTAGGCCCACCGCCCATCATGGGCGCACCGCGTGGTGTTAGCCAGCTGGGCCAGCCTGCCAGCCCATGCGCGTGATGGGACGCGACTGCAGGCTGGGGTCGCCACCATCGGGCCTCGGCACGTGAGCGAATCCGTTGCGGCCGAGGCGGGCGGTTGAGTTTCCCCGCGGAGTTACTGCGCGCAGTAACTCGCATGATAAAAGGCGGGAACGTGGGGTCGTGGGCACAGTTAATCCCATGATCCCACGCCCGCCCCCTCGGCTTCATAGCCCATAGGCTATAAGTAGGGGGAGGAGAGGGAGCGGCAGAGCACGCGCGCGCCCCTCCACCCCGCTCTTGCCTCCTTCTTCTTCCTCTCGCCGCAGCGCCCTCGAGCCACGCCGGAGCGCTGCCACAGCTCGTCTCCGTCGGGTTTGTCCACCCCGACCCTGTTTGCCCGCTCCACTCTCAGCTCCCTCGCCGCGCCCTTTCTACGTTGAGCTCTCCATGGCGCGTGAGCGGGGAGGAGACTGGGACGGATCGAACGTCAACGAAGACCACATCACTTTTCTCCGCGAGACGCGGCGTCTCCCCGGCGCGGGCTACGTGAAGGCGCGCGTGCCGCCGGAGGGAGAGATCTCGCCGGCGTCGGGGGAGGGCGAGCGGGTCGTCTTCCGCTCGCCCTTCATCCGCGGCTTCGGCCTGCCGGCGAGCGGCTTTCTCCGCTCGTTTCTCGAATTTTATCACCTTCAGCCTCATCACCTTACGCCCAACATCCTGATGCTCCTAGCCGCCTTCTTCACGTTGTGCGAAGGCTATCTCGGCATCCTCCCCACCATGGAGCTGTGGGGAGCATTCTTCTACACCAAGCTGGGCACCTCCGTCCGGGAGGTGGCTGCCCAGTGTGGTACCTTCATCGCGGTTTGCCGGCCGTCGCCGAAGAACGCCTTCCCCACCATCAAGCTGCCACAGTCGGTCAAGATGTGGCAGCAATCTTACTTCTACGTGGAGAACATGGACCCGGCCATCGACTTCATCAACCTGCCGGCTTATGTAGCCGGCCCGCCGGCCGAGCCTCGCGCCAGCTGGGGCTACAAGCCGAAGCCGGTGTCAGCAGATGGCGCCGCCGCCATCCAATGACTCCGGGAGCTGACCAACATCGAGGGCCTCAAGGCGTTCGACTTGTTGGTTGCCTTCATCGCACGCCGGGTTCTCCCGCTCCAAGGTCGGCCGCACCTGATCAGCTGGATGAGTGGGCATCGCGACCCGTGTCGGCTGAGCACCAAGGAGATGCCGGCTGCCGAGGTCGCAAACTTGGTGAACGAGATGTCCGGCCTTAAGCTGGAGGGGTCTTGGAGCTTCGGCAAGCGGCCATATTCCCGTGCCGACCCGCCACCTGCGGTAAGTTCTCCAATGCTTTCTTCTGATACTTGTCTTAGTCTCAATCTTGGTCTTGATCAGCCGGCCTCTCGTCATTTGAAATAGATCTACATGTCGGCCGCGACGGCCGCCATCGTAGGGGCGGGTGGCGACTACCAGCCGGATTGGGCGGTGAGCGACGTGGACGACCCCGACTTGGGGGCGGCCACCTTGGTGGACACCGCGATAGGCGGCGTCTACGAAGCAGGCGGCTCCGATGAAGGTGGCATCGAGACCTGGCCTGATGATGACGAGGAACAAGAGCCGTGCCCTGCGCGGGGCGCCGGCAGGTCGGACGCGGGCCCCTCCGTTGAGCCGACTGCTCGAGGCGGCACTCGTAAGCGCAAACAGGGCGCCGTCTTGTTCGGCAACACGCCGAAGAAGGCCAAGAATCCGGCCGCCGCGACCAGGCGAAAGGAGGCCACCGCGAAGGCGGCCAAATACCAGAAGCTCCCGAAGGCTCCTCCTATGTTGTCGGCGTAAGTATCTTTTCCTTGTGCTTTATTTTTCTTGTCAGCTCTTTCTAAACTTCCTTTGCTTTATTTTCTTGACTTAGGGCTCCGCTCTCTCTTGAGAAGTCGGCCGCCGCCTCCATCGTTGGGTCGGCGGAGACCTCCACCACCACCCGGCGAATCGATCCGGCTGCCGACCTCTGGGAGGCGACGGAGCGAAATGCGCGGGAGGTGAGCGAGGAGCGGGAAGCCGCCCGCCTAGAGAAGGCGGAGGCGGACAAGGCGGAGGCTACCGCCTTGAAGAAGCTGGCGGAGGTCGAAGCCGCTATTGTGGCGAAGGAGCAGGCCGAAGAGGCCACGCGCCGCCAGTCGGCGGTATTTGTCATGCCCCTGAACTCCGCGCCACCACCACCAGAGTTCGTGGCGCCGGCTGGGGGAGCCGGCGATGAGCACCCGATCATGGAGGGGGATGGTGGCGATGTCGTCATACCAGACGCGGCCGTGGCTCCGCCGCCGCCATCCGGAAATGCACAAGACCAGCAGCCGGCGGAAGCACCGGTGCCGCCAGCCGGAGACGAGTTGGTGACCGGCCCGACTCCTGAGGTCCGCACACCATCGCGCCGCCGATTTGCAAAGGCGGCCTCAGCGCCACACCCACTGGAGACCGGTGTCGCGAGCTCTTCGATCCCGGACGCCGAGGCGACCAACGCCGCGCCCACTGGGTGGGTGCGGGGAGGCAGGACGGGCCCTTTGAACAAGGCGATCCTGGACATCCAGGCCAAGCTCTGCGCTGAAGCCGATGCACTCAAGCACTGCAACAATGCGTTCCTGGAGTCGCGAGCAGCCGTCCGGGTATGCTTCTTGCTTCTTTGTTTTTAATTCTTTTATTGCTCTGTGGGGGCGCGCCAGCGCACCCACTGGGTGTAGTCCTCGAGTTTTGGGCCGGCTGCTGAGCAGGCGGCTTGGAACTTTAATTGGCAAGCTCCGAGTACTAATACTGTCTGATATCTTTGCTGCAGGATTATCATAACCTCCGAGCAGCCGCCTTCAACTCCAAAGTCCAAGAGTTGGATCAACGGACCATCGACATGACGGAGAGCCGAAGTAAGTCTTTTTCTTTCTCTGCGGGGGCGCACTGGCGCACCCGCGGGTTGTAGTCCCCGAGATTTGGGCCGACTGCTGAGCAGTAGGGCCGGATCTTCCCGGCAACTGTTCTTCTTCTCTGTTGATATTTGATAAATTGTTTCTCCGCGGGGGCGCGCTGGCGCACCGCGGGCTGTAGTCCCCGAGATTCGGGCCATCTGCTGAGTAGTTGGGACGGATCTTCCTGGCAACTATATCTCTCTTTGTTGATTGTTGATGTCCTTTTCTTCTTCTACTTTTGCAGAGGCCAACGCCGTCCTGCAGCAGCAGCTGGGCGAAGCCAACACCGTGCTGCGTGCCAAGGAGGCGGACTGTAACAAGCTGGCCGAGGACCGAGACCGGCTGGTCACGCAACTTGCGGAGCAGGCGGAGCTTCTCAAGAAGACCCAGAAGGAGGCCGGTCTCCTTGCTGAGTTCGATACTGAACGCTCCGCCTGGACTGACAAGGAGGCAATGCTGACTGCCGGCTTCTGCGAGATTGAAGACATGGTCGACGGTAAGCTGCCTTCTTTACTCTTTCTTCGAGTTGCTGGCTTCTGATCAAGCCGGCTTCTTGTTTCTGATTTTGGCTTTTCTGCTTTCTGTTTGGGCAGACTTCTTCCCCGGCCACTCCAGTGCTGCCAATCAGGCTATCGAGGCCGATCGCGAAGGGCGGAGGGCAGAAGGTGAGCAGATTGCTTCCGATGCCACCCGCACTCTGAGCGAGCAGCTTCTCAGCATCCAGGCTCGTCTTCGGCCGGCTCATCGGATGGTGCGCCGTCTTCAGCGTGTCGGTGCCCAGGCGGTCGCCGCCCTGTGGCCAGACATGCCGGCTCCACATACACCCAGCCGGACTGCCGACTGGCTGGAGGTGACGGCCGGCCGCCTTGAGGCTTGGAAGGGTTCTTCGGCCCGGGCTGGGGCACACCGGGCCTTGGAGTTCGTCAAGGCGTGGTACCCTAGGCTAAATCTAGCCCAGCTGGCCACGCTTCGAGTGGAAGCCCAAGAGGAGCTGGTGGCGGTGGAGCATGACCTTGTCCAGCGGGCCGCGGCGATCGCCGAGTACACCAACACTAGCGTCTTCGTTCCTGAGCTGGCTGAGAACGGCACCGAGGCGCCGCAGGAGTGGTTCGGGCTGAACCTAGAGGACGGCGAGGACTCGGCCAAAGTGATCGACTCCAGCGACGAGGGAGAAGACGAGGAGGACGAGGAAGGCGAAGAGGAGGCGCCAGAGGTTGGAGTGGACGGCCAGCCCCAGCTCGACCGCGCCTCCAGCAATGAGCCACGCCCGAGCGAGCCGGCTGCTGCTGAAGGCGACCAAGCGGAGACCGTCCAGCCAGCCGCTCCAGCAACCGGCACCACCGACTCCACCATTCCGCCGAACCCGACTGCTGCTTCCTAGGCTGCCAATTTACCTTTTGTTTTTACCTGCTTATCAGTCTCGACGAACTTTGTTAACTTCGCACAATTCCACCCGCGGGGTGTATTTCAAACTCTTGTTGGATGTAGGCCAATGGCCTTTTGATATGTAAATATTTTTGCCGAGCTCCATCTTTCCTTACTTTCTGCTCTTTGGCCTTTTTCCTTTGCCGCCTTCCCTCGGTTGCCGTCTTGCCAGCCGAACAGCCGCTCTGCGGACTGTGGCGGGGTCAAGTACTTAGCTACTTTCGAGAAGGCAAGTACTTAGCCGATTAGAGTTTTTTAGCAAGCTAAGTAGAAGTCGGCCAGCCGGCTGCTCAGCAGCCGGTCGGCGAAGCAGGAAGCCGACTTGGGCTATGTGTATGCTTTGGGTCCTTAGCCATTTTTTCATGCAGACACCCTTTCTGCCTTAACTCCTGCCGACCGAACAGTCACTCTGCGAGTTGCGGCTTCTGGCAGGAGAAAGCTTAAGTGCCAACACATTACTTGTCCGGTTGCAGGAAGCATTACATAGTACAAGGCGGCGAGTCCCCGGGTCGACTGGTCGAACCCGGTGCCAGGCGGACTAAATGAAATAACACGCTGATATGCATAATACTTATCATATAGATAAAAGACAGCAGTCCCCGAGCTCTTCTCGGGGGACCCGGAGTCTTCGTATTTAATACAAAAGTTGGCGTGGTACATACTGCATCAACTGTAAAACCTTCGAAGGAGGTTCGCATTCCATGGTCGCTCCGTCTCCTTGCTGGAGTCATCTCTTTTGCGTGCTCGAGGCTTCTGAGCGTCGATGAGGTAGTAGGAGTCGTTTCTTAACACCTTGCTGATGATGAAGGGGCCTTCCCAAGGTGCCGAGAGCTTGTGCTGGCCGGCTGTTCGCTGGATCAGCCGGAGCACAAGGTCTCCCTCTTGGAAGGATCTTGGCTTGACCTTTCGGTTGTAGTATCGGCGCAGGCTCTGCTGGTAGATGGTGGACCGGATGAGTGCCAACAGCCGGCCCTCTTCCAGCAGATCGACGCCGTCTTGTCGTGCTTCTTCTGCCTCCTCTTCGGTGTACATGGCGACTCAAGGGGAGTCGAATTCTTTGTCCGTCGGGATGACGGCTTCGGCACCGTAGACGAGGAAGAAAGGCGTAAAGCCGATTGACTTGTTCGGAGTTGTGCGCAGGCTCCAGAGGACGGCCGGCAGCTCCTCGAGCCAACAGCCGGCCGACCGCTCCAGAGGCTCGACCAGTTGGGGCTTGATGCCGGACAAAATGAGGCCGTTTTCTTGCTCCACCTGGCCGTTTGACTGTGGATGGGCAACGGACGCTAGGTCCAGTCTGATGCCCTGCGTCGCGCAGAAGCGGGCCAGGGCGCCCTTGGCAAAGTTTGTGCCGTTGTCGGTGATGATGCTGTGTGGTATGCCATACCGGATGGTGATGTCGGAGATGAAAGTCACAACAGTCGAACCATTCAACTTCTTAATTGGCTTTGTGTTACGTCTCCAACGTATCTATAATTTTTGATTGCTTCATGCTATATTATATTCTGTTTTGGATGCTTAATGGGCTTTGTTATACACTTTTATATTATTTTTGGGACTAACCTATTAACCGGAGGCCCATCCCAAATTGCTATTTTTTTGCCTATTTCAGAGTTTCGGAGAAAAATAACATCAAACGAGTCCAAACGGAATGAAACCTTCGGGAACGTGATTTTCGGAACAAATGTGATCCAGAGGACTTGGACCCTACGTCAAGAAAGCAACCAGGAGGGCACGAGGTAGGGGGGCGCGCCTACCCTCCCTGGGCGCACCCTCCACCCTCGTGGGGCCCACGTTGCTCCACCGACATACTTCTTCCTCCTATATATACCTACGTACCCCCAAACCAACAGAAGCATCCACGAAAACCAAATTCCACTGCCGCAACCTTCTGTACCCATGAGATCCCATCTTGGGGCCTTTTCTGGCGTCCTGCCGGAGGGGGCATTGATCATGGAGGGCTTCTACATCAACACCATAGCCTCTCCGATGATGTGTGAGTAGTTTACCTCAGACCTTCAGGTACCTAGTTATTAGCTAGATGGATTCTTCTCTCTCTTTGGATCTCAATACAAAGTTCTGCACGATTCTCGTGGAGATCTATTCGATGTAATCTTCTTTTGCGGTGTGTTTGTTGAGACCGATGAATTGTGGGTTTATGATCAAGTTTATCTATGAACAATATTTGAATCTTCTCTGAATTCTTTTATGTATGATTGGTTATCTTTGCAAGTCTCTTCGAATTATCAGTTTGGTTTGGCCTACTAGATTGATCTTTCTTGCAATGGGAGAAGTGCTTAGCTTTGGGTTCAATCTTGCGGTGAACTTTCCCAGTGACAGTAGGGGCAGCAAGGCACATATTGTATTGTTGCCATCGAGGATAACAAGATGGGGTTTATATCATATTGCATGAGTTTATCCCTCTACATCATGTCATCTTTCTTAAAGCGTTACTCTGTTATTTTGAACTTAATACTCTAGATGCATGCTGGATAGCGGTCGATGTGTGGAGTAATAGTAGTAGATGCAGGCAGGAGTCGGTCTACTTGTCGTGGACGTGATGCCTATATACATGATCATACCTAGATATTCTCATAACTATGCTCAATTCTATCAATTGCTCAACAGTAATTTGTTCACCCACCGTAATACTTATGCTCTCGAGAGAAGCCACTAGTGAAACCTATGGTCCCTGGGTCTATTTTCCATCATATTAATCTCCCATCAACAAGCTATTTCTGGCGCCGTTTATTTTGCTTTCTTTACTTTTAGTCTTTATCATAAAAATACCAAAAATATTATCTTATCATATCTATCAGATCCCACTTTCGTAAGTGACCGTGAAGGGATTGACAACCCCTTTATTGTGTTGGTTGCGAGGTTTTTATTTGTTTGTGTAGGTGCGAGGGACTCGTGCGTGGCCTCCTACTGGATTGATACCTTGGTTCTCAAAAACTGAGGGAAATACTTACGCTACTTTGTTGCATCACCCTTTCCTCTTCAAGGCAAAACCAACGCAGTGCTCAAGAGGTAGCACTTTGCTTCTATCGACTTGGTGAACTTGTCCACTGCGACAAGCAGATGAGTCATGCTGCCGCGCGCTGTCTTGAATGGTCCCACCATATCCAGCCCCCAGACAGCGAAGGGCCAGCCAATGGGGATGGTCTTGAGTGCAGAAGCCGGCTGATGTGGCTTGGAGCGGAACTTCTGGCACCCTTTGCATTTCTGGACCAAGTCTTTGGCGTCTTCTAGAGCAGTCGGCCAGAAAAAACCGTGGCGGAAAGCTTTGGCCACGAGTGCTCTTGAAGATGCGTGGTGACCACACTCGCCTTGATGGATATCTTTGAGGATTGCGCTAGTAGACACCAGTGACGCTGCGCCTCACAAGTTCTCTGTTGACGATGGTGTACGCTGCTGCCCGGCGTTGCACTTGCCGGGCCGAGATCTCATCAGTCGGCAGCTCTTTGTTCACCAGAAAGTTGAGGATGGGCTGGGCCCATGAAGGTGCTGCAATTTCTTCGACTGCTAGGACTGTTACTTGCACGAGGGCGGTTGGGCCGGGAGGCGGCGGGTTGGAGTCGGCTGCCACTTGCCGCGTCGATGAAGTCCCCAGGCCGGCTGCTGTAGTTCCTGGGCCGGGTGCGGCTGCTGCAATCCCCGGGTCGCCTGCCGAACTCCTCATGCCGGCTGCTGGGGTCCTCAAGTCGGATCTGACTGCTTCAGGAGGAGCCGGAACAAAGATGGAATCCGACTCTGGCGATGGCTTGACAGACGGCTTGAGGAGGCGTTGCAGGGCGACGCCGGCTGGTATTGCTTGCCGGGTGGAGCCGATTCGTGCCAAGGCGTCAGCCTGCTCATTGTCATTTCTTGGCACATGGAGGAACTCGCACCCTTCAAAGTATCCGCTGAGTTGCTGGACGAGGAAGCGGTAGCTGGCCATATTTGCATCCTTGGCGTCCCAGTCACCGGACGACTGCTGGACCACCAAGTCGGAATCTCCATAGCACAGGATCCGGTGAATGCCGAGCTCCTTGGCAAGCCGGAGCCCGTGAATGAGTGCTTCATATTCAGCAACGTTGTTGGAGGCGGCAAAGTGAATTTGCAGCACATATCTGAGCTTGTCGCCTTTGGGAGAGGTGAGGACGATGCCGACTCCCAAACCGGTGCGCATCTTGGAACCATCAAAGTGCATTCGCCAATGGGTGGAGTCTGGCGCTGGCGGCAAGTACTGGGTCTCAGCCCAGTCGACGAGGAAGTCGGCCAGTGCTTGTGACTTGATGGCGGTGCGAGGCTGGTAGTAGATGGTGTAGGGGGCCAAATCTATGGCCCATTTGGCCACTCGGCTCGACGCATCTCGGCTTCCGATGATCTCAGCAAGGGGAGCAGTGCAGACCACAGTGATTGGGTGCTCTTGAAAATATGGCTTCAATTTCTTGGCGGCAAAGTGCACGCCATAACACATCTTCTGGTAGTGGGGGTAGTTTTGCTTGGAGGCGGACATCACTTCACTCAGGTAATACACCAGTCTCTGGACTGGTAGTGCTTTGCCTTCTTCTTTTGCGTTCCACCACTATGACTGTGCTAACCACCCGGCTGGTGGCGGCGATGTAGAGGAGCATGGGCTCCTTGGGAGTCGGAGCCGCCAGGACAGGCGGAGTGGTCAAGATCTACTTCAGCTGGAGAAAAGCTTCATCCGCCTTGTCGTTCCACTCAAAAAAAGTGGTCTTCTTCATGAGCTGGTACAGGGGAAGAGCCTTCTCGCCCAGCCGACTGATGAAACGGCTGATGGATGCTAGGCAACCGGTGAATTTTTGCACGTCCAACAGTCGGGTGGGCACCTCCATCCTCTCGATGGCCTTGATCTTCACAGGGTTGCACTCTATGCCGCGCTCTTAGACCAGAAAGCCTAGAAGCTGGCCGGCTGGCACTCAAAAGACGCATTTCTCTGGGTTGTGCTTGATCTGAAATCGGCGCAAGTTCTCAAAGGTCTCCTTGAGGTCTTCTAGCAGCATTCCACGCTTCTCCGTCTTCACCACAACATCGTTCACATAGACGTGGGCGTTTCTGCCGAGTTTCTTGAGGAGACACTTCTGCATGCAACGCTGAAACGTGGCGCCGTCATTCCTCAAGCCGAACATCATGGTCAGGTAACAGAAGGCTCCGAATGGCGTGATGAAGGCGGTCTTCAGCCTGTCGGCCGGGTTTAGCTTGATCTGGTGATACCCTGAGTATGCATCCAAAAAGCTCAACAGCTCGCATCCGGCCGTGGAGTCAATCACTTGGTCGATCCTTGGCAAAGCAAATGGGTCTTTGGGGCATGCTTTGTTGAGGCTGGTATAATCAATACACATGCGCCACTGCTTGTTCTTCTTCAGCATTAGGACTGGGTTGGCTAACCATTCTGGAAAGAACACTTCCATGATGAAGCCGGCTGCTAGAAACCGAGCTATCTCTTCTCCAACAACTCTTCTCTTCTCTTCCGACAGACGGTGCAAGGGCTACCTGACTGGCTTGGCATCAGACCGGACATGTAACTTGTGCTCGGCGAATTCCGTCGGAACACCCGGCATGTCCTTGGGAGACCATGCAAAGATGTCCCGATTCTCACGGAGGAAATCGATGAGCTCGCCTTCCTATTTGCTTTCAAGGTTTGCACCTATGACAGCGTGCCTCTCCGAGTGCTCCGGGTCCAAGGGTATCTTCTTTGTTTCTTTAGCCGGCTTGAACGAGCCCTCGTCTTCCGAATCTTTGGGGTTGGGTGACATTTCTGGCTGCTTGCCGGCCATCGCCACAACCCGATCAAGGAGCCGCTTCTCAGCCGCGATCACGAGGGACTCGGCTAGCCGGCTGCTTTCTGCTGTGCAGGCAGACGACTTCTTGTAGTCTCCTGCTATGGTCAGGATTCCCTTGGAGCTCGGCATATTCATCTTCAGGTAAGCGTAGTGGGGGACCGCCATGAACTTGGCCAGGGCAGGCCGGCTAAGTAATGCATGATAAGGGCTCTCAAGGTCCACCACCTCAAACCAGACTGGCTCTCGGCGAAAATGATTTTTGTCCCCGAAGAGGACATATATCTGAGTCTTGCCGATTGGTGAGCAGGAAAGGCCTGGAACGATGCCATGAAAAACAGTCCGGCTGGGCTGAAGATGTCTCTGCTTGATTCCCAACTTCTCCATGGTATCTTTGTACAGGATGTTGATGCTGCTGCTGCCATCTATCAAAACTCGGGAGAAACGAGCAGCTCGCCTCTCTGTGGCAAAGGTGGCATCCAACACCAGAGCATAGGAGCCGGGATTGGGCATCACCTCCGGGTGGTCAGCTCTGCTCCAGCTGATGGGCTTCTCAGAACAATGCATGAACTCGGGGGTTTCTGATGCTACTGCATTTACTTCCTGTTGCTGCTGCCGTCTGCTGCGCCTGTCGTCGGCCACGCTGGTGAACACGACATAAGCTCCATGCTCTTCAGGATATTCATCTTGTATGGCGCCGACTGGCCGAACCACCGGCTGCTGAGGAGGAGGAGGCGGCAGGCCGGCAGGCCGAGGGGGCTGGAGTCCATCACCCTTGGCGATTCTGCTAAGCCAGTGGCACTTCTGAGTGGTGTGGTTGGACGGCTTCGCGCCGCCGTGGAACTTGGAGGGTGCATCGAGAGTCTGCTCGTACGAGAAGGCGGGTAACCAATTGGGCTTGCCGCCATTCTGGCGTTTGGGAGGAGGCTGCCCCTCCGCCTGCTGATCTTCCACTGTGGCCACCTGCCGGCTCGTGGAAGCCGGCTGCATGGCCTTGCGCTTGTTGTCGTTCGGTTGCTGTCGCCGACTGGTGTCACCAGCCGGGGTCCAAGGAGCTTGAGCGGCCACCTTGCCCGACGCATTAACTTGGATTTCTGCCTTCATGGAGGAGTCGGCCGTGGCGTACTTGTCTGCTATGATCAGCAGCTCGTCGAGGGTCGCCGGCTCGTCGCAGAGGAGCTTGTGCTTGAGGAGGGTGCCCTCTCGGCACCCAGCAGTGAAGTATTCGATGGACTGCACCTCGTGCACGCCCTCGCAAGATTTGCGCAGCTCGGCCCAGTGAGTGAGGTAGTCGTGAGTCGATTCGTTGGGGCCTTGGACACATAAGGAGAGCTGGCGAGGCTTAGGCGGCCGCTTGTACGTGCTGGTGAAGTTGCAGATGAACACTTTAGTGAAGTCAACCCAGTTGTTCATGCTTCGGGGCTTCAGGCTATTCAGCCATGTCTGGGCTGTGCCCTGGAGCATGAGCGGAACGTACTTCACGACAACGCGCTTGTTGCCGTTCGCGATGCTGACGGCTGTAGAGTAGTCGACAAGCCAATCCTCCGGCTTCACGGAGCCGGTGTACTTGGGTGTATCTCTCGGGAGCGTGAACCCTTTGGGGAAGGTTCATCTCGGATGCGGGGGCCGAGACAAGGCGGACCCAGCTCATCTTCTTCTTCTAGCGCCAGGGATCGATTGAGGCGATCGATCTGGTGGCGGGCATCGTTCTCCGATTCGTTCTCGGCGGCCAAGGTGGTCGCCGAGTGATGGGTGATCGACAGGCGGCGGGGAAATGCGCCTCTCCCTGTGGGGAGGAGGAGGCGGACAGTCGTCTTGTCGATGCACTGCTCTTCGGCGGCCGTCTTGGTCGCTGTGACACCCAAGTTTCTATTGAATTTTTCAAAAAGAGTTTTTTTTGGACTTGAAGGGAGTGATTTAAAAAATTTCTTCAAGAGAACTCTCACTCTCAAATATTTTTCTTTATGGCAAAAATTTTATTTGAATTCACCCAAGATCTGCCTTTGACCTGGGGAGTTCTTGCTCTTCATTTGGGCTCAAGACAAAATGTTTTTCATTTGAGAGAATAACTTTTGAAAACCTTTTCTTGAATTTGCACTATAGCTTTTGGAAAGTACTTTGCCACTTTCAACTATTCCTTCTTGCCATGGCATAAGTGCAAATCCTCTCTCCTAAACACTCCCTCACCTCTGGATCATGATTTACATCAAATCCAGCAAGTTGAACCTCCCCATGTATTTATTTTCCATTCAATTTCTATTCAAATATTTTCTGCCTTCTATTCTACCTCTTGGAGATTTACAAAGGAACTCCATTTTCTGTTTGGACTTTTACCACCAAACTTCTTTCCCCTCCTAGTCCTTTGAACCCTCAACCTAGAACCATGAAGATCCACTGGTCTCCAGTTCAAAATTTTCAAACTACATCAGCTGCAAGTTTGGACCAGATTTGCCAAATTTGGTGAAATTCATTCAAAAACTTCTCCAAAAATTCCAAGTAAATTCAGGCAGCCCCTGGGTGCTTTGAGTGATCGTCTCACCAAGTTACAGCTCCAGAAAAATTTATCTCTTTACCAAAACCTACTGTCGAACACCTGCAATGCTTGGTCACTGTCAAGATTCAGTAAGTTCAGAGTTCAGTCAAGTGGCTGCTGTCGTTTTCTTCAGAAACGGGCGTCGATCTCGCCAGTACCCTCGCGTCGCCTTGCTCCTCGTCCTTGCCCTCTCGTTCCTGCACCGCACGAGTGCCTGGCATCTTGCGGGCGTCGGCGACGAGCAGTAGAAGGTGCGCCGCCCCGTGACCGACGCCGGCGGCGGCTTTGCGGACGCCAGCGGGAGACACGGCGCCGCCGACTCCACCCAGCGCCGCCCAAACCACCGGAGCCCGCCGCGTGGCCGTCCACTCCCCCGAATGCGCTGCCGCTCTCGTCGTGAACCCCAGGGCGCGGAGCGCGCTCTCTGCCGCCGTTGAGCCCGTGCGGTCACCTCACCGTGGGCAGACGCCATTACGCCAAGACCAACCCCGTTCAGCTGCAAATCGAGTCCAGTAACATCCACTGATGCTGCTCGACCGCTCAAACCCCCTGCCAACCCACTGCTCCGCCGTAATCACTCGCCGGAGATTCTCCGTTCACGGCCACCCCGTCGATCTGCCTATAAATAGGGGCCCCGAGCTTCAACTCGAGCACCCACCAGCCCTACACTTCCCCTAGAGCACGCCCAGCCACTGGAGGAGCCGCGAGGGGATCTCCTTCCTCGACTCCGGCCGCCGCGATCCGCCACGGGATCCAGCCCGATTCGCCCCCGTGTGTGCTCCACAACCCCCATTCTCTTGCCAGTAGCTTCTCCTTGCATCACCCGTTCTGACCCGCGCGTCAATTCGTACTTTGCAGCCCTCCACCGGAGTTCCCCAACCTCACCCGAACCGCCGTCCGCCGAAGATAGTGTCGCCGTCGACGTGGTGCTCCCCGTTGGACGAGTCCACCACCCACCGACGCGGAAGAAGACACTGAAGCTCTTGGTACCCTCCGTTTCTCCTAACTCGCCGTGGTTCGACGCCGGCGTCCATCGCCGTCTTCGGGCGCCGGGGAGCTTTCAAACCTGACATGCGGGCCCCACGTGTCAGCCTCTGTTTTATTTCCCCGAACCGTTTTCTGTTGGCGCCTTCGGGCAAAATACGTTTTCTCCTTGCGCTTGCGCATTCCCAGCCGAAGCGTTTTCTGTTTTCTCAGTTAAAACCCTGGAACTTTTCTGTTTCATTACAGAAAGGTCCCTGGACAGAAACCTTTATAACTTTTTAATGAAAAGGTATTTTTGAGTGATTCTTTTTCTGTCAATCTCCAAATTTTGTCTAGTTTTTTATGGGATTTATTTGAAAAATATTTGGTAAAGTTTCTGTGCATGTGTTGGTTTTCACGTTAGTACCCCGTTTCGTGATTGCCATAGGTTCCGGGAGAGGGGACGGAGCCGCGAACTTCGCCGAGCTAGACTCCGACTTCTCCGAACCAGGCAAGCATGTTTGAACATTTGATATAGCAGATGTTTTGCATGTTCATGTGAAGGTTTGTGCGTGGCATGTGAGTGTCGATAAATACCTCGTTGCTTGTAAGGCAACGACCCGGTTGTTCCGAAGTTGCGATGACCTCTGATGAGAGGTGGCCTAGTCATGTAGTGACATGAAGGGCAGCAAGGTGGCACTGTTGTAGCATGCCAGCCTTGCGTCATCCGACTCTCTTCGACGTTAACGTGGTTGGAGCCACGTTATCGATCTTTTCCCGCATGTTCCAAAATTGCGATGACCTCTGATGAGAGGTGGCCTAATCATGTGGTGACATGAAGGGCAGCAAGGTGGTACTGTTGTAGCATGCCAGCCTTGTGTCATCCGACTTTTCCGACGTTAACATGGTTGGAGCCGTGTTATCGTCCCTTCCCCTTTTCGTGCTACCACATGTCTCATTGCCAGGATACGGTTTAGTAAGTTGGTAACCTCTTTCCGTGTACACACCAAACAGAGAGGCCGGGATGATGGTACCTTGGCCCAGGATTAAAGCCAGTCATTCGGTCAGGGGGCATGGGTGTTTCCGGTTGGGACCGAGAGGGGGGGCACCCCCTTATAGCGCGCGTATAGAAATTTGATCCCATGCTACGCGAGGTTGTAGCCTCCCCGACTCAGGGTTTTTCCTGAATGTTGCCGAGGGTGATCCCTGGCTTCGGATGGTTAAATTGGGTGTGTACTGGTTAGACGTGTTCCTTCCAGAACACCGTAGACGGAACTAGTCCCCGTGACTACTGAAATCCGTTGGCTGTGGTTAAGTACAAACTCTACAGAGTCAATTCTTTCCAAATCATCGTATCCATGATCAGTAATGTAGACTTTACATCCAAATCTATCCGTGTGAAAATCTTGCCCCCGGTGAACAAGCTCAAGCGGTAAAATCTCAGATTTATTGTTATTCCAGTTGATGGACTAACTTTATTTTGTGTCTCATGCTTGTGATAATTTATGTCTCTGAGCTATTGTATTAATGAGTTGTGCCATAAGCCCTTTATGTGACGTCGCGCAGACGTCCGACTGTGGCGTGTACTCGTTTCTCACTTTTGATATAAGCTTTTTATGTGATGTCGCTCAGACGTCCGACTGCGGCATACACTGTCTTTACTTTCTGTTATAAGCCCTTTATGTGGTGTCGCCCCGACGCCCGACTGTGGCATTATTATTCTGCATTTTCCGCTCGAGGAGTCTTTCAGACACTCGTTTGGCACCTGTATTTTTATTCCGCATTTTCCTCTCGAGGAGTCTTTCAGACACTCGTTTGGCACCTGTATTTTTATTCCGCATTTTCCTCTCGAGGAGTCTTTCAGACACTCGTTTGGCACCTGTATTTTTATTCCGCATTTTCCTCTCGAGGAGTCTTTCAGACACTCGTTTGGCACCTGTATTTTTATTCCGCATTTTCCTCTCGAGGAGTCTTTCAGACACTCGTTTGGCACCTGTATTATTATTCCGCATTTTTCGCTCGAGGAGTCTTTCAGACACTCGTTTGGCACCTGCATTACTATTCTGCAGTTTCCGCTCGAGGCGTCATTCAGACCCTTGCTTGGCACCCAGTATTTATTATCTCTATGTCTGATCGCTCTGGTTAACTTATTCATGTGCTTCATGTTTGCATTTGTTATACCTTATGTCCGAACTGTCTTGCGAGTACTTTCATAGTACTCACCTGGCTTGTTGATTTGGCCAGATGTTGACGAAGGCGATCTCTTGGATGAAGAGTTTGATAGCGCGTCCGACGCCTAGAGGAGTCCCAGTCAGTCCTGCGCGATCCCGGATATTGGTCACTTGTATCGTTTACGCTTCTGCCACCCGCAATAAGTCTTCTCGAGCCTCACTCCGACGCTCGAAGAGTTGTAGTATTCCGGAATCATGTCACTCGCTTCGCGATGATATTTCCACCACCGTTTTTATCGTGAGTTTGTAGTTGCCACCCTATCCGCCGTATTGTTTTATCGGCGTGCATGTAATAAATTGTTGGGCAGTCTCTGCTCAACCTTGTATTATATTTAGTACTCCTGGTATTTTTCTTCTGTGACCAATATATTGTCTATCAGTGAGAAGGAATTCTTCCTCGCTGGTCAGTAACAGGGATTGGTTTCTCAATAATTATTTTATTGAAAAACCGGTCGTGACAAGCTTGGTATCAGAGCCAGGCTGACTGTAGGAAGCCACTAGGTGTGATCGCTAATCGGTTATTAGCGTCTTTCGTGCTTCTTCAGCATTTTGCAATTGTAGCTATTTTCTGTTGGTCATCATAAAATTTATGACATGACTACTCAGAATTTTTGCCTACTTTTGTAGATGGCTGGCAGCAGCTGTGAGAATCGAGTGTTCACCAACGTGCCTGAGGGGTTTGTCAAGCTCCTCGTCTCCATCACCAAGCTCGCGATCGGGCCAGCAGCTCGCCCGGAGTTCACACTCTATCAGCACAAGCTCAGTGACGACGTGTCTATGCACCAGGCTGTGGTGTAATTCAGGGGAGGACGATCTGCTGCTCGCCATTTTCATTTTACGGGAAGGGCCATGCCTACGGAGAGGCATGCCATGCAGATGGCTGCCCGTGAGGCGATAGCTCGCCTTCGGGACATCCTTCCTACGATGAAGACTCGTCGCTACCGCTACCTCCCATGCCATGTGCCTTACACCAGCCACTATGCGTTCGCCTGCCATCGGGGAGAGCGAGATGAAGCCATCGAGATGGTTGTGGAGTATCTCAAGGCTCTGGAGGAGTCTTTCGACAACCTCGTAGATGATCTTGTGGCTGCCCGCATGGACTTAGTCCGGGGCGGTCCTGCCAGCAGGAAGGAGCTTCTCCACACGGCGCCGCCCCTGACATTCGTCTCGTCTTCAGCCTCGTATGCACCGGCCGTTTTGGCCACTGCTCGCCGTCTGCCTACCACTGAGGAGTTCGACCGAGTCATCGCTCCTACTCCAGTCAGAGCCGCACCGCCTGCCGCACGTGCTCTACCGCTAGTCGCCCCCGCACCATCACCGCAGCGCAGCGTCGCACGCCAGGAACCAGCTAGAGAGGAGGAGGTTGATTCTCCTGGACCGCTGAGCCTTGCCATCGGCAAGGGGAAGGAGATCTTCACCATCTCCGACTGAGAGCACCGAGTAGCCGCGTGTTATGCCTGCTTGTATGATGTGTTGTTTTTATCTGTACGCTAGTTTGTATTGGTGTGTTTGCTGCCTTCTGGAGTAGTACGCTAGTTTTTAATAACATGTCAGGATTGTGTACGCACAACCTGAGTGCTGTATCTTGTGTTTGCTTCTGCATGTAAGATTTGTGTTAAGCACTTCTTCTCCGTGAAAATCATTTGTGTTTCTTGAAAACCTTGAAGCCTTTTTGATTATTGCCTTTGCAAGGGTTTTCCTGCGCTACACGGTTTTTCTCATGGGTTTTGCAAATGATACCCCAGACTGGAAAAAATGTCTCGCCCTTGGACTCGCTCTATGCCCAATCAGCCAGAAGAGGTTTACGGAACACAGACCAGCAACAATTTCACTCAGGGTCAGTCCAGCCAACAGGACAGCGAAGCGGCACTATCTCAAGTATGCCGTCTCTTCGAGCAAAGCCAGCAACAGCACCAGGAGATGATGAACCATGTCATCAATATGGGAAACCACCGTGAACCCTATCAACCACATTCCAAGTTATCTGAGTTATAGAAGACTCGCCCCTCAACTTTTGCTCATACCGACAGGCCACTGGAAGCCGATGATTGGCTTCGCGAGATTGAAAGGAAACTGATTATCGCTCAATGCTCAGATCATGAGAAGGTGCTTTATGCACCACACTACCTTACTGGAGCAGCCGCAGCATGGTGGGAAAACTTCCTACACATGCACCCCAGGGAACACAACATCACCTGGGAAGAATTCAAGGAAGGCTTCCGTGGGGCACACATTCCCAGGAGCATCCTAAAGATCAAGAAGAGAGAGTTTGATGACCTGAAGCAAAGAGGCCTGACCGTCACAGAATACAACGGCCAGTTTACCCAACTGTCTCGTTATGCCTACGACGAGCACATGACAGAAAACAAGAAGATGGAAAAATTCCTGGACGGCCTGGCACCAGCATTAAGATGCCAACTGATTGTACACACCTTTCCGGATTTTAAGACGCTGGTGGACAAGGCCATCACCCTGGAGAATGAGCGCCGTAGTCTGGAAGATATCCGCAAGCGGAAGAGGGACAAGACGACTCTTGCCCGCAGCAACCGAGGCAAGACTGAGGTCCCAAGGACAGACACGAGGAGATCCACGGCTACTGAGCCAAGACCCGTCGGACAATTTCATGCCAGAGACAAGGAGTTCACATACCGTCCAGGGGTCACCTGCTATGCTTGTGGTCAACAAGGGCATTATGCTAAACAGTGCTCGAAGCCAAGAGACTCGGCACCCAAGCCGAACAATGGTGGAAACAATCCAGCCCCCGAGCGCAACAACTTCAATCCCAGCAACAACCACAGGAAGGGTCACTTGAACCATGTGACCAGGGAAGAAGCGCAGAATGCCCCAGACATCGTGCTCGGTACGTTCCCTGTCAACACAGTACCTGCCACGGTTTTGTTTGATTCTGGAACTTCCCATTCGTTCGTTTCGAAGAGTTTTGTTTCGCAACATGGTTTTCCGATACTCCCCTTGGAAAAATCTATGATCATCAAGTCCCCCGGAAATAAGCAAATTGCTCAGGGTTACTGCCAGGGAGTGGTCATTGAGTTCGAAGGACTACCATTCCACGCGAATCTCATCGTGTTGGAAAGTAAAGGACTGGATGTCATTTTAGGAATGGACTGGTTAACCACCAACAAAGGATTCATCGACTGTTTCAATCGGACAGTGATTCTCACTCACCATCACGGCAAGACAATAAGAGTTTCCGCTCAAGAAAGGCCACGATCACAGAAACCAAAACTGAACAAGATGGACATCGCAGAATTAAGAAAAGTGCCAGTGGTATGCGAGTTCCCTGATGTGTTCCCGGAAGAACTACCAGGTATACCACCAGACCGAGAGATCGAATTCAGCATTGAATTAGCACCTGGCACTGCTCCCATTTATAAGAAGCCGTATAGAATGGCACCCTCAGAATTGGTGGAGTTGAAGCAGCAGATAAAGGAATTACTGGACAAGGGGTTTATACGAGCCAGCTCCTCACCATGGGGTTCGCCCGTATTGTTCGCCAAGAAGAAGGATGGGACACTGAGACTATGCATAGACTATCGAGCCCTCAATATGGTCACCATCAAAGACAAATACCCGATGCCACGGATAAATGATTTGTTCGACCAGCTCGCACAAGCTAAAGTATTTTCAAAGATTGATTTGAGATCAGGATACCATCAACTGAAGGTACAAACAGAGGATATCCCCAAGACAGCATTCACTTCCAGATATGGGTTATACGAGTTTACGGTGATGCCGTTTGGACTAACAAACGCCCCCGCATATTTTGTCCACCTCATGAACAAAGTATTCATGAAATTCATGGACAAATTTGTGGTGGTATTCATCGACGACATTCTGGTTTACTCAAGGACACCAGAAGAACATACTGAGCACCTCAGGATTGTTTTGGGAGAATTGAGGAAACATCAGTTGTACGCCAAATTTAGCAAATGCGAATTTTGGCTAAGACAAGTTGGTTTCTTGGGCCATATTTTGAACCAAGAAGGCGTGGCCGTAGACCCAGAAAAAGTCAAGGCCATACTAGACTGGAAGCCACCCGTGAATGTTACAGATGTGCGGAGTTTCCTAGGGATGGCCGGGTATTACAGGAGGTTTATTGAAGGATTCTCCACTGTGGCAAAACCAATAACACAGTTACTCAAGAAGGACAAGAAATTCGTATGGACGGAAGCATGTGAGCAGAGCTTCCTAGAACTCAAGAAGAAGCTAACAACCGCACCAGTCTTAACCGTACCAGACATACACAAGAGCTTTGAGGTGTATTGTGACGCGTCCCGAAAGGGTCTCGGATGTGTGCTAATGCAGGATGGCAAAGTTGTCGCATATGCCTCCAGACAGCTGTGAAAACATGAGGAAAATTACCCAACACATGACTTGGAACTAGCAGCAGTTATACATGCACTCAAGGAGTGGAGGCACTTTCTGTTGGGAAATCGCTGTGAAATATATACGGACCATAAGAGCCTCAAATATATCTTCACACAGCCAGAGCTGAATTTACGCCAACGACGCTGGTTGGAACTGGTCAAAGACTATGACGTCGGCATCCACTACCACCCAGGAAAAGCAAATGTAGTGGCCGATGCCCTTAGCCGAAACCCCAGCCCGGACAGTGACGGTCAGCAAAACTTGAGGCCTGAGTTTCAGCGAGAGTTCACTCGGCTCAACATGATGTTAGTCTCTGAGGGCACCATATCGAACCTGGAGATACAACCCACCCTAGTGGAACAAATCAAGAAGGCTCAACAGGGACATCCCAGTATCGAAGGCATAAAGAAGAAAATGAACCGTAGTAAGACTTCAGAATTCGTCACGGACAGTGAAGGAACTTTATGGTACCGGGACAGACTTTGCGTACCTAACATTGAGGAACTCAAGCAACAGATCTTGCCGGAGAGCCACACCGCTCCATACTCGATACATCCTGGAGGAACCAAAATGTACAAGGACATTCAGGAAAGATTTTGGTGGCACGGTATGAAAAGAGATATAGCCACATTCGTTGCTTGTTGCGATTCATGTCAGCGCATCAAGGCCGAGCACCAAAAGCCAGCAGGGCTACTCCAGCCTAACAGGATACCGGAGTGGAAATGGGATGAAATCGGAACGGACTTCATTGTCGGATTACCCCGATCACAGCGTGGAAATGACGCCATCTGGGTCATCACAGACCGACTAACCAAGGTTGCTCACTTCATTCCCGTGAAGACTACCTACTCCACACAAAGACTGGCAAAACTCTATCTCTCCTGTATAGTTTGCTTGCACGGAGTCCCAAAGACTATAATATCAGACCGAGGCACCCAATTCGTCTCCAAATTTTGGGATCACCTACAACAAGCTCTGGGCACGCAACTAGCTTTCAGTACAGCATACCACCCTCAGACAGATGGACAAACAGAACGTGTAAACCAAATCCTAGAGGATATGCTAAGAGCCTGTGTGCTCACCTATGGATCCAGTTGGGAAGAGAGTTTGCCGTATGCCGAATTTGCGTACAACAACAGTTACCAAACCAGTTTGCAAATGGCACCCTTTGAAGCATTGTACGGACGGAGGTGTCGTACCCCATTGAATTGGTCAGAAACAGGTGACAGCCGTATCTTCGGCCCAGATATGCTTAAGGAGGCCGAGGAAAAAGTTAAACAAATCAGGGACAGACTCAAGGCAGCACAGAGCCGACAAAAGAGCTACTATGATCAGAAGCATCGTGAGGTCCGCTTTGAACCTGGTGATTCCGTATACCTCCGAGTATCTCCTATGAGGGGTCTGCAACGGTTCAAAATTAAGGGGAAGCTAGCCCCAAGATTTATTGGACCATTTTGTGTGAAGGCACGAAGAGGCACGGTAGCCTACCAGCTAGACCTACCCAAGGAGCTGTCAGACGTCCATGACGTATTCCACGTCTCGCAGTTGAGGAAATGTGTGAGTAACCCGGAGAAACATGTACCTCATGAGGACAATGATATGCAACCAGATCTCACCTACAGAGAATGGCCAGTAAAGATTTTAGAAGAGTCTGAACGGAGGACCCGTCAGAAAATGACAAAAAATTTCAGGGTCCAGTGGAGCAACCACACTGAGGATGAAGCCACATGGGAAAGGGAAGATTTCCTCCGAGCAGAGTATCCATATCTATTTGAGGATCAGCAGAAATCTCGAGGACGAGATTTTTCCTAAGGGGGTAGGTGTTGTGACACCCAAGTTTCTATTGAATGTTTCAAAAAGATTTTTTTTTTGACTTGAAGGGAGTGATTTAAAAAATTTCTTCAAGAGAACTCTCACTCTCAAATATTTTTCTTTATGGCAAAAATTTTATTTGAATTCACCCAAGATCTGCCTTTGACCTGGGGAGTTCTTGCTCTTCATTTGGGCTCAAGACAAAATGTTTTTCATTTGAGAGAATAACTTTTGAAAACCTTTTCTTGAATTTGCACTATGGCTTTTGGAAAGTACTTTGCCACTTTCAACTATTCCTTCTTGCCATGGCATAAGTGCAAATCCTCTCTCCTAAACACTCCCTCACCTCTGGATCATGATTTACATCAAATCCAGCAAGTTGAACCTCCCCATGTATTTATTTTCCATTCAAATTCTATTCAAATATTTTCTGCCTTCTATTCTACCTCTTGGAGATTTACAAAGGAACTCCATTTTCTGTTTGGACTTTTACCACCAAACTTCTTTCCCCTCCTAGTCCTTTGAACCCTCAACCTAGAACCATGAAGATCCACTGGTCTCCAGTTCGAAATTTTCAAACTACATCAGCTGCAATTTTGGACCAGATTTGCCAAATTTGGTGAAATTCGTTCAAAACCTTCTCCACAAATTCCAAGTAAATTCAGGCAGCCCCTGGGTGCTTTGAGTGATCGTCTCACCAAGTTACAGCTCCAGAAAAATTTATCTCTTTACCAAAACCTACTGTCGAACACCTGCAATGCTTGGTCACTGTCAAGATTCAGTAAGTTCAGAGTTCAGTCAAGTGGCTGCTGTCGTTTTCTTCAGAAACGGGCGTCGATCTCGCCAGTACCCTCGCGTTGCCTTGCTCCTCGTCCTCGCCCTCTCGTTCCTGCACCGCACGAGTGCCTGGCATCTTGTGGGCGTCGGCGACGAGCAGCAGAAGGTGCGCCGCCCCGTGACCGACGCCGGCGGCGGCTTTGCGGACGCCAGCGGGAGACACGGCGCCGCCGACTCCACCCAGCGCCGCCCAAACCACCGGAGCCCGCCGCGTGGCCGTCCACTCCCCCGAATGCGCTGCCGCTCTCGTCGTGAACCCCAGGGCGCGGAGCGCGCTCTCTGCCGCCGTTGAGCCCGTGCGGTCACCTCACCGTGGGCAGATGCCATTACGCCAAGACCAACCCCGTTCAGCTGCAAATCGAGTCCAGTAACATCCACTGATGCTGCTCGACCGCTCAAACCCCCTGCCAACCCACTGCTCCGCCGTAATCGCTCGCCGGAGATTCTCCGTTCACGGCCACCCTGTCGATCTGCCTATAAATAGGGGCCCCGAGCTTCAACTCGAGCACCCACCAGCCCTACACTTCCCCTAGAGCACGCCCAGCCACTGGAAGAGCCGCGAGGGGGTCTCCTTCCTCGACTCCGGCCGCCGCGATCCGCCACGGGATCCAGCCCGATTCGCCCCCGTGTGTGCTCCACAGCCCCCATTCTCTTGCCAGTAGCTTCTCCTTGCATCACCCGTTCTGACCCGCGCGTCAATTCGTACTTTGCAGCCCTCCACCGGAGTTCCCCAACCTCACCCGAACCGCCGTCCGCCGGAGATAGTGTCACCGTCGACGTGGTGCTCCCCGTTGGACGAGTCCACCACCCACCGACGCGGAAGAAGACACTGAAGCTCTTGGTACCCTCCGTTTCTCCTAACTCGCCGTGGTTCGACGCCGGCGTCCATCGCCGTCTTCGGGCGCCGGCGAGCTTTCAAACCTGACATGCGGGCCCCGCGTGTCAGCCTCTGTTTTATTTCCCCGAACCGTTTTCTGTTGGCGCCTTCGGGCAAAATACGTTTTCTCCTTGCGCTTGCGCATTCCCAGCCGAAGCGTTTTCTGTTTTCTCAGTTAAAACCCTGGAACTTTTCTGTTTCATTACAGAAAGGTCCCTGGACAGAAACCTTTATAACTTTTTAATGAAAAGGTATTTTTGAGTGATTCTTTTTCTGTCAATCTCCAAATTTTGTCTAGTTTTTGATGGGATTTATTTGAAAAATATTTGGCAAAGTTTCTGTGCATGTGTTGGTTTTCATGTTAGTACCCCGTTTCGTGATTGCCGTAGGTTCCGGGAGAGGGGACGGAGCCGCGAACTTCGCCGAGCTAGACTCCGACTTCTCCGAACCAGGCAAGCATGTTTGAACATTTGATATGGCAGATGTTTTGCATGTTCATGTGAAGGTTTGTGCGTGGCATGTGAGTGTCGATAAATACCTCGTTGCTTGTAAGGCAACGACCCGGTTGTTCCGAAGTTGCGATGACCTCTGATGAGAGGTGGCCTAATCATGTAGTGACATGAAGGGCAGCAAGGTGGCACTGTTGTAGCATGCCAGCCTTGCGTCATCCGACTCTCTTCGACGTTAACATGGTTGGAGCCACGTTATCGATCTTTTCCCGCATGTTCCAAAATTGCGATGACCTCTGATGAGAGGTGGCCTAATCATGTGGTGACATGAAGGGCAGCAAGGTGGTACTATTGTAGCATGCCAGCCTTGTGTCATCCGACTTTTCCGACGTTAACATGGTTGGAGCCGTGTTATCGTCCCTTCCCCTTTCCGTGCTACCACATGTCTCATTGCCAGGATACGGTTTAGTAAGTTGGTAACCTCTTTCCGTGTACACACCAAACAGAGAGGCCCAGGATTAAAGCCAGTCATTCGGTCAGGGGGCATGGGTGTTTCCGGTTGGGACCGAGAGGGGGGGCACCCCCTTATAGCGCGCGTATAGAAATTTGATCCCATGCTACGCGAGGTTGTAGCCTCCCCGACTCAGGGTTTTTCCTGAATGTTGCCGAGGGTGATCCCTGGCTTCGGATGGTTAAATTGGGTGTGTACTGGTTAGACGTGTTCCTTCCAGAACACCGTACACGGAACTAGTCCCCGTGACTACTGAAATCCGTTGGTTGTGGTTAAGTACAAACTCTGCAGAGTCAATTCTTTCCAAATCATCGTATCCATGATCAGTAATGTAGACTTTACATCCAAATCTATCCGTGTGAAAATCTTGCCCCCGGTGAACAAGCTCAAGCGGTAAAATCTCAGATTTATTGTTATTCCAGTTGATGGACTAAGTTTATTTTGTGTCTCATGCTTGTGATAATTTATGTCTCCGAGCTATTGTATTAATGAGTTGTGACATAAGCCCTTTATGTGACGTCGCGCAGACGTCCGACTGTGGCGTGTACTCGTTTCTCACTTTCGATATAAGCCCTTTATGTGATGTCGCTCAGACGTCCGACTGCGGCATACACTGTCTTTACTTTCTGTTATAAGCCCTTTATGTGGTGTCGCCCCGACGCCCGACTGTGGCATTATTATTCTGCATTTTCCGCTCGAGGAGTCTTTCAGACACTCGTTTGGCACCTGTATTTTTATTCCGCATTTTCGTCTCGAGGAGTCTTTCAGACACTCGTTTGGCACCTGTATTTTTATTCCGCATTTTCCTCTCGAGGAGTCTTTCAGACACTCGTTTGGCACCTGTATTTTTATTCCGCATTTTCCTCTCGAGGAGTCTTTCAAACACTCGTTTGGCACCTGTATTTTTATTCCGCATTTTCCTCTCGAGGAGTCTTTCAGACACTCGTTTGGCACCTGTATTATTATTCCGCATTTTCCGCTCGAGGAGTCTTTCAGACACTCGTTTGGCACCCGCATTACTATTCTGCAGTTTCCGCTCGAGGCGTCATTCAGACCCTCGCTTGGCACCCAGTATTTATTATCTCTATGTCTGATCGCTCTGGTTAACTTATTCATGTGCTTCATGTTTGCATTTGTTATACCTTATGTCCGAACTGTCTTGCGAGTACTTTCATAGTACTCACCTGGCTTGTTGATTTGGCCAGATGTTGACGAAGGCGATCTCTTGGATGAAGAGTTTGATAGCGCGTCCGACGCCTAGAGGAGTCCCAGTCAGTCCTGCGCGATCCCGGATATTGGTCACTTGTATCGTTTACGCTTCCGCCACCCGCAATAAGTCTTCTCGAGCCTCACTCCAACGCTCGAAGAGTTGTAGTATTCCGGAATCATGTCACTCGCTTCGCGATGATATTTCCACCACCGTTTTTACCGTGAGTTAGTAGTTGCCACCCTATCCGCCGTATTGTTTTATCGGCGTGCATGTAATAAATTGTTGGGCAGTCTCTGCTCAACCTTGTATTATATTTAGTACTCCTGGTATTTTTCTTCTGTGACCAATATATTGTCTATCAGTGAGAAGGAATTCTTCCTCGCTGGTCCGTAACAGGGATTGGTTTCTCAATAATTATTTTATTGAAAAACCGGTCGTGACAGTCGCGCTCGATGGTGATGCGAGTCCGGCTGCGGCTAGCAGCCGGCTCCTTGTCTCTTCTGTCGCGGACGCCACCAGTCGGTGTCCGGGAGGTCGCGCCTTGGTCCCGGCGAGGAGGCGGGTCGTCGTTTTGCCGGTTGGGCGCTTCAGTGCGGCACCCGGCCTCTTGCAGCCGCGTTGAGGAGCTGCTGGACTCGCTCCGACATGTGGCGGCGCTCGTCGTCCTCGAGCTTGTCTAGCTCGTCTGCTGCCGCCTAGGCAGCGCGTATGTTCTCTGCAGGCGTGGTGTAGATGGGACGGTCTATCCCGAACATGCTGGCGATGGTCGCGCCACGCTGCCGGACCAAGCCAATGCAGCTAGGACCACTAGGAGCCGGCGTGCTGCCGACAACACGGTCCATCTCCCGCTGGTAGGCCTCCGAAAGGCGTCTCATGCTGGCCAGCCGGTTGGCGCTTTCGACGAGCTGGACGCGGCGTGCCTCCAGTGTCTCGGCGTCGGCGTCTTCCAGAATGGGCGCAGTCAGATCTTGCATCGCCGCCTGCAACGGATCCTGGCCACCTCCGCGAGAGTTCTCGCCGTGGCTGATGACGAGCACTTCCGTGACGGTGATGCCGCCGCTGTTCGCGCGAGGAAGCGGCTCGTCTTAGACCACCATGTTGGTGGGGAACGCGTCAAGCGACGTCGTGTCGGAGTCGACCAACATCGGGTCGGTGGAGCCAACCGACTCCAAGTCAGCAGCAGGCTCGCTGGCAACATGGAGCTGATCGAGGAGGCTCACAAGGCGGCTCTTAGGGCCATTGGTGCCCGCATCAGACGCGGGCTCGTCCGAGAGGCGAATCTCGCCAACAAGATCGGCGAGGCAGCTCGCTGCGCAGGCGACCTCCGCGCCGTGCAGCGCGTCGGCGCAGACGCCGTCTGGCATGCCGGGCTGGCTGCGCTCGCTAGGAAGGAACAGGGTTCTCGTCCAGAACAGGTCTCCGGGAGACGGTGCACCTTGCCCCACGGTGGGCGCCAAATGTCGGGGGTTGGGTGCGACGTATGCCAATGGATGGCTTATCATGGTTGGAGCGAGTAGAACGTCGCCGGTGCCTGGAAGCGGGATGAGGCGTAGACACGAACACCGATGCAATTTACCCAGGTTCGGGGCTCTCCTAGGAGATAACACCCCTAGTCCTGCTCTGCAGGGTCTCCGCATGACCACTAAGGCACTAGTGAGTACAATGGTGCTCCTCGAGCTGTGTGCTAGAGGTAGAAGAAGGCAAGGCTTGCTCTCCTCTCCCCCTAGGTGTGAGTTTAATTCTAACAGGTTGGAACCCTTTGCATGGGTGCCCTGGGGGGTTTATACAGGCCTACCCCCCAGCGGTACACTGGTAATCCGGCCGGGTGTAGGACCCAGCTGTCAGTCTCTCTGGCCGCCGGCTTCTCCGCAAGCTGCTAGGGCCCGCCGCCTGGTGGGCCCTGCCGGCTAGTCTGGTACGGCACCGACAGGCCGCTCCCGCCGCTCGCGGGTCTTGCCGGCTGCTGATTACTGTAGCCATGATGCTAATGACGCAGGCTTGGTCAGGGGAGCATGGCTGCAGTCCTGCCGCTTGGTCGGGGACCACTGTAGCCACTCCGTGTCTTATCTGGTTAATGGTGCACGAGCCCCGAGGAGGGAACGGGCCACCTGTGGGAGCCGGCCTCCCTCGGGTCCGACCGGTGATGCTTCCGCCGTCTTCCGGGCTCGTTGACTTGTAGGGCCCGCCGTCTTCGGGCCTTACCGACAGGCGGTCGTGGGAGCAGGGCTCCGCCTGACAGGAGTGACGTCAGGGGCGGAGTGGCAACAACGTCGCGTCGGGCGGAGTTCTTCGCCTGTACGGAGCACTGTGGCCACGGCCGGCCCTTGTTATGGGGGGATGGGCTGCATTATAGCCTCACCCTGTCTTGTCGTCTTAATGGGGGCGCAGACTTTGAGGGCGCCATGGGCCGACTGCTAGGAGCTGGCCTCTCTGGAGGCCGCCTGCTAGGAGTCGGCCCGTCTTGGAGCCGCCTTCCTGAGCATGGCCGTCTTCTGGCAGTCGGTCATTCAGCCGGCCGGCCACCAGAAGGCGGCGCTTCGTCTTGACGTCTTGAGGGGCGCAGCCGGCCCTGATGTCTTGAAAGGCTCTGGGACTCGAGTTAGGCTACCCATGGCCCGTTACTCCGACAAAGCTGGTATCCTGCTCATAGACGTAACAGCCACTGTCCGGATACTCACGTATTTCACGGTGCTTGTATACAGTGGGGTTTTGGCAATATAACTTTTCCGGCTCATGTGTCCGAATGATCATCAGTCTTTTGCCGTTGTCTGATCGAGTGAGGAACCAGTTGTGCTTCCCTGTTTTTGGCAAAGGTGGTGTGATTACAAAGGGCAGTAACTGTAGGGACATTGCATCATATCAAAAAGGATAGGCATTGTTAATGTAAGATCAGCATTGTTCAAAGTATGAGTAGGATAATGCAAGAACCAGCATTGTTAATGTAAGATCAGTATTGTTAATGTAAGATCAGCATTGATATGTCCCTGTTGAAACTGGGAGGAAAATACAGGGAAATGTATATTGGGTTCGAAAATATGGAAGTGCCATGCATGGTTATACTCATGTTATCTCGCAATCGATTCTTCACAGGAAACTATCATGTCATGCATGTTATGGAATCATGTTCTGTCCTCACAAACAAATTCTTCAAGGTAACTAACAGACCATGCATTGTTATATACTTGTGTTCTGTGGGCAAATTTTTTGTGAGGATATTATTCTAGCCATTGATTGCTGAAGGGCGAATATAGGTATGTACACATGGTAAGCATTACAAGATTTCACTACTTCCAAATATAGAGTTCTCCATATGCACATTTACTTCCCTAATGTATGGTTAGATGAAACCAACAGTGTGGTGCGTGTTTCTACATCATGAAAATGAGGAAACTAACATGGCCATTGATACACACTCATATTTAGTAGTAGTATATAGATTACTGTAAAATAAGGAGAATATCCATATATTCCTAACCGTTTGATTATTCAGGGGTACAAATTGGCTGTAATGACATGATCACAATCGCATGAATTAACCCATTCCAAATATAGCTGATTTACGGTGTCTCTAATACATTGCCATAGTTCTACTCAAATTCTGCTCAAACAGGGATATGCCAATCATCACAAAAAGTTCAAACAGTGTCATGGCGTCATCATTAACATGAGACGGAAACAACTTACATGCGCCGTCCCGGCAATACATGGTGCCATCTGCTTTGCTGATCGCGTAGATGATGCCATTGTGTTCAATAGCATCACAAAAGCGTGTATCAGCTTTGACGACGATCCACTGCGAGCTGAGTTGTCTCCAGCTAAAGAAGGCACCGGCGTAAAGATAGGCGAGTCCGCGGTCGAACAAGGCAATTAGCTTGAAGTCTGCGTAATTCGCATGTCGTGTGGGCACTTGGCAGATTACAATCTTCTGCAAAACAAGGTACGTCCAACTGACGTGGTAATCTAGATGACTAGGACCGCGATGGTAAAACTCTATATAATCCAACGGAGGAAGGATAATCTCATGGGTGGTCTGGAAGTTCACGAGCACCAACTTTTCACCGTCTTCTCTGAAGGCAGCCATCCAGTGGGAGTTCATGCCGACCCAGTACATACCTGCCAAGAAGTTTCGGGCGATGGTGATTGGATCGAAGTCGAGGGAAATGATGTACGGCGACCCACTACATACCTGCAAAGAAGTTTCGGCTAATGGAGATCGGATTGAAGTCGAGGGGCATCATGTACGCCTCCGTATCATGGTGAGCCAATCTCGCAAGACCAGATAGCAGCAAGCAGGGTGTCTTGAAAAGCTTTGGCCTCGCTTCGATGATGGCTGTGTGCATGCCCCTCGAGCATGCAGCCAGCCGCAGGGCGCTCAACATATCCATACATGAACAACAAAGGTCGAGGACGTCATTGGGGAGATTGCTCCAATCACGGCTCATATGGATCCTGCGCGGTTCGCGTTCGGCCATGGTGGAGTTTGGAAGGTGGGGTTTTGGGGGGCTTGATTTACGGGGGAGAAGGCTGTTGGTGCTGGAGCGGCTAGCGAGGGAATAGTGGTATTGGGGGAGGCGAGGGTATGCGGGGGCACAGTGACATAATGAAGAGTGACCTCAGGATCTCCGGCGAGACGAAGATGGACATGGAGTGGTGCTAGGGGAGAGGGAGACGAGGCGAGGCATGCTATATAGCGGCGGTGACAGTGACTGCACAGTGCACAAGGTGAGGCTGACTTTGGTAACCCGGACACGCTGCCTGGACTGGTGTCACCTCGGGCGCAGGGTCTTGTCACTTCACTGTGATGACCAGATGAATAATAGTATTTTGACCATCAAGTGTACCACAGTTGTACTACTTCTAGTAGTAGGAGTAGTAGGAACATGAGTACACTCCCGTGCTAGCATGCCTCTGGGTTCACTTCATCCTCCAGCTATCATCCATATTGCGAGAAGAACCAAATTCTCGTGCATGCGGAAGCGCGAAGAAGGACTTTTCTTTTTTGAGGATAACCGCATATTCCTTAACCGTAGAAGGACTTTTCCGGTCCTCTTTTGTCTGCGCATAACTTTTTTCAGTATTTCTCTAATTAGTCTGCGTATATACCCTTTTGCATGCGCCCATTTCCCTCCATGCCCCGCATTCATAGCATTAATTAGCGTACGCATGAGCAGCTGCAGCCATACTCCAGCCAATAAACTGTAGCATGCAAGTGGGCCACTCTGTGCGCGTGGGAGAGAGAAAAGGCAACCGAAGAGCCCATCCAATCCATTGCATGCAGCAGTAAAACCACCGCACCTCTCCTCATGCATGCACATAACTTCTCCCATTTTACCCCCATTTACTTCTCCATCGGGAACCTTTTTCCTCGGCTTTTTCACTATCCTTGATCTTCATTTGCATCCAAACCACACTGCATTCACATTGTTTTAACCTCTTCACATCCTCCTAGAGTAATTCCGAAGGCCTATAAATAATCATCTTCTTCAGTTAGACTAGCCATCTAATCCTAATTCTCCAAACCATAGCCCTCCGGTCCAGCGGTTCCATATGGTGAAAGAGATCGAGATGCAGGTTTTTAGCGTCCAACATGTCCTCGTCAAAGGCTCGTTGAGCATAGTTGCCACAGTCACCAACCACCCAAGGGTTGTTCGGAAGTGGATCAACAACGTATCCAACTCCCTCCAAAAGGTGGAGATGAATGGCATCGGTCTCGACGCAGAGTACACGGAGCGTGCCACTGGGAAGATCCAACGCGCCGATGTCCTTCAGCTGTGCCTCGAAGATGTTGTTTTGGTGTACCACATCATACATGTGCCCTCCATACCAGGTGAGCTTCACGATTTCTTGTCTCGGGAGGACATATACTTCTGTGGGGCAGCCATCGCATGGGAGAAACAGAAGTTGGAGCCATACAACCTTGATTTTAAAAGCACCGCTGATCTACAAACCAGAATAAAAATTCCTGTAGAAGATTGTGATAAACCGACACCATCCCTATTCGACGTAGCAAATTTTGTGCTAGGAACAAATCTTCAGAAGGGTGACGAGACGCTGGCATTAAGGTTGTCTGGATGGGAGAATTATCCCTTGACGTACGAGCGGATAACATATGTTGCCCTCGATGCCCGTGTGAGTTTCGAGATAGCTGCAAGGTCCAGAGAGCTTGTTGCGAAACCGTCTCCCATAGAAAATGAGAACAAGAAGAAGAAGAAGAAGAAGAAGAAGAAGATGCTGCACCAGCAGCAGGGCATTATGGATGGATGAACTATTTCCTCTCTTGTAAAAAAATATATTCCCTCTCTACGTATATTGATATAGATGGACTATTTCGATGGTGTGCATGTCTTTGGAACAAGTAGTAGCGTGGGTCCGCTTAACTATGAGGAACTATTTATCCGCCTAGCTTTCTCTACTACTCCTTCCAGTGATCGGTATGCAATGCATGTTGAAAGAACATGCGGTGCCCCCATGTTTGGTTTTGGTAATTGATAACAATCTCTATGGACTAATGGTTGCCTTGAGTTATATTTGAAGGATTTGTCCATAGGCATTTCTTGAAGTCCATGTGTTGGTTTCAAGGAGTTTATGTGGTGACCAAGGTGTTATTAAGGAATTATCCAAAGATTGGTCATGTGAGAGTAGAACTTATTGCAAGCATGTCTTGAAGAAGAAGATTGTGTGATCATTCATGTTTACCTTCAAGACATCATCCAAATGAAGAGAGTTGGAAAGAGTCAAGGTTGATCAAGACTAAGTCAAGAGTGAATCAAGTTGATCAACACACAAAGCGCACAAGATGTACCGAGAGGGATCAAGCGATCCCATGGTGTGGTAAGCATTGTCAATTACGCTTTGTGTACTAACCCATGATCTTCGTGAGAGTTCTTTGTGGGGTTAGGTTGCGGTGTGCAAGTTCAAGTGAAGCATCATGAAGAGATCAAATGCTTGAAGCTTGCCGTCCATTGTGGCGACAATGGACTTGTGAAGATGTTGCGGTGCGCAAGTTCAAGTGAAGCATCATGACGAGATCAAATGCTTGAAGCTTGCCGTCCATTGTGGTGACAATGGACTGGTGAAGATGTGCGGAAGAGTGGCTCACCCATAGTGGAGTATGGGGGAGCAATCAACTAGTCTTCATCGAGCCAACACAACCAAGAAAGGTGGTCCAACTTGAGGGAGTCAAGATCGTCATCATCTAGCTCAAGTGGACCATGTGCAAGGCAAAGGTTTGCTCTTGATAGGTTTTCTATTTTACCGGTCTCATGATGGTAGTTGGGAAACCGGGTTATAGGATCGATTGCCGTACTATCAAGGGGGGCTCTCGATGAGTAGCTTGATCGTATTGTTCATAGAGAGCTCAAACCATTGCATCCTTGCATCATCTTTGTTGGTTCTTGTTTGGTTCTTCTCTTTGTGAGTTTTGGAGCTTATGGTCATCTTGATGACAAGCTCAAGTTCATCGAAAACGGAGTTCACTCGCATCTTCTATGATGTTTTCGATGTTGGAGGTTATGCCGGTTCTTCTCGGTTGGAGGTTTCACTCCTCTATTTTTTGGCATACCTCCCCTGCCTCTTCTTACTATAACCAGTCGCTGTTTTGATGCTACTCGTCTTTCTCAATCCAACAAGCTTGAGTTTGCTCAATTCGGAGCTCATATGCAGAAGTTATGGCAGTTTTGGTTTCCTAGCGGTAGTACCGTGGCCAGAGCGGCAGTACCGCTTATCGCCCCAAGCGGTAGTACCGCTGTCCAAAGCGGTAGTACCGCCTATGGCCATAAGCGGTAGTACGGCTACGGTTCCGCGCTGGTACCGCCTCGATTTTGGGTCTTGCATTTTTCGTGTCGAGTTTTGCAGTAGTTGCACGGCAGTAAGGCACGGCAGTTCCACCTATAAGCGGTAGTACCGCCCTGATGGGCGGTAGTACCGCCTATAAGCGGTAGTACCGCTCCGGTCGGGCGGTAGTACCACTACTGCATTTTTGGTCCCGTGTTCTGCTCCTCCAGCGGTAGTACCGCTGGGGTGCGCGGTAGTACCGTTTATAAGCGGTACTACCGCCCCAAGGTTCATGTTTGGTTGCTCCTTTTCCCTGCTTCTTCCGCCAGAGCGGTAGTACCGCTCGTGGAGCGGTAGTACCGCTCGTGTGTGGGCTGAGCACATAACGGTTGGATTTTTCCCCTTTTATAAAAGGGGGTCTTCTTCCCCAATGAACCTTATCTTTTGAGCTCGTGTTCTTCCCCCATTGTTGACCTTCTTCGAGCTTGCTAACTCTCAATCCCTCCATGGATTCTTGCTAGTTTTGAGGGAAAAGAGAGAGGAGATCTAGATCCACATTTCCACCAATCACTTTCTCCTCTATGTGAGGGGAACCCCTTGGATCTAGATCTTGGAGTTCTTGGTGTTCTCCTTCTTGTTCTTCCTCTCTTTTTCCTCCCTAGCATTAGTTGCTTCGGTGGGATTTGAGAGAGAAGGACTTGGGCACTCCGTGTGCCCTTGCCATTGCATTTGGTGCATCGGTTTGAGTTCTCCACGGTGATACGTGGAAGTTACAAGTTGAGAAGCTTATTACTCTTGGGTGCTTGGTGCCCTTGAGCTTGTTCCTCTTGGGTGCTTGGGCGCCGTAGACGGTTGGTGGTGTTCGGAGCTCAATCATTGTGGTGTAAAGCTCCGGGCAAGCGTCGGGGTCTCCAATTAGGTTGTGGAGATCGCCCCGAGCAATTTGACGGGTACCGGTGACCGCCCCCAAGGGTTGCCAAAGTGTACGGGTTCGGTGACCGCCCCCAAGGGTTGCCATTTGTACGGGTTCGGTGACCGCCCTCAAGGGTCCCTTAGTGGAATCACGACATCTTGCATTGTGCGAGGGTGTGAGGAGATTACGGTGGCCCTAGTGGCTTCTTGGGGAGCATTGTGCCTCCACACTGCTCCAAATGGAGATTAGCATCCGCAAGGGTGTGAACTTCGGGATACATCGTCGTCTCCGCGTGTCTCGGTTATCTCTTACCCGAACCCTTTACTTATGCACTTTACTTTGTGATAGCCATATTGTTTCTTGTCATATATCTTGCTATCACTTAGTTGTTTATCTTGCTTAGCATAAGTCGTTGGTGCACATAGGTGAGCCTAGTTGTTGTAGGTTTTGTGCTTGTCAAATTAACCGCTAGGTTTATTCCGCATTTGTTCAAGCCTAAACCGTAATTATTTTAAAACGCCTATTCACCCCCCCCTCTAGGCGACATCCACGATCTTTCACATGTGTCCGTAGACATGACAGCTTGTCCATGGAAGTTCAACTACGGCGACCATCACGTTTCATCCACTGCCACTCGCGATTCCCACGACGCCGCTCCAACCCACGGCACCACGTCCCCCGACGTGCGCCTCACCCCTCTCGGCCGCACCGCCCCTCTGCCTTTGTGTGCATGACATGTGGGACACCTTAAATGCGGCGAGCATCAAGTTTCTACCACAGCCACATGCGATTCCCACGACGCTGCGCGAACCCATGACACCACACATCCCGCACCATCGAATTTTCATCCAGCGGCTCGTAACGCCCCGATGCCCAGCTGTGGCACCCTTGCCACGGCCACGCCACCACCGGCCGGTTCATCTCGAACGAGTGAGTGGCGAACCACACCACCACCATGAGAATGACATGTGGGCCGGCCGCATTTAAGATCCGCATGCCATTGACTCATAGGCCAGGCACTAAGCCACTGAAGTTCGGTCCCGTGGGCCCCGAGAGGGAAATGTAACTCCTGCGGCAGGCCTTGTGGTGCTCCCGCAGTAAGAGCTTGTGCCAAACCCGAATTTTTTTTCTTACTACTACCAACTACTAGTAAGGTACACGTGCATTGCACGCATGAGATTCTGGTGGTTTGTGCGTTATGCTTCTACATGTGGAGTCTTCTAGATTCTACATGTGGCAAAATCTGGTGGAATGTAGATGATATCCAACGGCCAGTAGTGCTCGGATTTGCCATCTTTGTACCGTCGGATTGGCTTCATCCAATGACCAACTTTCAAAGTTATGGTTTGGTTTGCAAAGGTTGCCACGCCTAAGCTTAGGCGTGCCGGCATGTGTTTGGTTCATTTCTACACTTGTGGCTTGCCAGACTTTACTAGCTACATGGTCCATATGTCATAGACTCAACTTCTTGCCAAATCTTGCCACACTTGTGGTGGCCATTTTGTTAGCCACATTTCTTGTGGCAAACACACTTTGCCTATGCTTAGTTGTGGCAAAGTTAGTCATGAATGAAGTTCAACCATGGAGTCTTCTAGATTCTACATGTGGCAGAATCTGGTGGAATGTAGATGATATCCAACGGCCAGTAGTGCTCGGATTTGCCATCTTTTTACCGTCGGATTGGCTTCATCCAACGACCAACTTTCAAAGTTATGGTTTGGTTTGCAGCCTAAGGTTGCCACACCTAAGCTTAGGCGTGCCACAAGTGTGTTTGGTTGCGTTCTCGTCTCAGCATAGTTGTTCCCTCTTCATGCATGCTCAACTCAACACCCCTCTTCATGTATGCTCTCTTCATGCATGCTTCTAGTGTATTTGTGCTAATCTAGTGTGGACTCATGCACCCTCCATACACTCTACCAAAACCCAAAAATGGGTCGAGAAGGGAGCTCTTGGGATCATGCACCCTTCATACACCTACCAAACACACCAGGCATGTGTTTGGTTCATTGCTACACTTGTGGCTTGCCACACTTTTCTAGCTACATGGTCCACATGTCATAGACTCAACTTCTTGCCAAATCTTGCCACACTTGTGGTGGCCATTTTATTAGCCACATTTTTTGTGGCAGACACACTTTGCCTAAGGTTAGTTGTGGCAAAGTTAGTCATGAATGAAGTTCAACCATGGAGTCTTCTAGATTCTACATGTGGCAGAATCTGGTGGAATGTAGATGATATCCAACGGCCAGTAGTGCTCGGATTTGCCATCTTTGTACCGTCGGATTGGCTTCATCCAATGACCAACTTTCAAAGTTATTCACACACTATATAGGGGGTATAGATATAGATGTGTCGGCCCGTTGCAATGGATCCAAAGTATATCTCTTTAGTGGAGTGCACTCTAAACACATTATCAATTTATTTTTCTCTAACCTTTTGTAGCCATGCAACCAAGCCACATAAGCTTCATGGGTGCCCCCCACATCATATTATTCATACTACATTGATAGAAAAAAGATAAATCACCCAAAACAAGATCTTCCCGTTTTTTGTTCCTACGATGATGTGCCTTGCACGTACCTACTAGTTGTATAGTACAAACTTGGTACTAGTAGGAGTAGAGTAGTACGGAATGCTCCTACTCTATCAACGAGCCCCATCTGACACCAAATTTCTTGGCTTCCGTGCTACAGCTAGATCTTCCCCTCGTTTCTGTTTTCCAACCCGGCGGCGGGCGGGGTGCGGTTTGCCAATAGTCGGTTTTCTCAACGGCGTTCCCACATGAAAGTGAAAATGCTAGGTACACACCTTCCCTAAGCTATGTGTCGTGCCGGATGGGCCATGGAGTACTCCCGATTCCCGGGCGTGTGTGGGGGGAGTGCGACGCGAACGCCGCAGGCCTTTTCCTTTTACTAGCAATGTGCCCGTGCGTTGCGACGGATCCAAAGTAGTAGAATAGTAGTACTTGTTCACAAACTTGAAAGAAATCACTCTTGTTTTGATATACTCCTAATATATTACTCCCTCCGTTCCTAAATATTTGACTTTTTAGAGATTTCAAATGGACTATCACATACGGATTATATAGACATATTTTGAAGTGTAGATTCACTCATTTTTCTCCGTATGTAGTCACTTATTGAAATCTCTAGAAAGACCAATATTAAGGAACGGAGGGAGTACTTCTCACTCAAAATATATTTCTCAGGCTGTTTTGATGAGGTGAGGGAGGGATGTGGTTGCTTTCAAGATAATAAGGGGTTTTCTACAAATTGGAGCAGAGAAGTGGGCTATTGTTGCAAAAATGCCACAACTTACCTCACAGCCGTTAGATGCAGATCTAATGGTCAGAAACGACGGATGGCAGACACACCACCATCACCAACTGAGTCTTTTATAGGAGTATATATTTCTCAGGCTGTTTTGATGAGGTGAGGGGGGGATGTGGTTGCTTTCAAGATAATAAGGGGTTTTCTGCAAATTGGAGCAGAGAAGTGGGCTATTGTTGCAAAAATTCCACAACTTACCTCACAGCCGTTAGATGCAGATCTAATGGTCAGAAACGACGGATGGCAGACACACGACCATCACCAACTGAGTCTTTTATAGGAGTAGGAGTAGAGAAACATGTATAAATTGTAACATTTTGGTTCTGCTCCTTGGCACGATCGATAGATAGAAATAACGATTGGAAACGCTAGGTTGGCGCATTGTCGGTTTGGTCACACGCGGTCCGACATGTTCTAGTGTTTCTAGCAAGATGCTCGCGCGTTGCATGAAGTTGATGGAAAAGGTAAGCACAACTTATAAATTGACGGATGGAGTACTAGTGACAGTGATGCATATAATTAAGTAAAGGGATCGCACATGTCGGTATTGACTGGAACGAGAACGCAACAGCACAATAAGAATTAAGGCCATGATGATGATGCCATCGCAGTGGTGGTTACAGAAGGCAAGAAGAAAGATGCATCCATCAACGTACGACCTCCTCCTCCTCAACTTAGTGCGCCGGGCCACCTACCGACGGCTAAGGAGCGGCGGCTTTTGTGGCGAGGTCGAGGTGCTTCTCAGCAAAGGCATCCAAGGCTTCCAGCCGGTTGAGGAAGGCCAACGTCGTAGCGTCCTCACTGGCCTTGTAGATACCTATGTACACGATTTTCTCGTACACGTGGATGTGTAGGTCGACGAATTCTTGCAGGGCGAGGCGCCTCGCGGCGAGCGCGACCTCCAGGTGGACATTCTTCGTGGCGTCGGCGGGCAGTCGCAGGGCCACCAGTGCTTGAAAGAGGTTCCGGCCATGGAGGCTGATTAGGGTGGTAGGCAATGAGGAGCCCGGGCTGGAGGAGTACGGCGATGTCGTCCGCGAGCTTCTTGAGGACGGTGAACTTGTTGGTGGTGGCAACTATCATGTGGTCCAACCGAGAGTCGTAGTTGGCGTTGACGGCGGCCATCCACCAGCCGGTCTCCAACACCGTCTGGAGACGATCCTCGGCGCCATGCCGCAGGCCAACGTCGTGGACCATCTGGCACAGCCGCTAGCCGCTCGCGCATATCGCCGCCATGGGTCTGGAGTGAGCTCTTTTGCACTTAGTGTAGGTGCTTAGGAAAATGCTTAGGTGCGTACGATGTGGTAGATGCATTGGAATGGAGGGGCGCCTTTATATGAGGGCAAACTGCATTGCATTCACATCGTGCAGCCTCTTTTCCCGGTCCTCCTCCCATTACTTCCCTCATGCATTAATTGAAGGAGGATGCATTGGCCGTTCAACATTTCGGGAACCGCTACTCCATCCCTCGTCTGCATTAAAGCCATATCGGGAACTGCGCCGCCCGCTGTCAAATCAAATAGTACTGCACCGCCCGCTGCACGCCCAGCTGAACACGCCTCCTCGCCTCCATCAAACCCCTCCGTTAAACCTGCATGCAAACCGAGAAACCTTCTCCGGCCACACGTCCGTTCATGAGCGAGCCGGAATTAAACGCAACACCCGCCGAGCTCCTCCAGTCTGCCCTCAGTTTAAACGAGGCCAGACGCCAGCCAAGCTCCTACCGTCCGCCCTCTATTTACATGAGGCCAGAAAGACAGCGGGTAAGTATCGCACCCCTCCGCCGCTCCCCCATCTCCTCCTTCACCATTTTCTCCACTCTTCCGATGGCTTCCGAGGAGCCGTTCTCCGGCATATTACCCGGCTGGGTGGCCCCCCGAGCCCTCCGGATACGGGCGAGGCTGCTCGGTGCTTCACCAACCTCGCTTGGCCTGACGGAGCCAGTTGCCGCCCCAAGCAAGCGCGTGGTTCAGCAACTCGCCGTTCCAGTTCAGCTCGATGAGGAGTGGCGAGTTGCTCCACGCCGGCACGGGCGTCGTCACTGCCGCATCGTACCGCGCCACCAGTGTCTGCGGTGCCGCACCTCCCGTGTCTGTGGGCGCGCCTCCCGTGCCTGCGGCAGCACCATGCAGGCAGAGACATAAGCCGGGTGCGTGGAGAGCGACGAGTCGGTGGCCAGCTTCTCCGTGTCCGCCGCCATCATCGAGGAGAAGTAGAACACGGGAGGCCGCCGCCACTTGGGTCCCATGAAGGCCACCGTCGAGGCGACGACTGCGCATTTAGGTGGTTTCTTTGCTTCTTCGTCTCTTCCGAGGACCTTCGTCGACCCCGCAAAGTGTCTGCCGGACATGAGGAAGACAAAGGGATCCGCGGGCGGCCATTTAGATTATGTACTCCCTCTCCAGCTGGCGGGAAATTTTTGTTCTTAGAATGGATAAATTATATGTATCTATATCTAAAATAAGTCTAGATACATCCATTTCTAGGACAAGTATTTCCGGACGGAGGGAGTATTAATTATACCAAGACAGCCGGATTGGCACTGCTTAGTTCATGTAAATGTAATGAAATCCATCATGTTTATATGAAGATCCGGCTTTTTTATGCGAAATCCTTCATGCTTATATGAAATCAGTCCGTGTTTGCACGAATTTCATCTGGTTAGTTAGAGTTGTGAAAATGTATGCCGCTGGCGTTTGATGTCGTCCTCCGCGAAAGGAAGCGGGAGGAAATTTGCCGGCTGCCGTTGGAGATGCTCTTATGCTGGAAATAATAGAGTGACATCCAATCCATTTGAGTTAATGGCATGTATGATTGTCCCTCTATAAAAAGTTAATTGCATGTACAGTGTACACGTGACATACAGGGTGGCTACAACTTCGTATAGAAAGTTAAAAAGAAACAAGTCCATCCTTAATCTTGTATTCTAAGTACTCTGTGGGTTCCACTGTCAGTACAATGGCGAAAGAAGTATATATTAAATAAGTAATATATAATATAAAAATCTAAAGTTAAAGACAGAATTTGAACTCACGTCATCGCGTTGCGAGCATCCGGCGCTAACCAGTCCAGCACATTTTTGTTGTAGACCATGTTGGAGATATATCTCCATGTCTACTCTTATACTCCATCCGTTCCTAAATATTTGTCTTTTTCAGATTTCAAATGGACTACCACATACGGATGTGTATGTAGACATATTTTAGAGTGTAGATTCACTCATTTTGCTCCATATGTAGTCACTTGTTGAAATCTCTAAAAAGACAAATATTTAGGAACGAAGGGAGTAGAAAACAGAGTTGGTGATGATGGTGTGTGTGCCATCCTGCAATATAGGCCGTCGGATTTATATCTAATGGATAGGAAGAAAACTATGGCAATTTTGCAAAAATATACCCACACCCCTCTCCACGTTCGCAAATACGGCCTTCCCTCGTTCATCCTTTTCTCTCACAAGATAAACTACTCATACAAATGCATCTGGATGTTCCGTGCAACGCACGGGCATCTAGCTAGTTTATTTTAAAATAGTTACTGTGATAATTGGGTTGAAGTGAAATATTTTATGTCTGCCCCAAATGATTTCAGATTCACTAGTAGTAACAAAGAAAATGTTGCCTTGTTAATTAACAGAAAACAGGGTGAAAACTATCACATGAGGCCGGTAAAAACGAGGCACACTAGGTTCAGCGTCATCGTCACTACAGCTGTGCACGCGAGAGAAGTCTACATATCGAGGGGGCTACTGAGCGAGGCACAGAGACACAATGTTCGAGAGAGAAACCAATTGATAGATTATGATTAGATCGAGTTGTCACCCTTCTGCTGTCACTGTTGGGGTGGGGGGAGGGGAAGGGAGAGAAAGACGTATCGAGAGTGTGCGCGGTAGGCACAGAGGCACAACTAGCGAGTGTGTGTGTGTTTGAAAGAAGAGTAGATAGATTACTATCAAGATTGAGGTGCCGCCCTACTCCTTCGGTGTCGGGTAGTGTGTGTGCATGTGTGTGTGTGTGTTTGAGAGAGAAGCTAGTCGATAGATTAGTATCAAGATCGAGGTGTCACCCTACTCCTTCGGTGTTGGGAAGTGTGTGTGTGTGTGGTTGTGTGGGTGTGGGTGTGTGTGGGGGGGGGGGCAATGACACTTACATATCCCTACTCTTATAAAAAACAAAGTTGGTGATGATGGTGTTCCTGCCATCCTGCAATATAGGCCATCCGATTTATACCCGACGGATAGGAAGGAAAGTGTGGCAATTTTGCAAAAAGATACCCACACCCCTCTCCGCATTTGCAAATAAGGCATTCCCTCGTTCATCCTTTTCTCCCACAAGATAAACTACTCATAGAAATGCATCTTGATGTTCGGTGCAACGCATGGGCATCTTGCTAGTAGGGAGAAGGAGTTTGTGTGACACATATCTAGCTATATTAAGGGATAGGTAAATAGCATTTGTGCGAGGCATACCTAAAGCATTACGAAGATAAACAAAATTGTGTGCATGCAAGTGCCGAAAAAAATAAAGCGAGAAACAATGTGTGTGTGTGTGTGCGCGCGCGCATGTGTGTGTGAGAGAGAGAGAGGGAGAGAGAGAGAGAGCGAAATCTCAAAACAAAAGGTGCTCTGTTGGAATCCCATTGTATGAATTCATATGGTTCCGGAACTCGAGTTAACCTTAGGCATATGTGTGAGGGACATTATTATACTTTGAGACATTAGTGGTTGTGGATGGGCGGAATTAAAGGGGTGGGCGTGTTCGACAAAGAGAGTGTGTGTGTTTCTGTGTGAGAGACTTGTAGGACGGGGTAGAAAGACGAATTCTAACCTTGACGAAGGGACAGAAATACACGAAGTGCACGTGTGTGATTCCGATGCCCACAGGGAAATGAGATATGTATGCGTGTGAGAGAGATTGCACAATTCATTCACGTATCACTATCTAGCGATCGTGGATGTGCATCGCTTGAACATAAATCAATATCTACTTCGTATCGTGGCCAAAGGTACAATATCGATTCAACACTATAAAGATTGGACACTCACATATCACATTTTTTCTATTTAAATAAACCTTTTCAGTTGTGCATGCCAAAGTTACAGTGATGTTTCTTGAAACAACCAATGTAGCTATCATGTACATGCACCATTGTTACTCTTGCATTCAAAATCATTAGTCTTGGATGATTTAAGGTTCTATTATGAAGTAATATATGTAATATTCATATATTAATTCAATGGCTACGCAATTTATGAAATGGAGGCTATGTAATCATATGAGGTAACACTTTTAAGTAGCGGACTACAATATCCATTTCTTTTTGTGCGCCTCTACACTAGCACGTCAATGCATTATGTTTAAAGTAAATAACAAATTGCACTAAATTATCTATTTACACGAGAAATACATAGGTTGAGCGTTTGATCCCTTTTTTTTGTGAACGCGCCACTACACCCGTACGATTGGCCGCGCACGTGTGAACGTCCAAGTTATCGGCACATCACCCCGAGTTATTGTCTTTTTTTCTGGGGTGGACTTCACACCAGTTATTAACTGCTGACGCGTGCCCCGTGTACATAGTCTCGCATGACCTTCCCGCTAGCACGGTCCTAAATTAGTTGAAACTGGATACGAACGATCCCGCGGGCGGCAAAATCTCCCGCCTCCTTCTAAAATTTCCGCCACCTTAGTCTTTAGCATGCGAAATTCCCCTTTTGTCCTTGGTGCACGGAGACCAACAGTTACAATACCGCCCTCATCTACATAATAGGTCGGGGCTGCTTTGGTAACTTCCGGTTCCCCCACTACACGACACCCCCATTTCCTCTCCCCCTCCCACAAAAATGACTAACTCCACAGCACGTGAGCATCTCACATCACGCCGCCCGTACTTCATCGGCCTTTCTCCCCTCCCCTCTCGAAACCTTAGACTGCTCATCCACCGGCGTACCAGAGCCCATTCACTGCCAGCGGAGTCCACCTCGCCGGATCTGCTTCTGCGGCCGCATCTACCCCTCCCACCTCCCCTAGAAACAAGTAGACTGCTCATCCACCACTGTACCACAACCCATCCAGTGTCGGCCTTGTCCACGGCGCCGGATTTGCTTCGCCGGTACTCTCGTCAACCGCAGCGCATCTGCAGCGGCTTATTCGTACTCCCCACAGGAGACGCTTCGTCCACACCCCCCGGAGCCGCCCCACCGACACCCCGGTCGACGGCCTCTGATCCTCTTCACCGACACCTTCCTCAACCCTAGCGGAGCCGCTTCGTCGACACCATCATCAACCCCACCGGAGTAGCTTCGCCTATACCATGTTCAACCCTACCGGGGCCGCTTTCCCAACTCACAAGTCCACGGTCTCAGATCCACTTCCTCGCACCCTCATCCAACCTACCGGAGCAGCTTCTGACGCCCCGTCCATGGCCGCAGATCCGCATCGTCAACACCATCCTTAACCCAACCACCGGAGCAGCTTCACCTACACCCTCGTCCACGGCCACAGATCCGCTTCGTCCACACCGTAGTCCACCCTACCGGAGCCGCTCCACAAACACCCTACTCGACGGTTCTAGATCTCCTTACCGGACCCCGAGAGCCCGCGCAGCGTCATCACCCTTGACGTTTCTAACCTGATTCCCATCATCTGGCAAGATGCCAAGCACCCGCCACGGCCTAGGTACTTGTCACCTTTAAACCCGTCCAGCATCACCTGCCTGATGTACTTCAAATATACTAACAGGTCGCTGTTACCTGTTATGCAGCTGGCAAAAACTACAAGGATGATGTTTCTTCTGGATCTAACAGGTTGGCCAACCAAGATCCTGGACCGAGGCATTTCTATGATCTTGTAAGCGTGTCTCTCTCTCTTGTATTGTTCTGTGCCAGCCATCGTGCTTTTCTAGGATTTTCGACCAGTAATCCCTTTGTGCAGACAATGATTTCTACTACTGGCTGCTAAATTAGATATGTAGATGTCATACATGATACTACCTCATACCTCCGTTCCTAAATATAAGTCTTTCTAGAGATTCCACTATAGGCTACATACGGAGCAAAATGAGTGAATCTACACTCGAAAATGCATCTATATACATCTGTATGTGGTCCATACTGGAATCTCTACATAGACATATATTTAGGAACAGAGGTAGTACATTACACAAAATTGTAGGTGGCATGTAGGAATTCCAGTACACTACATTAGGCTCCCTTAGAGTGTCTGCTAGTCCAGCACACAGAGTCATGGCTAGTTTATGCTACGCACACAATCATTAATTGGTGGTTTAAATATGCGCAAGGGATATGCAATGTATTATCATGTAGAGATGTCTGAAATTAGCCGTGTCAACTTGCAGATAGGGTTACACAATGAAAAAGTACAAGATGTATGTGGCAATTTCATGGAACATCGCAAAAAAAGGAGAGCCAGCGGTGAGCCTATACAGTGTGCTATGGTACGTCACTCCTCCATTGCAATCATCGTGACATGTTATTTGTATGTCAGTTCTATTGGCCAAATTTCTTAGGGACAGTTATTACGAGTTATCCTAAGAAAATAAGCACATGTGAATATAAGCTCCATGTAATAAGCCAACCAGTTCTTTTCATTGCGTTTTCAGCTTATCTTTGGTATGATCAGTGAAAAGTCTAGATTGCATTATATTTTTTATTTTGCTGCCCATATGAAAATTAATTTGACTTGCAAACATCACAAATTGAACCCAGTGCAGTAATTAATATGATAGGAAAATAGACCATCACTATTTGCTCAAAATGCAAATACAAAGATACCATCTACTTGGCACAATCTACTTTGGTCGATGTTTTCCATAGAGATCCCATTGCCTAATTTAATAAAAAACGCATGACCCACATTTAAATGAAGAACAATTATTTATTGAAATTTGATGGTCCAAGTGGCCGGTTATTATCATATAGCAGCAGCACGTGAAAGCATCATATAGCAGCAGCAGCTCATAGCAACTCATCATACAGCAGCAGCAGCAGCTGCAGCAGCAGCAGCGTGCAATTCATCATATACCAGCAGCAACTCATAGCAATTCATCATATAGCAGCAGCAGGAGCAGCTCATAGCAATTCATCATATAGCAGCAGTAGGAGCAGCTCATAGCAATTCATCATATAGCATCAGCAGGAGCAGCTCATAGCAATTCATCATACAACAGCAGCAGGATCAGCTTATAGCAACTAATCATATAGCAGCAGCAGCTCATAGCAATTCATCATATAGCAGCAGCAGCAGGTCATAGCAATTCATCATATAGTAGCAGCAACTCATAGCAATTCATCATATAGCAGCAGCAGGAGCTGCTCATAGCAATGCATCATATAGCAGCAGCAGAAGCAGCTCATAGCAATTCATCGTATAGTGGATCAGAATGAAAATTTGGCAAAAAATCAGAGGAGATCCTCACCTTGTTGGAGGAGCTCATCCTTTAACAGCACCTCAAGGCCACGGCCTGGGAGGAGGGGAGGGGGAATAAGGTGCCTTCTGCCGCAGTGTGGCATCAGCCGTAGTTGTGCAGCGCCTGCCGGAGTAGTGCGTTGGACAAACCACAGTGGAGCAGCTGCTGGAGACCATGAGAATGAGGGGCGCACCAGAGGGAGGAGCAGCCAAGGAGATTTTCCCCTACCCGCCGGCCATGTAGCCTAGCTGGACAGAGCATTATCAAGGACCAGGCCAGATGGGACCAGTGGCGACGGCTTGCTGGAGGAACCCTAGTGCTGCAGGCAGGGGATCGAGGTAGAGGGAAAGGGGAGAGGAGATGCAAGCGGGCAGGGCAATGAACGCTTGCGTGTTTGTTTTTACTTGAGGGTGAGGTGTGACGCGGGCGTCACCAGTTGCATTTTGAGTGTAATATAGGCAGACAACAGAGTCATTTCACTATTCCCCTTCCCTTCAATTTTTACTGAGGTTCTACCCGAAACACCCCCTCCAAAGCGAAATTAGTTAAGCCCAAGCCCATAACTCAAAAATGACTTCTTTACATCTTTTATGGCTTATTTTGACAATAAGCCCTGAAAAGGTGGAATAGAACTGTGTCGGTGTACAAAAGTAGGGGCTCTCCTTTTGAACCCTTTACTTGTGCACGAGCAGTCAGAGCCACGCACCACGGCCACACGTAGCAGGGCCAAGGAGGGAAGCCGGAGAGAAGCGAGCGGCACAAGATGGTCAGAGACAATGCCAAGGCCAAGAACACAAAGAAGCAGAAGGGACGGAGCAGGTTCCCCCGGCAAGACCCTTGCCGGGGCAGCCTCGGCGGCCCCGGCAATATCCTTGCCGGGGCAGCTCACCCACGCCAATGGAGTGAGCCGCCCTTGAGCCCACCAGTTCCAACCCAACCAACTATGTTGGGACCAGGGCTCGGGAGGCACCTCCGTAGTGGCATGCAGATCTTTGTCAAGATCATAAACACACAAGATCAGATGAGGACCAGAAGACGGCGACCCTCAGTGAGATCCTTGCCGAGGAAGGCCACAAGACCCCCGGCAAGATCCTTGCCGGGGACGACTGCGCGCCATGGCAAGACCCTTGCCGGGCCCCCGGCAAGGCCCTTGTTGAGGATATCAGCGGGGCCACTGCCAGGCCCGCACCAGCCAAGTCTCTACCGCCGTTCGCATGCAGCTGCCAGCCCGACCAGTTGGGCTGGCACCTGCGTGGCAACATGCAGCTTCCAGGCCAGATCAGCAAGTGCCTGCGTGGCGGCATGCAGATCTTCGTGAAGTCCCTACCACCGCGCCACCTCAGCTGCTTGCCTGCCTACATGGTGCCGCCTGCATCGTTGGCCAGGGCGCGTGTCAAAGCGAAGAGGAGCGGCGACGGACGGGACGGGCCTCGCTCCCCGTCCCCGATAAAGCTAGAGGACACCTAAGCGACGCATTAAACGCGTCTTGTCCTATAATACGGGTGATAAGCTCAAAGTATTGTAGGCCTTTCCACCTCCTGTGTGCCACTGTGGCAGCCCCTTTCGAATATAAAAGGAGGCCCATGGCATACCGGAGGGGGATTCGGCTCGTTTGAACAACACAGCGCCCGTAGCTAGTTCGAGAGCTCAACAACACTCAATACATCCACCAAAGCAGGACTAGGGTTTTACGCGCCCCCCCGCGGCCGGAACCTGGGTAAACGATCCTTGTGCTGACTGTTAATCCTGCTCTTCTCACAACTCCGCGCCCCGGCAACCATAGTAGGGATTCTTGTGATCCCATAGGTGTCGTTTCCCACCGACATCTTTGGCGCGCCAGCTAGGGGGCGCAATTGTGAGAATCTGGTCTAGTAGTTAGCCTAGCGGCTCTTCATCGCCATGGCTCCTAAGAAGAAGACGGTCACGGTGATCGGCTCGTCGGGAGCCGAACGGCCCGTGCCAGTGCGGACGAGCAGCGGGCCGGTCGCGGACAGGACCCGGGCCGTGGTCCACGAGCACCGGCATCGCTCTGACAGTCGGAGCCTGGCGAGCGGCATCATTCGTGCGCCAGGCGACAGGCCGCATGCCGCCAAATCCAAAGACGGAGCTGGGCGCCTCGCAGGCGGCGCGGGGCCCTCCAGGAGTGTCGTTGTGCCACCCCCGGGCGCAGCAACCTCCAAGACGCCCACGCCGGCGACCATTGCGCGCTCTTCCCATGGTGTGCGCGGCGAGCAGTGTCACCATGCCGGTGACCCTGGACACCGCCGTGGGAAGAGCCCTATCCATCGTCAGCGGGATGAAGGAGTTCAGCATGCCCGCCGAAGCGCTGGCGAAAATGGCGCGCAGCCGCTGGGCCGTGATAGAGCTCCTTCTAATGTGGTTAGAAGTCAAAGCACGCCACGGTCCACGCAGCTGTCGCCACCACCCATGCCAGCGGAAGCTTTGGTGCGTGCGCAGCTGCTCCTCGACTTCCCTCCTGCTGCGAAGAAGCTCGACGAGTGGAGGCCACCATCCGGAGCCTCGTTGCCGTCGCGACCAAAGATGATCCGCGACCGACGGGGCCCTCGGGCCGGCGCTCCACCGAGCCACCGCATGCCAGCGCTGTGAGGACCGGGGGCGCTGCGGTCATGGTGCACTCTCCTCCTCCACGCCAACCACCGCGGATGTCGGCCCGTCGTGACGACGCTTGTGACAACATCTCCATAACGTCGTCCGACCCGCGGACCCACTGCGACCAGCGCCAAGTTCTTCGAGAACGAGGTCACGAAGATGCTCGGACCACTATCGAGCGTCGGCGTGATACACGCCACCAGTCGGACAAGCGGGCGGGGCCCGGTATGGACCACCCAGCACCGGGGGGCTCCGGCGGCCTACCTTACGAGGTGGGCTGCCCAGCCTTTACCCGTGAGCTGCGGCAGTTCCAGTGGCCGTCCCACCGCACGTTCAAGCCCGACGTCGGCGAGAAGTACACTGGCAAGACCCATCCGTCAGAGTTCCTCAGCATCTACACCATCGAGATGTAGGCTGCCGAAGCTCGCGATGACAAGGTGGTTGCCAATTACTTCCCGTTGGCACTGAAGCCTAATGTCATGTCTTGGTTGATGCACTTGCCGGTGGATTCCATTTCTTCTTTGTTGGATCTATGCCATGAGTTCGTTGGCGCCTTCACTGGAGGCCACCAAGCTCATGGCCAGGCCAGTGATTTGCATATCATTCCCCAGAAGGAAGGGGAAAACCTGCGCAAGTACATCCAGAGATTCAGCCGGGTGCAGTACAACATCCCCGACGTTCATCCCACTGCCATCATCAGCGCATTCCATCAGAACGTGCGCAACCGCAAGATGTGCGAAGAGCTGGCGATGACCAAGGTTAAGTATGTCACCGAACTCTATGTTCTGGCCAATAGGTGCGCCCGGGCTGAAGAGGGAAGGAAGTACCCCGGCGAGGACGCCGACGCGGAAACTGACTCTACTGATGAAGACGCCGCCGCCCAACAAAGAAGAGTCGGCATCGCAACAGGAAACGCAAGGGCAAGGCCATGCTTGCCGTCGAAGGATCTGACGATACCGGTGCTGCCAAGAAGGCCAAGGCAGACGACCCCGGCAAGGAGATTGCCGGGTGCGTTGCTTGCCGGGCCTTAGAAGCTGCCGACAAGCCAGGGGCTCTGGCAAGCAGTATTGCAAGATCCACCGCGCCAAGGGCCACGACCTCCAGAATTGCTAGCAAGGGTGTTGCCGCGAATTCTAAGCCCGCCCAGTGACGGCTGCCTCCGACAGGGCGCTAGGCCCTAGCCGTAGAGACGGCTGCCCCCATGGAGGAAGAGATGCCTTTGGTCCTTGCCGTCGAGCCCCAGGCTCCAGCATGGGCGCATCATACCGTCCATTTCCTCCAGACAGGGGAGCTTCCTGAGGAGCAGGAAGAAGCAGAAAAAGTAGCCCGTCGGTCTGTCTTGTACCAGTTCGTCAATGACGTCCTCGACGAACTGGTGTGAAATTGAAGTGCATCCCCCGGGAGGAAGGACTAGAGTTGTTGGCAGAGATACATGGAGGCATATGTGGCTCCCACATAGGGTCAAGAGCCCTTGCCGGCAAGACATTCCGGCAAGGCTTCTTCTGGCCCACCGCCCTCCAGGATGCAATATCACTAGTAAGCAAGTGTGAAGCGTGTCAGTTCCATTCAAAAAAGCTTCATCAACCAGCTCAAGCCCTTCAAACAATCCCTCTCTCCTGGCCTTTTTCAGTCTGGGGGCTCGACATACTGGGCCCCTTCCCCCGTGCTGTCGGGGGCTTTGAGTACTTGTACGTCACAATCGACAAGTTCACAAAGTGGCGGAGGTGGAACCGGTGAGGAAGGTGACAGCACAGTCAGCCGTCAAGTTCTTCAAGGGACTAGTCTGCCGCTTTGGTGTGCCAAACAGAGTCATCACCGACAACGGCACGCACTTCACAAGCCACACCTTCATGAAGTACATTCAAGACCTCGGCAGCAAGGTCTATTTTGCTTCCGTCCCACACCCACGGAGCAACGGCCAAGCGGAGAGGACAAATGCTGAAGTGTTGCGAGGCCTGAGGACAAAGACTTTTGACAAGCTGCACAAAAGCGGAAGGCGCTGGATTGATGAGTTGCCGGCGGTTCTTTGGTCGATCAGGACGACGCCAAATCGAGCCATCGGCCAGACACCCTTTGCCCTAGTCTATGTGGCAGAAGCAGTTCTCTCCATGGAACTCATATACAGGTCACCTTGAGTGCTCGCTTATGACGAGTTTGAGCAAGAGCAGTTGCGCCAAGATGACGCAACGCTCCTTGAGGAAGATCGTCTTCGGGCGGCTGTGAGACCAGCACGCTACCAGCAGGCCTTGCGCCGCTACCATAGCCGCAAGGTCCATGCCCGAGGCTGTGAGGAAGGTGACCTTGTTCTTCGGCGTGTTCAGTCGGCCAAGAATTCCAACAAGTTGACGCCGAAGTGGGAAGGCCCTTATCGGGTAATACGAGTCACCGGGCCTGGCGCAGTCCGCCTGGAGACCGAAGATGCTGTCCCAGTGAGCAACTCCTGGAACATCGAGCATCTTCGCAATTTTTACCCATAAGGCGCGGCTTGCCGGGCCTTCCGGCGAGCCACCTTTTGTGCAAGCTTTGCCGGCAAGGCATGTAACCCTCTTACAAAACCAGGCGCAGATCGTGAGCATAAATAAATGAAGCGCTAGCGCCCTAAGTTATAGCATGCATGCTAGGTCTAAGTCTCTTCCTCGGTTAGGGTTGGTAGTGCTTGGCGGCGACGAACTCCTAGCCTAGAGGTCGAGTTTCGCGTCGCAGGGCACGCGGACACTTCTGCTGAGCCGCTGGGGAAGAGGAGAACGAACCGGCGCGCCAGCCCCGGCTGGCCAAGATGCCGGGGGCTGAAGATGCGAGGATCCAACCACGGCAAGCCAAGGTTGCCGGGGGCTGTGAATTCAGATAAGTTTTTCATCCCCCTGTTATGCGTTTTCTGTATAGAACTGGGACGTGTGAAACCTCGTTTATGTTCCTGAAACCACCGTGCTCCCCCTTTCCTGTACCCAAGAGTTGTGTCCTGGGTCGGAATTCGGTAGTAGACGTGGTGGCAAGGAGATGAACGAGGAGCCTAACTCTACTTCGTCCCTGCCTCCGCCAAGAGCACGAGAATGGTCGACTGGAGTAGGGAAACGGCAAGGCCTGTTGCCGGGCAACAATGTTTATGCTGAAAATAACAAGGTTTCGTCCTTGGCATGGGCCTTGCTCACGCACAAAGAACCCGGCAAACCCCCCCCCCTTTCATTAAAAATGTCCCATACAGGTACAGTTCGTACGGAAAGAAAAACATGAGCAAGGGGATTACAAGCTTTAAATCTAACAAGTGCCCGCAGGCTTACAAAGTAAGAAAAGATAAGGTGCCCATAATCCCTTTCTTGTCCCTCTCCTCAGAAGGGGCAAAAGGGGCGCCTAGGCGAGGTGCGAGGAGCAGAAGGCACCAAGAGAACATCTTGGTGCCGGGAAAGGAGCTGGAAGACGAGGCAGCGGGCCGGCAATACGCGACGAAGGCATCGGTGCGCGCGTACTCCGAGTTGACGGCCGCCACCCGCCTTCTTCGCCTTCTCTGGTCCTCCTACGCCAGCCGCCCAAGGAGACGATGGGGAGCACCCCGATGGAGAGCTTGGCGAGGATGGCTGGCGCGTGGCTGAGGGAGGGGCGGCGCGGTCAGTCGAAGTTGGAATCGTCATCCTACCGCTCGACTCCCTCGTCGCCGCTATCGCTGTCCTCCTCGTCACTCCCGCTTGAGGAGGAATCTCCATCGCCGGAGGAGCTCTCCACGCAGCACTTCAGGCGAGTTCCAAGGTCTCCGAAGACCTTGACGGAGAGCAAGCCGCCCTCCATTAACTTGAAGTAGAGGATGAGCCCCACCGTCAAGCTATGGATGCGGACGAACGTCTTCCATCCACGACGGAGGTACATGACATAAGGAGCGGGAAAGTCGACGTCGACCTGCGTGCCGCCGGTCCCGCAGCCCCTCATGTGCAATCTGAGGGTCTGGGGCGGGTCGAGCTCCATCTCCCGAGCGAAGGGGGTGGGAAGACGGAGATGATGACGCGGTGGCCGGCGCAGCCTAATGAAGAACTCACAGGGCTGGTCCCCAACATGGCCCTCCACCGCGGGGGGCACCGCTGGCAGACGCACGGCCACCGCGCCACCTCGTCCCCCTCTCCCCCGTCCGCCGCGGCGACTTCGGCCACGCCCCCTCCCCCTTCCTCTTGCGGCTGGTTCCGCCGCCGCGGGCTCGTGGGGAGGAGGAACGCGCTGACGAGTAGCGACCCTTGCCGCCACCGTCGAAGGCCCATCACCTCCTCTCGCCATGGCAGGTGGGAGAAAGAAACAAGGGTGAAGGAGGATGGGTGCTGGAAGAATGTGGGGCGACGCCGTCCCTCCCCCTCCTTATAAAGGGGCGAGGTCGAGGCTCGGCCGCCCCACTCAGCCAATCTAGCCGTCGGAGGTGCAGGGAACCAGGACCGACCTGCTGGCCCAATCAGCGACGGCCCGGTTTCCCGCCTCCACCGCCCGCCACTTGCATGAAGGACGCGTGGCGAGTGGGCAGGGTCGAAAGGATGGGTGAGGTGACCATTCCCCGCCCCGTGATCGGGGGGGCGTGGGCGCTTGAAGACTGCGACCCAAGTCCATTCAGTAAATGAGTTGTGCCTCCACGCCTCCCTCTTTTTATGGGGAAGGCACGAGCCGCCTCTATACCACGATGTGACGCATGCATGTGGAAACCGCCCCGCGCATGGCCCCATGTCATGCACTACCCTCCACGTCATGCGCAGGTCGTGGGGAATCGCAGCGGGCGGAACAGTTACTATGGTAAAATCCCGCCCCGACTACCCGCGCACCGTTCTGGGCCTGGCCCAACAACGTGTCACGCTTATGTGTGGCCCAAGCCCGGGGGCTCCTATCGGTGTACAAAAGTAGGGGCTCTCCTTTTGACCCCTTTACTTGTGCACGAGCAGTCAGAGCCACGCACCGCGGCCACACGTAGCAGGGCCAAGGAGGGAAGCCGCAGAGAAGCCAGCGGCACAAGATGGTCAGAGACAACGCCAAGGCCAAGAACACAAAGAAGCAGAAGGGACGGAGCAGGTTCCCCCGGCAAGATCCTTGCCGGGGCAGCTCGCCCACGCCAACGGAGTGAGCCGCCCTTGAGCCCACCGGTTCCAACCCAACCAACTATGTTGGGACCAGGGCTCGGGAGGCACCTCCGTAGTGGCATGCAGATCTTTGTCAAGATCATAAACACACAAGATCACATGAGGAACAGAAGACGGCGACCCTCGGCGAGATCCTTGTCGAGGAAGGCCACAAGACCCCCGGCAAGACACTTGCCGGGGACGACTGCGCGCCATGGCAAGACCCTTGCCGGGCCCCCGGCAAGGCCCTTGTCGAGGATATCAGCGGGGCCATTGCCAGGCCCGCACCAGCCAAGTCTCTACCGCCGTTCGCATGCAGCTGCCAGCCCGACCAGTTGGGCTGGCATCTGCGTGGAAACATGCAGCTTCCAGGCCAGATCAGCAAGTGCCTGCGTGGTGGCATGCAGATCTTCGTGAAGACCCTACCACCGCGCCACCTCAGCTGCTTGCCTGCCTACATGGTGTCGCATGCATCGCTGGCCAGGGCGCGTGTCGAAGCGAAGAGGAGCGGCGACTGACGGGACGGGCCTCGCTCCCCATCCCCGATAAAGCTAGAGGACACCTAAGCGACGCATTAAATGTGTCTTGTCCTGTAATACGGGCGATAAGCTCACAGTACTGTAGGCCTTTCCACCTCCTGTGTGCCACTGTGGTAACCCCTTTCGACTATAAAAGCAGGCCCATGGCATACTGGAGGGGGATTCGGCTCTTTTGAACAACAGATCGCCCGTAGCTAGTTTGAGTGCTCAACAACACTCAATACATCCACCAAAGTAGGACTAGGGTTTTACCGCCCCCCGCGGCCCAAACCTGGGTAAACGATCCTTGTGCTGACTGTTAATCCTGCTCTTCTCACAACTCCGCGCCCCAGCAACCGTAGTAGGGATTCTTGTGATCCCATAGGTGTCGTTTCCCACCGAGAAACTGGCCCTTTACCTGCAATTCAATTGTGCATGCAATGATGAATCACTCCTGCCTGCTATAGTGTACATTTAGGCATCATCATACATGGTATAACCTAATACATGTGCATTCCATTATAGAATCTGGAATATGCAATGTTTATGTTAGTTCATACGTTGCACATGATGTTTAAATGCCCCTTAAATCTGGTCAGTCAAGTGATGGTCTTTAAGCCTCCTTCTTTGCTTCTTTTCTTGATATGTAAGATTTGCTCACACATCTATTCAATTGCTTGTTTGCATCAGCCAGCCATACTAGGACTGTTTGCTTTGATTACTTGCTGTTCTTGACCTAACAGTCTAACAGAGCTTGTCAACGATTTAAACACTTAGGGCTGCTGTAGTGGGGCCTTTTCTAACTCATACGTGACATAAAGGTTTGGCTGTACACTAAAGTAGGCTCTCCAAGAGTACCTGGAGATTCAGTTCGAAGGTATGCCTAGTTTTTACATAGTGCAGACATAGTAAATGCTCATTTCATTGTGTGCAAGTGCAAGAGATGCGGCATGTTTCATTATGTGGTGTTGTTTTGTTATAATCTCATCCTTTTGTGTTCACAGACTAGAAAGTATGCATATTTATCTTCCAAGGAGACGAGTAACTAGTTTGTGTCACCTTGCAGAGGGGGTGCAATGAAGATAAGATTGAGGATTTCCAAGTACAAGATGTTAGGAAGGAGCCTTGCAAGAGAAGTAGGAGCTGCGCTGAGCCTCTTCAACCTGTTAAGGTAAGTCATTGTATCCAACTCAACAGTTCAATTCCTTGTTGGTTTCAGGCATAGTTAATTTGCACTTTTTAATTTCTTTATTTGTCCTCAGTTAATGAGATGCCCAAAGAATGATGCCTGATGTTGGGTACTTGTATAACTATTAGTTGACATAATTAAAGGCCTTACCATTTAATTACTCTGCCGAAGTGTGCCTGAAGCTTTGAAGTCTATTAACCAACTATTATTGAATGAGGCTCACAATCTAGTTTATACTAGGCTAATGATTGCATAGTTTTGCTTGCTGTAGTATGTTTGTATGAAATCCTCTGCTGTTCATTATGCTCCCTAAGACTTTAATTGAGCTACAGAATGGCCAACTGCTTGCTTACTTCTACGCAACATGTTGTCTAAATTTGTAACTTGTATGTGTTTTGGATTGGGCCCTAACACCATGCTCCTCTAGTGAGCTAAGAGAGATTTCTGTATGCAGGCTGCACAGACTACCTTTTTTATAATTTTTAAAATATCACCTGCTTATGCTTCATGACGTGTAACATTATTGTTAGTCCTGTTTTGCCATGTACAAAATAGTCTGTCTTGCTCGCTTCACTGTTGTAACTATATTTTTGCCCTAGTCATGTGTACTTACAGAAACTTTTCAGGATGAAGTGACATCAACACAAAGATCTACGAGCAGTGCGGCATGGCCGTTACCGAATGATTATGGATTGGAATTGGAATGTGCTGATGTTCTCGAGCATCAACTAGAGGTGGAAAGACAACGTGTACATGATTCTGAACGTACAATCAACAAGTTGAGACTGGACATGCAGGTATTAGATGCAGGAGTCAAAAAAATTAAAAAAACACTGAGGTAACAACAAAGGAATTGGAGATTTTGTAGACTGAAATTTGTGCTATCTAAATCCGGCCAATCCTATTTTCTGAAGAGATTATAGTTCAAATGGTAAGTTATGTTGATGCGCGTCCATGATGTATGAGTTGTATTTGCCTAGTGTATGTAATTTTCTATTTGTGTATGCTTTATTATCACTGGTGCCGAACGATAATGCCAGTGGGTATAATCGACTGTAATTTCTTTATTGTATAGTGTAGGATTATTCTACGTTTCTATGCCTTAGTCTCTTTATTGTATAGTGTATGTTTTTAGAGGTGATAGTATAGAGTAGGATAATTCTTTGAATATGCTATATCGTTCAAACGGGGGCCAACTCGCCCACAAGTCTCCACAGGCCGTAGGATCCATGGGCCATCTACGGGACAGGCGCTCCATGGCCTTCTATGGCCGTCAGATTCGTGGGCCTTCTATGGGCTGTCGGATCCGTGGGCCTTCCATCGGTTGTCGGATCCATGGGCCTTCTATGGGCCGTTGGATCAATGGGCCTTCTATGGGTCGTCGGGTCAACGGGCCTTCTACATCCCGTAGGATCCATGGGCCTTCTACGGGCCGTCTCATCTATGGGCCTTGTACGGGCCGTATAAGGGGTCGTAAATGGGCTAGAGTGGAAATCGTACGTTTTATGGGCTGACCATAACGGGCCGTTAATAGGCCGTATTTGATGATGCTATGAAAATGGCCCAACAGATTAACGGGCCACAAACGGGCCGACTGTATCCACGGGCTGAATTTGGCCCACAAGCAGAAAAGGCCAGGAACGGGTCGTAAGTAACCGAATGCTAGAAATGAGCCCAAGAATAAATGGGCCCTCAGAAGGCCGGAAGGTAACACGGTCTGGAAACGACCCAATGGAATAATGGGTCGCTAATGGGTATAAAACGATACACTATTCATTATGGGCCGGTTTCACCACTGGCCATTAATGGGCCAAGAGTTACAAAGGGACTCATATGGGCCGAAATACGTCATGGGCCATACATGGGCCGGAAGTTAAAACGGGCTGGAATTATATTGGACGGCCCAGATGATGCTACTGGGCCTAATTCGGATAGGCCATAAACGGGCCCTGGGTTAGCGGGCTGTAAATGGGCTATATGCGAATAGGCCGTTAACAGGCTTGCCGTGGGCCGGCCTGCCACCTTTTGACCAAGTCAAACGGCCCGGCCTTTTCACAGGAATGGGCCTCTGTTGGGCCGTGCCATGTGCTGACGTATCATAGGCGCTTTGGGTCTAATGAGTGGATGACATCTGTCCCAACGGTGAGCCGACACGTCTTTCCTCCAGCCAATGATGATTTTACACGTGGAAAATCCCCATTGGTTGGGGCTGTTAACGGGTTAACGGATCCAAAACCGGACCCGATAGCTTAATGGCGTTCCGTTACGGTGGATGCCACGTGTCGGGCACCCTTGACGAAAGCACTTCTATGACGCGCGATTTATCATCATGGAAGTGGACACTTCCGTGATGATAATTTTGGTAATGTCATGGAACACTTCTACGACAGCACAGGTATGACTATCTTGATTCTGTCATAAATTTTTCATGGATGTACATGCATGACAGAAAACGTGACCTACTGTGACAAACACGTATCATCACGGAAGTGTCTTTTTTTGTAGTGGAGACTTCAGTCTCACTAGTAGTTCCGCGTGGACTTCGATGTTTAGCTTGTTACCTCAGCTACGATCTTGTACCCTTGGGAGGGTCTTGTAGATAGCCTGGCTTCTCAGCCTTTTTCATTTGTAGTTGTCTGTACTCAGACATGTTTATGCTTCCGCTTGTTGCTTGTATGCTCTGTATGTTGGGTCATGAGACCCATGTTTGTAATACTTAGCTCCTCGGAGCCTAATGAATAAATACTTTGAGTTGTAGAGTTTTGTTGTGATGCCATGTTGTATTTGCGCATATCGAGCATATTGTGTGTATGATTTAAAATGCTTGGTATGTGTGGGATCCGACAACCTAGTTGTTTATCCTTAGTAGCCTCTCTTACCGGGAAATGTCTCCTAGTGCTTCCACTGAGCCATGGTAGCTTGCTACTCCTCTGGAACACTTAGGCTGGCCTGCATGTGTCCTTCTTCGTTCCTGTGTCTGTCCCTTCAGGGAGATGTCACGGGGTTTCTACTGGAGTCCTGTTAGCCCAGCTGCTACAGCCCAGATTCACTCGCTGATGACCGACACGTTCGTTGATGGGTCATGTATGCATATCCCTGTAAGTTAGTGCCACTTTGGGTTTACGACTAGTGATGTCGGCCCGGGTTCTTTGTCATATGGATGCAAGCAACACTATCATGTACGTGAGCCAAAAGGCGCAAATAAACGTTCCCGGTCCAGGTAAGGTGGCACCCGTGGGAATACCGTGCGTGAGGCCGCAAAGTGGTATGATGTGTTACATGCTAGATCGGTGTGACTTAGGATCGGGGTCCTGACAGTTTTTAATGCTGGTCTTTTGTTAGAGCAATGTTTAGGTCAACTGGCTCTATTTAATTACTAAAATTGCTCGATTCAGTAAGTGTGGTCTGTCTGCTGTACGCTCTTTTGTGTGCCCAAATTAGCAAGCGATGTTAAATTATGCAATGACGTACCCTGGGAAATAACCCACCTAGCATGGAAGATACTGACAGCCCATAGGTAGATATGGTGGACACCCATGGAAGAAACTTGGTTCAAGGAATTTGGATGCACAAGCAGTATTCCCGCTTAGTACAGATATTTTGGCTAGCAAAGGATTCTAAATAGCAAGCACCACATGTTATAGGATCCATAACAATATAACTTCTATACCAATATACCCAAGCATAACCCATTACGTTGTCTTCCTTGTCCAACTTCAACTAATTTGCTCAGGTTTGAAAATAATTAATGGGGCTCACAATCAGAGAAGATGTCCAAGATAGTATATTTATATGTGAAATCTCTCTTCAATATTCTTTCATAAATTGTTCAAGTGACCAATACAATGTTTGCTAACCTTGAATAAATTTACCACCTCTACTTCTTATATGTGAAGTCATTACTCCCCATGGGATAAGCATATGAAACATATATAATTTCAGATTTATGATATTCAACTCATTCAACCATTTACTCATAGGATATAAGTGAAGCACACGAGTAAATGACAAACTACTCTAAAAAGATATAAGTGAAGATCAATGAGTAGTCAAATAATTATTTAGCTATGTGAGGACTCTCTCTCATTTAAGTATTTCAGATCTTAAGTACTTTATTCAAACAGCAAGCAAATCCTAACAAAATAAAATGACGCTCCAAGCAAAACACATATCATGTGGTGAATAAAAATGTAGCTCCAAGTAAAGTTACCGATGAACGAAGACGAAAGAGGGGATGCCATCCGGGGCATACCCAAGCTTAGGCTTTTGGTTGTCCTTGAATTTTACCTTGGGGTGCCTTGGGCATCCCCAAGCTTAGGCTCTTGCCACTCCTTATTCCATAGTCCATCGAATCTTTACCCAAAACTTGAAAACTTCACAACACAAAACTTAACAAAAAACTCGTAAGCTCCGTTAGCATAAGAAAATAAATCACCACTTAGGTACTGTTGTGAACTCATTCTAAATTCATATTGGTGTAATATCTACTGTATTCCAACTTTTCTATGGTTCATACCCTCCGATACTACTCACAGATTCATCAAAATAAGCAAACAACACAATGAAAACAGAATCTGTCAAAAACAGAACAGTCTGTAGTAATCTGTATCATTCGAATACTTCTGTAACTCCAAAAATTCTGAAATAAATTGTTGGACCTGAGGAATTTGTATATTAATCATCTTAAAAATGAATCAACCTAAAATCACTCTCTAGTAAAAAATGGCAACTAATCTCGTGAGCGCAAAAGTTTCTGTTTTTTACAGCAAGATCGCAAAGACTTGACCCAAGTCTTCCCAAAGGTTCTACTTGGAACATGTAAGCGCATCTAGTGCCCCTTGGTGATTTTGGTATATTGAAGACTTATAGGTTAAGGGACTAATGTGTTTATGAGCATACACAGGTCTATAAGTCTATGAGGAGTTTGATATTTACAGAGAAAGTCGACCCCTAAAAATGAAGTTCTTCGACTGAAGACTTTGGATTTCTGAAGACTTTGAAAGTGAAGAAATTGGTGTGACCTGAAGACTTGGTATTCATTTGAGGAACATGAAGCGTGAAGGCTTTTGATTTCGTGGTTTAATTTTCTCTTTCTTGAGTCATAGGAAACACCGTACTGTTAAAGGGGTCGAGGAAATACTAAGGAAAAATTTCCATGTGATGCTCAACTCAAAATCCTACACCTACCAATACCTTCGAGTGAAGCCATTGGAAATCTCATACAGTTCAGTCATATTCTTCAGTGATAGAGACAAAGTTCTTCTGGTCTCTGAGGAATTTGTTCTGACTGAGGAGTTAGGAATTCGCTAGTGTGGATTGCCTACACAGTGAGGAACATGACAGCCCTGAGGAATTTGATACTCAAATTTCCGACCATTGCTGTGCTATGTGCCAGCTGTCCCAAAATATCTACCCACCTAACGGTCATATTATTGAAGGGCATTTATGTCTTATCATGTCGGGCTGCTCCCTAGGCTATAAATAGCCGCCCCCTAGAACCACTAGCTGGTTGGATGCTTCTAGAGAAACTGACACTTGTCATTTGAGAACATCCCATCCTCCGAGGACTTTGAGCGAAATCATCAAGTGAGGAAAATCTAAACCCAAACACCTACAAACCCAAAGTGATTGAGCATCACGGAAGAGATTGATCCTGCGTGGATCCGACGCTTGTTACCTTTGAAGACTGTGCTTCTTCCAGACGGTTAGGCGTCATGGTCTAGAGCATTAGAGAGGAATTGTGGATCGCCGAGTGACCGAGTTTGTGAAGGTTCGGAAGTCAACTGAAGACTTGCCACGAGTGATTGGGTGAGGTCTGTGTGACCTTAGCTCAAGCAGAATACGGTGAGGACTGTGTGTCCGGGACTATGTGTCCTCAGGTTTAATACCTAGCCGCTCCAACCAGATGTACAACTAGACAGCAGACTGAATTGGTCTACCAAATCATTGTCTTCACCAAGCCTACTGGTTTTATTTCCTCAACTCTTTCATTTCCTCATAACTGTGTTGTGCGCTTGTTCATATCTGTGTTTGAAGACTTTGACCGAGGACTTTCTCAATTTCCCCAGTTCAATTTCTTCAATCTGTTTGTCTTCATCCTGTGTTATCCTGTGTTTACGCTTTCTGTACTCTGTGCTTATCTTCATTTCATCATGATGACCATGCTTGTGTTCTGCTATGTTTACTTTTGAGTACTTATTCCGCTGCAAGTAGTTCTTCGCTAAGGAATTTCCTCACCTGCAAATTCCTTAGTGAAGAATTCATAAAAATCGCCTATTCACCCCCCTCTAGTCGATATAACGCACTTTCAATTGGTATCAGAGCAAGGTACTCCCTTGTTCTGTGTGATTTTGGCTTAACCGCCTGGAGTTTTAGTTATGTCGACCGCAGGTATGATCAAGGTCTCTGCTGGGTGTCCTACCTTCGATGGGACGGACTACCCCTACTAGAAGAATAAGATGCGAATGCATCTTGAGGCAATTGATAACGATCTCTGGTATGTTGTGGAAAATGGTGTTACCTCAGTCACACCTTCTCTGAATGCTACTGATGTGAAGAGATTCAAGCAACTCAATTCTCAAGCGAAGAATATCATATGTGGCCATCTGAGCAAAAGACAGTATGGAAGAGTGAGTTCTTTGGAAACTGCTAATCTTATCTGGGATAGGCTGTCCAAAGTCAATGAAGGAGTCTCAACACAGCGTGACTCTCGAGTTGATGTTCTTCGCAATCTCTTCAACCGCTTTAAAAGACTCGACAATGAAAATGTTCAACAAACCTTCGATCGCCTCACTGACATCTCAAATGAGCTTCAAGCGCTTTGTGCCACTGACATCACCGACCATGAGGTGGTGAAGAAATTGCTGAGATCGCTTGATTCCTCATTTGATACTCTGGCATTGATGATACAAGAACGTGCTGATTACAAGTCACTTGATCCCGCTGATATCCTCGAGAGGCTAAATACTCATGAGTTCCAGCTTGCTGAGAAGAGAGATCTTTATGGTTCGAGCTATGGCAGATCACGTGACCTGAAGGCCAAGGCTGTCTCTGAATCTGAAGGTGAAGATTCTGGTAGTAGCCTTGGTGATCCTGAAGAACTGAGCCAGGAGCTAGCACTGCTCGTGAAGAAATTTCAGAGGTTCTCAAGACGTGGTCGCTTTGGAAAATCCTCAAGGAGCAATGATTCCTCATCCAATGACTACAAGAAGAGGCTTTGTCACAAATGCAAGAAACCTGGACACTACATTCAAGATTGTCCTCAGTGGGAAAAGGAATCAAATAAGAAGAAATACAAGGATTACAGTTCTGATGATCCGAAGAAAAAGAAGAAATCCTCAAAATCTTCATCATCAAAATCCTCGAAGTTTTCGTCTCACAAGAAGAGCCGTCCAAGAAGGCTCGGGCATTCATTGGCAAGGAAATGGACTCTGAGGCTGAATCTGAGGAACATGAGGAAGAGGAGGCATCTGAGGAGTCCGAGTCTGGTGTGGCGAGTCTAGCTCTCGCTACTGCATTCGTCAGCAAGTCTATCTTCAACTCTGAAGAAAATGGCTTCACCAACAAGGCTGATGAAGGCAATGATGACTACACTCCCACCTATTGCTTCATGGCAAAGGGTGCCAAGGTACTCAAATATACCTCCTCTGAATCAAGTGGGAATGAATCTGATGAAAACCTCAAGCCCAACTACTCTAAACTTGCTAAGATTGCTGTGAAACAACAAAAGGCTTTTGAAAGGTTCAAAACATGCTTGACAAAAGTGATGATATGTTGGGTGAAGAAATGGATCGCACTAAAACCTTGACTGAAAATCTTCACAGACTTCAGTCTAGGTTTGACAACCTTCAAGGTCATCATAACACTCTCTTATCTAATCATGAGAAGCTTTCTTGTGAATTTCTTCAAAGAAAGAAAGATCTTGAAAAGCTAAGAGTGAGTTATGAAGATCTTCAGAAGGAGCGCGATTCATTACTTGCTCAACAAATCAGCACTTCTCAGGAAGAATTTGTTCCTCCATGTTTGAAATGCATTGAACATGAATCTGCTAATTCTTCACCTGAATGTTCAAATGCTTCTAATGCTACAAATTCTTCAACTGTCTCTGCTATCACTAATTCCTCATCTGAGGACATTGCTAGTATCACTAATGATGCAGGGCTGAAGGAATTGTACATGACAGGCATGTACAAAAGCCTCAAAGGGCATCAGACTCTTTGTGATGTGCTTAAAAACCAGATCCTCAACAGGAACCCTAGGAAAGAGGGTATTGCCTTTGAGAGGAAACTCAATGCTGATGGTACAAATTGGAAGCCTGAGCAGTACCCCAAAACCTCGTGGGCTGCTGCAAAGGGACCTCCAGTTGATCCATCCAATTTATCTGGCTTTACATGCGAATCTCCTCATTCTTCTGATGAGTCATTTGACTCCAACTATAAACTGTTCAAAAATCTGAATGGTGAAGTATTTGCTAGATATGTTGGTACTAACTGCAGGAATGGTTCCCCTATGAAGAAAATCTGGGTTCCCAAAAAGTGTCTTGAAAGTCTTCAGGTGAATGTCCTCATGACTCCACCTATGAAGAATAGGAACCCCAGATCAAACTCTTCATATGGACCAAATTCTTCATATGGATCCAAGTCCTCATACGGACCAAATTCTTCACGTGGACCAAATTCCTCAAAAGGATCAAAGTCCTCATATGAATATCATCGTGCTAACAACTCTGTTCCGCAGGGAAGAGCTAAGGGCTATGAGTATGGGCATTATTCTTCTAACCATTATGTTCATAAGTCCTCGAAGAATTTCTCTGCTTATTCATATGCTTATCCTAACTCCTCTTATGTGAAATGAAATGGATTAGCTTCTATGCCACCTTTCTCGTATGGAGCTCGCAGAGTGATGAACTCTTTGCCACCCCTTCAGATGTGGGTGGTGAAGAAAAAGAACTAATCTCTTCTGCAGGGTCAGGTCTCCAGACGTGCTCAAACGTTTGAAGAATTTGCTGGAGACCTGAAAGTGCCTGAAAGGACGCAGGCTAATCATGAAGAAATGAACTCTTATTTATCACGTCCTCATATTGCTTTATCTGTTCTGTTGCTTGATGAAATTGATCTGATGAATTGTGATGTCCTATTCTTCACTGATGAAGTATATGAGTTCGTAAGCTGCACTAATTCATCTGCAGGATGATCAACCTAAAGCCACTGAGTGGGTCCTTGATAGTGGATGTACAAATCACATGACTGGTGACAAGAATCTATTGATGGATGCTCCCTTATCTCCATCGCATCTGAAGCATATCATCTTCGCTGACAAAGGCAAAAGTCAGGTATTGGGTCTAGGTAAGGTTGCGATTTCAAAGGATCGACACATGGACAAAGTCATGCTTGTCGAGTCCTTAGGATACAACCCCATGTCTGTCTCAATGCTTTGTGATCTTGGTATGGTTGTTGTCTTTGGCAAGTATCGTTGTGTTGTGGTCATGGAAGCTGACAACTCCAAAGTCTTCGAAGGCTTTAGGAGAGGAGACTTGTATATTGTTGATTTCTCTACAGGACCACAACCAGCCGTGTGCCTACTTGTAAAAGCTTCAGAAGGCTGGCTATGGCATCGACGACTTGGTCATGCAGGCATGAGGAATTTGCACACGCTTGCGAGGAAGAAGCATGTCATTGGCATTGAGAATGTCAAATTCCTCAAGGATCACTTATGCGGAGCCTGTGAAGCTGGAAAGATGACCAAGGCTAAGCATCCAGCAAAGACAATCATGACTACCACTCGCCCATTTGAATTGCTTCATATGGATCTCTTCGGTCCTAACCATTATTCCGAAGTTTCAAATGATGCATCTCAATATGGCTTTGTTATAGTTGATGATTACTCTCGATACACATGGGTACACATTGTTACTTACAAACATGAAGTGTAGGAAGTCTTCAAACGATTTTCCTCTAGGGCTTCAACCAACTTTGGTGTGAAGATCAAGCACATCAGAAGTGACAATAGAACTGAGTTCAAGAATTCTGGTCTTGATGACTATCTTGATGAACTTGGTATTACTCATGAGTTATCTGCTCCTTATACTCCTCAGCAGAATGGCGTCGTGGAGCGCAAGAACAGGACTCTTGCTGAGATGGCTCGCACTATGCTTGATGAATACAAAACGCCTCGTTCTTTCTGGATTGATGCAATTGATACTGCGTGCCATCATCAACAAAGTATATCTTCACAAATTCTTCAAGAAGACTGCATATGAACTCCTCACTAACAAGAAACCCAATGTGAGTTATTTCAAAGTCTTCGATGCTAAATGCTGGATTAGAGATCCTCATCACAACTCAAAATTTGCACCGAAAGCACATGAAGGTTTTATGCTTGGTTACGGAAAGGACTCGCACACCTACAGAGTCTTCAACAACGTTCTTCACAAGGTTGTTGAAACTGTAGATGTGTGGTTCGATGAAACTAATGGCTCGCAAAGAGAGCACCTACCTTCTGTGATAGATGAACCAGCACCTGAGGAAACTATCAAGTTCAAGGCTACTGAGGATGTCATTCCGACCGAAGAATCTGCTGAAGAATTCATTCCAGAACGTGAAGAACGTCGAGCTAATGCACCTGAAGAAAATGCTGAAGAAAATGCTGATCAAATTCCTCGACGGCAACCAGCTCATCCTCGCGTTGCCAACGAAGTGCAGATTGAGAAAATCATCAGCGACATCAACATTCCAGGTCCTCTCACATGCTCAAGAGCTTCACATTTGTCTAACTTTTGTGGGCACTTTGCTTTTGTCTCTATCACAGAGCCCAGTAAGGTAGATGAAGCATTTATGGAGCCTGAGTGGATTCAAGCTATGCAATAAGAATTACATCAATTCGAGCTCAAGAACGTCTGGGAACTGGTCAAACGTCCAGATCCTCGCAAGCACAATATCATTGGCACAAAGTGGATCTACCGCAACAAGCAAGATGAAGATGGCCTTGTGGTGAGGAATAAGGCATGGCTAGTAGCTCAAGGCTACACACAGGTTGAAGGAATTGATTTCGATGAAACTTTTGCACATGTTGCTAGACTTGAGGCTATTCGCATATTACTTGCTTATGCTAACCATCATGATATCACTTTATATCAAATGGACGTGAAAAGTGCATTCCTCAATGGTAAGCTTGAGGAAGAAGTATATGTAGATCAACCCCCAGGTTTTGAAGATCCAAAGAATCCTGACAAAGTCTTCAGACTCAATAAGGCCCTCTATGGCCTCAAGCAGGCCCCTCGGGCGTGGTATGATACTTTGAAAGAATTCCTCAAGAAGAAAGGCTTCAAACCCGGTTCACTCGACCCTACTCTTTTCACTAAATCTTATGATGGTGAACTGTTTGTGTGCCAAATATATGTTTATGATATTATCTTTGGCTGTACTGACCAACGTTATAGTGATGAATTTGCCTATATGATGAGTGAAGAATATCAAATGTCTATGATTGGAGAATTGAAATTCTTCTTAGGTCTTCAAATTCGTCAACAGCGCAATGGCATATTCATATCTCAGGAGAAATACCTCAAGGATGTACTGAGGAAATTCGGCATGCAAGATTGCAAAGGTGTCAAAATTCCTATGCCCACAAATGGCCATCTGTGCACTGGTGAAAATGGTATTGACTTCGATCATAAGGTATACCGCTCCATGATTGGTTCTTTATTATACTTATGTGCATCTAGGTCAAATATAATGCTTAGTGTTTGCATGTGTGCCCGATTTCAAGCTACACCGAAGGAACCACACCATAAGGCTATGAAGCATATTCTTCGATATCTAGCTCACACACCAACACTCGGATTATGGTACCCCAAGGGCTTGGCTTTTGATCTCATTGGATATTCTGACTCTGACTATGCTGGTGATCGTGTGGACCGCAAGTCAACATCTGGTACATGTCATTTCCTCGGACGATCTTTGGTCTGTTGGTCATCGAAGAAACAGAACTGCGTATCACTGTCTACCGCTGAAGCTGAGTACATTGTTGCTGGTTCTTGCTGTGCTAAATTGTTGTGGATGAAGCAAACTCTCAAGGACTACGGCGTCAGCGTGAAGAATGTGCCTCTCTTCTGTGAAATGAGAGTGCCATCAAGATTGCTCACAATCTAGTTCAGCACTCGAAGACAAAGCACATTCAGATTCGTCATCATTTTCTTCGTGATCATGTGTTGAAGGGCGACATTTCTATTGAGCATGTGAAGACTGAAGAACAGCTAGCTGATATCTTCACAAAGCCCTTGGATGAGAAGAGATTTAGCAAGTTGCGGTGTGAGCTAAATATCTTAGAATCTTCGAATGTTCTTTGAAAAGGACACTCATCCTAACACTTATGCAAAATTGATGACTTAGATGTGCAACACATGAAGAAACGTTTTTCTTCAATCAATGAAGAATAACACTCTAAGTGTGTAGAAATTAACGAAGAATTTGATTCTCAGAACCCTACGACAATTGTACGCGGTGTCTGAAATCATCATTCTTATACGGTGGGTCACGCCACCACCAAAAGTTGAAAATCTTCAATTTGAGTTTTTCCTCAGTTTTTGAAATTCCTCAGTTGTTCATTTTCTTCAACTTTGCATAGTCTTCACCTTCTCCGTCATTTTTCTTCATTGGCTATATATATATATGAGTTTATGTCCTCTACAACATTCACTTATTGCTATTTCTTCAAGTTGCATTTTTCTGCTAAGTGAATGTGATCGGACCCTTCCCCCTCTATGCTAAACTCAACCCATTCTATTCACAAATTCTTCATGTGCGTTCTATTTGAAACTCGTTCAAAATCTTCACTGTGTCCTTGTCAGCTGAAGAATTTGCGAACGGAACTTTTAACTTATCTTATCCGAATTTTCGGCTTTGCCGCTCAAACCGTTCGGCATCCCACGAAAACACTTATCTATTCACCCACGATCTCACACGATCTCCACTTCACAGTACGTGGGTGACACATGTCAAGCGAATGAGAAGGGTCAAGGGCATGTTCGTCCAATTTCTTCCGGCGAACAGTTTTTCACCGTGGCTATAAATACCCCCTTCCCTTCCTCACTTCTCCTTTACTCCGCTCGACCTCTCTCCAGCTCGAGTTATCAAACCCTAGCGCCGCCGCTACTTCATCGTCGCCAGTGAGGAAGAGCTTCACTGCCTCGACCTCGTCGCCGCCGTACTCGCGCCGGCCGCGGATTTCTTCACTCCGCCGCCACCGTAGCTGTCTTCCTCTGCCGAGTTAGGGCATGGAAGATCTGCACTGACGAACTTCACATCTCCACTTCCCAGTTCGTCGTGTTCTTCGTCCAGGGTAATTAAAAGTTACTTTTACTGCCCTCTTTAATTCAAATGTTTTCTACAAAATCTTCAAAGGTGTTTATTCTTCAGATTCTCACACACTAAAACACCTCACATGTCACCTGCTCTTGTTTCATTTCTCTAAGCTATATTTTTCTTCAAGATTCCTCAGTTGTGTGGATTTCTGATCCGTACAACTCTGGAACCTAAGACAAAGAACGCTTAGTGAAATTCTTCGAGACTCATCTGGTCAAAATCTTCAACTTTGTTCTTTTTACAAAACCTTCTGAGAACGCATATGACCTCTCCAAATTCCTCGCAACTATACTCTATTCACAGGTACTCATGTCCGCTGCTGAATCACTAGGTTCTCATCAACTTAACTCATTTGCAGCGTTCCTCGAAGAAAAGTTGCATACATCTTCAGAAAATTCCATCGTTCAAATTCCTCATCTGAAGAAAATGGCTGATGGAAATAAACCACAGAAAGGAGGAAAGAGGCATGAGGTCAACACTGCTTTTGAAATCCCTGAGGACATCTATGCTGGGTACTGCACACCCCCTGAGGAAGATAAAAATCAGCGCAAGGTGCGCATTCAAAAGATTGAAAGGAGATGGGCAAGAGAGTGGAGGGAGTACAGATATGTTACTCCGAAGTACATGAAGAAATTCGTTGTTACCCCTCCATGCTCAAGACCTCCATTGTCACCTAGCCAAGTAGCTGATCCCACCAGCCTCAAGCGCGGTGAGGACTATCCTGAAGAATGGGCCAATCGCCAGGCCAAATTGGCCAAACAGGCAAAAGATGCAGTGAGGAAATTCAACGAGGACTCTGCTGCTGCTGCCTCTGCTGAGGCTTCTGCTGTCAAGCCTAAGAAGGCCATGGCAAAGAAGCCTGCTCATAAGCCAAGTGCTTCACCCTCAATGCCCTCACGGCCAAGTTCTTCAGCAATGCCCTCACGGCCAGATTCTTGAAAGCCCTCACAGCCAACTCCTCAAACTGCACCTTCTCCTCCAAAGTCCTCAGCTCCTCCGCCAAAGTCTTCGGCTGCTCCATCCAAATCCTCTGCACCAGTGCATCTCGCCATGTGCCAAAGGACTACTGGCATATCTATTGCCTCAGGAGCCTCTGCAAGTTCCTCAACGGCTCCAAGTTCCTCAGTTGGCCCCTCTCTGCTGAAGAAGAAGACCACTGTTGGACGAGGTCCTCGACCAAGTCCTCATAAGAAGCAGGTTGCTTTCCAAGTGCCCTCTGATGATGATGAGGCTGATGATGAAGAACTTGCTGAAATCATCAGAGACAGACAAGTCAAGGCCGCTAGTGCCAAAGGAAGCAATGCGCCACTGCTTTTGGATCCGAAGCTGATCCTAGACTTCATTGATCTCTGGCACAAGGATCCCAACACACCTTTTCCTGAGATGAACCTCACACCTGGTCAAAGTCATGTTTTGACTGCCTTCATTGAAGAAGAGAAATGGAAATTTGAGAAGGCCAGGCAGCTGAAGAAAGCACAGTACAGGAAGGAGCGCTTCCTGAAGAAAAACGTTGTCATTATGACAACTGAAGAACTAGTGAAGATCCAGGCTGAAATCAAAGGCGTTAGTGATGACTTCAATGCTTACTATGCTGATTGGCAAGGAGCCAAGGTCAGGTTTGTGAAACTGACAGAGAAATACACTTCAAAAGGTTGCAGCTCAATCACAACCAGAAAATCCTCAAGCCGAAGCATCTGCTCAACCAACAGAAGAGCACGCCAGCACCGCTGAAGAAAATGTGAGTTCCAAGGCTGATGACTGCATTCCAGCCGCTAAAGAAATTGCCAGGGCATCCACTAGTGGTGCGCCTGAAGAAAAAGAAGAAGTCAGGGCAACTGCATTAGTTGTGCCTAAAGAAACTCAACCAAATTCCTCTGCTCCTCCTGCGCCTACTCCAACTCCAATCCTTCCATCTGCATCAGATGTGAAGAAGACCAAGGCTGCAGAGCGTGCAGCTGTGAAGAAAAGGAAGGCATCAACTTCATCAGATTCTTCAGCACCAAAAAAGATGAAGAAATTGACAAGCTCATTTGCAAATCCAATTGATGATGTTCCTGTTTCCAGCATGCCATCAAAGGAAATCATCTCTTTCGATGAAGAATATGTGATCCCCAGCGGATCTGATGAAGACATTCACTCTGCTGCTTCCTCAGAGCAGATGGATGAAGAAATTGAAGCGGACGCAATCCTTCAACTCCAATTTTCTCCTCGCCCATGCCTCAGTTCACTGCTGAAGAGGCCGGCGTTGAGGAATTGGATGAACAAAATTCTGACGTGGACATTGGGAGTACAACTCCATTGATGAATGATGATTTTTGGGATAGTCAGCATCCCAACTCCCCTCTGTTCACGCCATTGCAACAAATCCCTCAGTCCCCTGCACAAACTGTTCAAATGGGCTCTGAAGAGAATCAACCCACTACATCTGTACATGAAGAAATTCCAGCCACTAGTGCTGAAGAAACTGTTGCTGCTAATTCATTGAAGACACAGACTGCCACTGAAGAGGAACCAGAAATTCCTCAACCTGAAGAACCTGAGATTGCGATTCCTGAGGTTGCGATGCAACTGACTGACACTCCTCAACCCAAGCCAAAGGATCCATTCTCAAGGAAGCAAAAATGCAAAAACTGATGATTTCTTCGGTGAGCATGTATTCTTCACTGATTACAACCCCTATGACTCTGCTCGCATTAGGAAGAGGCGTTTCTGGACTGCCAGCCAGGCAAATTTTTATTCCTCAGTGCTGTTCAACAAAGACAAAGTCTTCGATCATGAGCACATTCCTCACGTGGATATGGAATCTCTGCCGTGCTTCATGCCAGTCCTCAGTGTTCTTCACGATGCTGGACTGTTAAATTTCTGCACTGACATCTGTGATTGGAATGAAGTACTCATTCTTCAATTCTATGCAACGCTGCACATCACCGGAGACTCTGAAGATGTGAATTCATGGGTGCTGGACTGGATGACTGAAAATACTCACTATAAGGCACCAGCTACTGAATTGCTTCGTGCTTTGCCTCTCAGTCCTCCCCTTGAAGCTGCTCGTTGCATGTACCAAGAGCCTGAGCTTATAGATCACTATATGCAAGTGTTGATGAAGCCATTGAAGCCAGGTCAGGCCCCAAGAACCAAATTCGTCATGAAGGAATTGCTATATGTGCCTCGGACTGTCTATTGCATTCTGACGAAGACATTGAGTCCTATCAAGGGCCACGACTCGAATGAAGAAGAAGTCGTTGGCATCATGAAGAATCTGCTTTTCAATATCATGCATGGCGTTCCCGACAACTTCCATGATTTCTTCATGAGGACTCTGGCCAATGTCGCAATGTCACCATTTGAGTTGAAGCCTTACGCTCCGTGGATTATGATATTCATTAGAACAAGGTCTTCACTCAACTACAAAGCTGATACACTGAACCATTGCAGCTACTTGCCCCCGATTGAAGTCCTCAAACGGACATTTTCCTCGGCTGATGACAAGGGCAAGGCTTCTGCTGTTGTTGATGAAGGCATTCGTCCATTGGATGGTCAATTTCGCAAAGCTGCATCTTATTCCACCAATGATGACTCTGCCACTCATGACTCTGCCGATGCAACCAAGCCAAATCCTCAAGGCACAGCTCCCAGGGTGATGACTGATCGTGAGCTTCTCCTCAGTCTTCACCAGAAGGTTGATCGAAACCATAAATGGGTTAAGCGTCAGTTTGGTTCTATTCTTCACAACATGACTGCTACACATAATGCAGTGAAGAAAAACCATTACTACCTCCATGAAGTCTTCGGTCGCACCTGGGCAGTTCTGTCTCACATTTATAGCGAAGAAGATCTGAAGAAAATGGGTCTCAAGGAAGATTTTGACTGGTCTGCTCCTCCACCAAAGAAATACAAGAAGGTCGAGGTTCCTTCCTTGGCGGCCAGCTCCTATTCTTCATCGCACGACACCGATGAGCATGAAGACTTGGACGACACTGCGGCAGGCCCTACATCAACACACGACCCCAACAACGCTAGCGCCCCTTCATCAACTTGATATTCTTCAGGGGCGTTAGTCCTCATTTTCGATCCTTTTGGTCATGAAATGACAAAGGGGGAGAAATTTGAGTTAGTCTACAAGAGGGTCTACTTATATGGGCGTTTTTTTGCTAAGTTACAACTCTCGTTCTTCTGATGACTTTGCTGGATCGAGTTGTAAACTTAAACTCTATGGTGGCCTGATACTTTTGCTGTAGTTTTTCTGTAGGCTTATTCCTCATTAATGTTTATGCACGCATGCTGAATTACATCAGTCACCACATTTCATCATGCATTTCAAATTCTTCATATTATGTCAACTGCGTGTATGAATTACAAGATATAGGGGAGATCTCCATGATTCTACTCTTCAAGTGTGCATTGCTTCAAAAGCAAATTCCTCACTATGCACATCTTCAGGGGGAGTTCTTCTATATCTTGCAATCAAATTCCTCAATATCAGTATTTACACTTCATATGTTTATCCCTGTTGAAAACTTAACCTATATTGTCATCAATCACCAAAAAGGGGGAGATTGTAAGTGCATCTAGTGCCCCTTAGTGATTTTGGTGTATTGAAGACTTATAGGTTAAGGGACTAATGTGTTTATGAGTGTACACAAGTCTATAAGTCTATGAGGAGTTTGATATTTGCAGAGAAAGTTGACCCCTAAAAATGAAGTTCTTCGACTGAAGACTTTGGATTTCTAAAGACTTTTTGAAGACTTTGAAAGTGAAGAAATTGGTGTGACCTGAAGACTTGGTATTCATTCAAGGAACATGAAGCGTGAAGACTTTTGTTTTCATAGTTTCATTTTCTCTTTCTTGAGTCATAGGAAACACCGTACTACTAAAGGGGGTCGAGGAAATACTAAGGAAAAATTTCCATGTGATGCTCAACTCAAAATCCTACACCTACCAATACCTTCGAGTGAAGCCATTGGAAATTTCATACAGTTCAGTCATATTCTTCAGTGACAGAGACGAAGTTCTTCTGTTCTCTGAGGAATTTGTTCTGACTGAGGAGTTAGGAATTCTCCAGTGCGGATTGCCTACACAGTGAGGAACATGACAACCCTGAGGAATTTGATACTCAAATTTCCGACCATTGCTGTGCTATGCGCCAGCTGTCCCAAAATATCTACCCACCTAACGGTCATATTATTAAAGGGCATTTATGTCTTATCATGTCGGGCTGCTCCCTAGGCTATAAATAGCGGCCCCTACAACCACTAGCTGGTTGGCTGCTCCGAGAGAAACTGACACTTGTCATTTGAGAGCATCCCATCCTCCGATGAGTTTGAGCGAAAATCATCAAGTGAGGAAAACCCAAACCGAAACACTTACAAACCCAAAGTGATTGAGCATCACTGAAGAGATTGATCCTGCATGGATCCGACGCTTGTTACCTTTGAAGACTATGCTTCTTCCAGACGGTTAGGCGTCATGGTCTAGAGCATCCAAGAGGAATTGTGGATTGCCGAGTGACCGAGTTTGTGAAGGTTCGGAAGTCACCTGAAGACTTACCACGAGTGATTGGGCGAGGTCTGTGTGACCTTAGCTCAAGGAGAATACGGCGAGGGCTGTGTGTTCGGGACTGTGTGTCCTTAGGTTTAAATAGCTAGCCGCTCGAACCAGATGTACAACTGAGACAGTAGTTGGAACTGGTCTACCAAATCATTGTCTCACCAAGCCTACTGGTTCTATTTCCTCAACTCTTTCATTTCCTCATAACTGTGTTGTGCACTTGTTCATATCTGTGTTTGAAGACTTTGACTGAAGACTTTCTCAATTTCCTCAGTTTAATTTCTCCAGTCTGTTTGTCTTCATCCTGTATAATCCTGTGTTTACGCTTTCTGTACTCTGTGCTTGTCTTCATTTCATCATGATGACCATGCTTGTGTTCTGCTATGTTTACTTTTGAGTACTTATTCCGCTGCAAGTAGTTCTTCGCTAAGGAATTTCCTCACCTGCAAATTCCTCAGTGAAGAATTCATAAAAATCGCCTATTCACCCCCCTCTAGTCGATATAACGCACTTTCAGAACAAACACTAATTAAAACATAAAACCGCATCTAAACAGAGTCTAGATGAATTATTTATTACTAAACAAGAGTAAAAGGCAATGAACAAAAATAAAATTGGGTTGCCTCCCAACAAGCGCTAACGTTTAACGCCCCTAGCTAGGCATGATGATTTCAATGATGCTCACATAAAAGATAAGAATTGAAACATAAAGAGAGCATCATGAAGGATATAACTAGCACATTTAAGTATAACCCACTTCCTATGCATAGGGATTTTGTGAGCAAACAACTTATGGGAACAATAATCAACTAGCATAGGAAGGCAAAACAAGCATAACTTCAAGATTTTAAGCACATAGAGAGGAAACTTGATATTATTGCAATTCCTACAAGCATATGTTCCTCCCTCATAATAATTTTCAGTAGCATCATGAATGAATTCAACAATATAACCATCACATAAAGCATTCTTTTCATGATCTACAAGCATAGAAAATGTACTACTCTCCACATAAGCAAAATTCTTCTCATTCGGAATAGTAGTGGGAGCAAACTCAACAAAATAATTATCATGTGAAGCATAATCCAATTGAAAATTAAAATCATGATGACAAGTTTCATGGTTATCTTTATTCTTTATAGCATACGTGTCATCACAATAATCATCATAAATAGGAGGCATGCTTTCATCATAATAAATTTGCTCATCAAAACTTGGGGGACGAAAAATATCATCTTCGTCAAACATAGCATCCCCAAGCTTGTGGCTTTGCATATCATTAGCATCATGGATATTCAAAGAATGCATACTAAGAACATTGCAATCATGCTCATCATTCGAAGATTTAGTGCCAAACATTTTAATGCATTCTTCCTCTAGCAATTGAGCACAATTATCGGAATCCTTATTTTCACGGAAGACATTAAAAAGATGAAGCATATGAGGCACCCTCAATTCCATTTTTTTGTAGTTTTCTTTTATAAACTAAACTAGTGATAAAACAAGAAACTAAAAGATTCGATTGCAAGATCTAAAGATATACCTTCAAGCACTCGCCTCCCCGGCAACGGCGCCAGAAATTGGCTTGATGTCTACTACACAACCTTCTTGTAGACGTTGTTGGGCCTCCAAGTGTAGAGGTTTGTAGGACAGTAGCAAATTTCCCTCAAGTGGATGACCTAAGGTTTATCAATCCGTGGGAGGCGTAGGATGAAGATGGTCTCTCTCAAACAACCCTGCAACCAAATAACAAAGAGTTTCTTGTGTCCCCAACACACCCAATACAATGGTAAATTGTATAGGTGCACTAGCTCGGCGAAGAGATGGTGATTCAAGTGCAATATGGATGGTAGATATAGGTTTTTGTAATCTGAAAATATAAAAACAGCAAGGTAACAAATGATAAAAGTGAGCACAAATGGTATTGCAATGCTTCGAAACAAGGTCTAGGGTTCATACTTTCACTAGTGCAAGTTCTCTAAACAATAATAACATAACTGGATCATATAACTATCCCTCGACATGCAACAAAGAGTCACTCCAAGGTCACTAATAGCAAAGAACAAACGAAGAGATTATTGTAGGGTACGAAACCACCTCAAAGTTATCATTTATGATCGATCTATTCAAGAGTCCGTAGTAAAATAACACGAAGCTATTCTTTCCATTCAATCTATCCTAGAGTTCGTACTAGAATAACACCTTAAGACACAAATCAACCAAAACCCTAATGTCACCCAAATACTCCAATGTCACCTCAAGTATCTGCGGGTATGATTATACGATATGCATCACACAATCTCAGATTCATCTATTCAACCAATGCAAAGAACTTCAAAGAGTGCCCCAAAGTTTCTACCACAGAGTCAAGACGAAAACGTGTGTCAACCCCTATGCATGATTCCCAAGGTCACGGAACTCGCAAGTTAATCACCAAAACATACATCAAGTAAATCAATAGAATACCCCATTGTCACCATGGGTATCCCACGCAAGACATACATCAAGTGTTCTCAAATCCTTAAAGACTCAATCCGATAAGATAACTTCAAAGAGAAAACTCAATCCGTTACAAGAGAGTAGAGGGGGAGAAACATCATAAGATCCAACTATAATAGCAAAGCTCGCGATACATCAAGATCATGCCAAATCAAGAACACGAGAGAGAGAGAGAGATCAAACACATAGCTACTGGTACATACCCTCAGCCCCGAGGGTGAACTACTCCCTCCTCGTCATGGAGAGCGCCGGGATGATGAAGATGGCCACCGGTGATGGATTCCCCCTCCGGCAGGGTGCCGGAATAGGGTCTCGATTGGCTTTTGGTGGCTACAGAGGCTTGCAGCGGCGGAACTCCCGATCTAGGTTTCTTTTCGGGGGTTTCTATATTTATAGTGATTTTTGGCGTCGGGAACAAGTCAGGGGGGTCTCCGAGGCGGCCACGAGGTAGGGGGGCACGCCCAGGGGGTAGGGCGCGGCCCCCACCCTCGTGGGTGCCTCGGGACTCTTCTGGTCCATCTCTGATACTTCGTGGGCTTCTTCTGGTCCAAAAATAATCTCCGTGAAATTTCAAGTCAATTGGACTCCGTTTGGTTTTCCTTTTCTGCGATACTCAAAAACAAGGAAAAAACAGAAACTGGCACTGGGCTCTAGGTTAATAGGTTAATCCCAAAAATCATATAAAATAGCATATAAATGCATATAAAACATCCTAGATGGATAATATAATAGCATGGAACAATCAAAAATTATAGATACGTTGGAGATGTATCATGAAGCTAGTTGCGTTTGAATCTGTGGACAGTGGGAGGAAGTTTCTAGCATGCGCAGAGAAGGTTAGACCCTCTTTCGTTGTTACAAATCATTTGTTAGATGTGATTCTGACACTGTCACGGTCCCAACCCATTCATACCACACCTTCAACCAAACGCATCCTGAGACAGTGTCACAGTTTGTACCTAGTATCTTAAATTGTTGCCATCTCATCAGCGGTGCCATTAGAAAATTATTTGGCACCGCTTCAGCAGTTTGTGCAGCCAACTTTGGTCCACACATCCGAGCAACAAGCAGTAAAATACTAAATCTTTATGGCACGAAGGAACTGGGCATCGGAGCAACTACGTGCTTCGGAGTCCGGGTCCCTGATTTTTTTCCGCTGCATCGGCTCGCGAGTGCAGGGCACCGGTGCGAGATGTAGCAACAGTTGTCTTTACCCCAGTTATGGCATACATAGTGGACGGCCTTAGTGCTATTAGTTCTTTGTTACTAAATTTGTGCGTGTACACACCTGTTAGTATCAATTTGCTGTCATCCAAACACTGTCACTATGTTGTTGCAGTCATATTTACCTTCCTCATAAAATGTTCAATATGTTATTTATTGTACATCACTGGTATGCGTCGATGATATACAAACGGTTTTTAACCCCATTCCACGACGACATTTGGAACCATCGCCAAGTGAGTGTGGGCGATAGGGGGGGTCCTTCCCACACGACCCAGAAACCGTCGGTGATATGCCCTCCTGGCACACACGCTCGACAAAATGAGGTCGTGTGCGAACGACGAGTGCTCAAATACGGAAATACATACAGTAGAGCTAAAAATACAATTATACAGGCGAAATTGTTTCCGGTCGCAAGTACATCCCACACAGTCAGTCCCCACTAAACGTTTCCGTTCGCATGTACATCCCACACAATCGCTCCAAGGAAAATGTTTCCGTTCACAGGTACATCACACACAATGTTTCCCATTAAATCGTTTGTGATAGCGTTGCCATTGCACACGATATTAATAATTTTATCATTTGTGTTATTGAATGCATCACACACGGTGCATAGAAGAAACTGTGTGGCAAAGGTTGTCCATCACACACAGTTTTTATGTGGTAAACATTTGCGTAAGGTGGCCTAACGCAAACAGTTTTCAAGAGAAAGTCATGTGTGCAGTGGAGATTGATCGCACACGTAGTGGATCCTAGAAACGTTTCTGATCTCCACGTATAACGCAGACGTTTCGCTTTCGCAAACCGTGTGCAGTGTAATCCCTAATTTAAAAATCACATGTTTTGAATTTGAAAGTAGGCAATAACTTATTTCATATCCAACCATGTTTATTACAAATATAGGTTCAACCACGAATGCATAATTTGATGCACAGGTACATATACTGAAGAACTACAGAAGCACCAAGTAAAGAATGAAACCACAGTTGTACTAAAGACTGTAAAGAGAGAGGCGAAAGACATTCTGGTTGCTGGAGAAGGTGAAGCGGAATGCCCATATTGTGCCCTCCTCCATGCGTAATGCGTGCACGACTCTAGGTTAACCCCTTGTGATGGCTGCCCGTCCATCCTTCACTGTCTTCATTAGGACTTCTCGATGCTCATTGTAGTCTCGATGAAATACTTTAACCTTCATTGCGTGTTCACCAATCATGTACTTTGCGAGGTAATCTTGAGTGAACTGCTTCGGGAACCACTGGGAACGAAAAAGATTCAGACATTGTTGTCTAACAACTCATTATGGGCAGTAAAAAGAGAAGGCTGCAGAGTTTGTAGTTACCATCCTATAGCTCACTGTTGTGTTGGATAGAGCATAAACAAATAATTTTCTTGCCACCATTCATATCTTTTTGCTAATAATCCTTATCAGTTTCCTCACTTGATGCTTGTTCACCAATATCTTATTGCCCCATACGCAAAAAGGGTCGATGCATGGATCCTTGCCAAGGGCATATGTACCTACAAGAAACAAGTCAATATTAGAAGCTAACTAGTGTCCAGGCCTGGATCTATATGCACTACATTATGGAACGACGGGGGGAGTAAAAGCCGAGGGATGAAGCTAACCTCGGCAGAAAATGGTGGCCACTCCCGTAGTTGTCCTACATAAGTAGTGGAAAGGCATGATAAGTACAACAACCTTAACATCAAACAAATATAGCAAAGGTAAACAACGTCATCTCCAAATGATACCTTGAATGTGTTGGTTTCAGCATGCTGTTAAAGCAGATATAAAATGGAAGGCAATGTTACTGACAGCAGGCTTAACGACCATCAAATATTGCAATTCAAACTGGTATTGTTGAAAATGAATAGAACGTAGGTAATGCTTAAAAATCACACTCGATAAATGTGTAAAACTGAAATAAAAGGCATGTGTTAACTACACCAGGAATAACTAGAACCAAATATAGGCGTTCAAACTGGTATTGGTGTAGTCGAGCCGCACAGTTCCGACTTGCACATAATGAACAACACATTATGAATGACTGAAATAAACAAGGCATAAATGACCAGTATAACAACCAAATATAGCCATTCAAAACTGGACAGAATCTCACTGCAACCAACCTAACAAGCAAATACAGATAAACAGGGCATATGCTTGAAAACTGGACAAATGCTCACTTCAACCAACCTAACAAGCAGATAAAGATAAACAAGGCATCTGCTTGATAACTGGACAAATGCTAAAAAAGCAACCTAACAACCAAATAAAGATAAACAAGGCATCCGCTTGATAACTAGACAAATTGATGCGGAGCATCCTACGGTCATCCCCATGGACCTACCATCATCTCATGAAGAGCCAAGAGGACCTATGACACAAGCACGAGCTAGAGATCTCAAGAACGAGGTGACTTCCTTCCTTAGTGATATCACATATGATCCACTCGAGACATGGCTACTACCTAAGTCCGATATGCTATCCATGATTAGGTGTCAAGAGGACCCTCCCGGAGATGTACATGAAGACGGACAAGTCGCCAACTCCACGGATGAAGAGGACCAACGGAAAGAGTCAAAAACACCTCCCAGGCCCCGGACATCCGGCCCCTAGAGCATCCTCCTCAACAGCCTTCCAGTCGCCCCACATCTACAGGCCCCGGACGTCCGGCCCCAGCCCGGACATCCGGCCCGAGCCTGGAAATCCGGCCAGAAGCCCGGACATCCGGCGCCACACACCTGAACCCATAGAAGCTGCCTCGACCAGCCCGGACATCCGGCCCCCTAGCCCGGACATCCGGCCCATCGGGAAGGCCCGGACATCCGGCCCGTCGCCCGGACATCCGACCCCGTCTGTCTGCGCACAGTAAAGGGCCGAAGCCCATGTACCCCTTCGCCCCCTGGACTATATATACTCCTTCTCCTCCATCTTTCTAGGGTTAGCATTGGTTTAGCTCATATGTGAGATAGAGCTTTGCTCATACATTACGGATCTACTCCACGAGAGAGACCACGGCCCCTCTACGGAGAAGATCCCCTTGGATTCAAGACCTCCTCACGGAGAAGACCCCCATCAAGACCTCCTCACGGAGAAGAACCGGTTACCCTTTGTATCGTCCTTTGTTGATCGTGGATCTTGTATCTCCTCTCGTGTTTCGAGGATCTAGCATATGTGTGACTATATCTTGTTGGTTTGAGAGTTCCTCTTGTGTTTCCCCGTGTGTTCTGCGTGTTCTTAGTTGGGATCCGCTCCTTTCGTGAAAGATCGGCCGTCTAGGGTTCCACCCTACATCATCTTGGTATCATGAGCCACGTTGATCACGATTTCGTAGCCTCCCCGTTGTGTTTCCTAGCCTAATTTTGTTGTTTTTGTCCCTAATTCGAAAATTGCCCCACAGAAATAGCCCCAATTTTTTTGTGATTTGTTGGTGTGATGAAGTTTTGTTGGATTTGATCCGCGGATTTCGTGTGTTGCAGGTAGATCTAGCTTCCCCCCATTTTCCATCCACAAAATCTTCGGAATTTTGCCCGGATTTGACCTCTCCACACGGTGATCATCGAGTTCGTCCACGGATCCAGAGCCTGGACATCTAGCCCGACAGCCCAGACATCCGGCCACCCCGGACATCCGGCCCCTGACAGCATCACTCCCATCCACCACTCCGTTTCCCGCCGAACTGTCACCCAATTTTGTCCTGGTGCCCATTTCCACTTTCGCATACCACCACCACTTCCGCATAGCACCACCATAGCTCTCCCACTACCAACTCCATCAATTTTGACCCGTTTTGCTTTGAGAATTTGAGTTGCGGTTCCCGTGTCCTATTGTGTTTTGGCTATTTAGGTACGGTTCGACATCGACATCACCGCCGCTCATCTTCGCCTCGGACCGCTACGAACGGCTACATCATTTTGGTATCAACCTCATCTTGGTATCGTGATATCATCATACTTTCTTGCAATTGCATTGATAACCCCATAGCCTTACTTTTGCATCACTTACCCATCGAGACTAGCCTTTGAGTATTGCCGGCAACGTGACTTGTGCACATTAGTGATCATACTTACCATAGCATCCATACCATATCATAGTGTTGCATATCTTGGTATCATCTCTTGTGTCACGAAGTGGCCATCACATATACTCAATTGCTATCTTGGTTCGTGGAACATTGCATGAGAAAAGAGCTCAAACAACAAAGAGCCAAACAAGCTTTTAAGCAAAGAGCTTATAAGCAAGAACCATAGCATCATACCACATTAAGATTGTCATACTCGATCATCTTGGATCATATCACCGAAATACCATACACATAGGATATAGCATACTTGGGATAGAAGTCGTTGCATTTTTGCCTAGTAGGTTGTGCACAAGTTCGTATCCGCCTATTGTGCAATCGTGCTAGTGTCTCTCTAGTGTTGTGCAACAAGAGCATTTTCGTGGATTACACATTTTGGCTCACCCTTGGTTGCACGCCCTCACTTATCTTTTTGCGTGTGTGTTTCCGTGTACCTTATCTTGCTTGGTCTACTTGTTGCATTTGCAAATTTGTTAATCTTTTCCAACATTATTGAAGCTCACTAACAATTGCATCAAATTTTGTGCCACCATCCTAACCAAGCTCCACCATAAGCTTTTACTTGTGTAGGTGTGAGAAACCGACAAGAATTGCTACCAATTGTGTTATTTCCTTGTTACACATTGGAGTGATCTTTGATCCATCTTCAACATTGGTCAAGGTACATTTGGTATTGGTTCTTCTCTTTCTCCCACTCACATATATTTGTTTAGAATGATGGATAGGCCAAGTACCTCTACCAACCCACTCTTCTTGGATCAAGACGACGACATTTCATCATATGTCACGAAGAGCCACCTCTTTCAAGCTAAAGTTCACAATGCCCAAGTTCACCGGAAGCAATGACCCCGAAGAGTACATCTCATGGGCATTGAAGGTTGACAAAATCTTCTGCTTGCACAACTATGACGAAGAGAAGAAGATCGCGATGGCATCCCTCGAATTCCAAGACTACGTCCTCATTTGGTGGAAACAAGTCATTAAGCGCCGAGAGGCCAAAGGTGAACCGCCAATCACCACTTGGGCGCAAATGAAGGATGTCATGAGAGCATGATTCGTGCCTAACTACTACAACCGCGACCTCTTCAAGAAACTCCAACTACTCAAGCAAGGAACCAAGAGCGTTGAATAGTACTACAAGGAAATGGAGATTGCCATGATATGAGCCAATGTCACGGAAGATGATGAGCAAACTATGGCACATTTCTCGAATGGACTCAATCATCTATCAAGAAGATCGCCGATTTCCAACCATACTCGAACCTCATCGAGCTAGTGCACCAAGATACCAAAGCGGAACGTCAAGTGCAAGATGACTTCAAGTACGCCAAGTACTCATCCAAGTCCTATGGCTTCTCCAACACCCAAGCTTCAACGACTCCAACACCTTCTACCTCAACCAAGCCACCTACAAGCAACGGCGACAAGTCGAGTTACAAGAAAACTTCGACAACCTCAAGTCGTCCTCCTACTACAAGCAACTTCAAGCGGAAAGCTTCATCATCATCTACCCCAACCGATGAGACCATCAAGACGAGTTCCTTCAAATGCTTCAAATGCGGCGGTCGAGGTCACAAGTCCTTTGAGTGTACAAATAAGCGCACCATGATCCTCAACGACGACGGAACCTATGACTCAATGAATGAAGGAGAAATGGAAGCCCTTGAGCAAGTGGCCATGCACCAACAAGTGAACAATGAAGAGGAAGATGATCAAGTCTTTTGTGACGAAGATTCAAGCCCAGCTCTTGTTGTCTCCAAGGTCTTGACTCTTCACCATCAACAAGAAGAAGACCAAAGAAGCCATATCTTCCACACCAAAGCCGACATCAAGGGAAGGTCCGTCAAGGTCATCATCGATGGAGGGAGTTGCCATAGCCTTGCAAGTGAAGAACTATGCTCCAAGCTCCAATTGGTCAAGATGAAGCACCCGCAACCCTACAAGGTTCAATGCTAAGCGACACCGACACCATCCAAGTCGAGCATAGAGTACAAGTTTCTTTCAAGATTGGAGCTTACGAAGACACTTTGGAGTGTGATGTCCTTCCGATGACCGTTTTGTCGGTGCTCTGGGAACGGGGGTCCCCAGACTTGCTTGCCTGCGGCCCACGGCGTGGCTACGCTAGCGGGCCTGTATGGCCCATCTTCACCAACAAAGCATTCAAGACCCTCGCGAGGGGCCAAGCCTCGCGAGGCGGACGGCGCGAGACCTCCTCGGGAGCGGCCTCACTAGGCTACCTCGCGAGGAGCGGAGATATCAAGGTGGGGCAAACCTCACGAGGCTCCTGTGACGTGAGCCATGACGACCGGCACCAGGCGGGCGCCAGGCGGGCGCCCGTGCGTGCAGCGTCCTTGTTTCCTCTTTGGTGCTAAGGAGGCAAGCGCAGGCGCGGAGTACCGAGGCATCAGGCAAAGGTTTCCATATCGGTGCAACGAGACCAAGACCAGCAGGATGGCAAGACGGAGGTCACCATGGAGCCCAAGACGGTGTCACCACCAGAGCCTTTTACAGGCGAAGACCGCTTTTGTCAGGATAGCTTGTACTGGCTGTCCCCTTTCAAATTGGCCCGCCGTTGTTGGCTCCCTTCCTGGTCAATATTTGGGGGAGGACCAAGGCTTATATAAGTAGAGCTAGACACCACAGGGGAACAGATCAAGTTCTCATCCACAAGTCCACACAGCACAAGAACACTTCAACGTCAGGAGGCTGTTCTTCCCCTTGAACTGTTCGTCATCAGCCCAAGAGGCAATCCACCACCACACACTGGAGTAGGGTATTACACCACAACGGTGGCCTGAACCAGTATAAATCTCGTGTCTTTCCATGTTGTGAGTTCGTCGAGTTCGTCCACGAGACCTTAGCGAGCTAGGGACTAGATCGGTAGGAGGGAAAGAACTTCGCGCGCACCCCAGAGCTCGAACCTTAAGGGTTTTGCCGGAACCCCACATCCGACATTTGGCGCGCCAGGTAGGGATGCGTCGTAGCTTCCCTTCCGTCGATTCGTCGCTCTGTCGTCTCCATGGCAGACGCTCGCCGCGCTCGAGCTGAGCGTCGGGCTGCCCTCACCGCTCGCGTTGCTTAGAAGGCTCCCGTCGGTGGGCCACCTCGTCGTTCTCCGTCTCCTGCCGCCAACGCCGCCACCGGCCCGGCGGGGAACGAGTAGCAAGCATCCTCGCTGCACCCATCGGTGCGGCAGGACGGCCGCACCGCCACTCCATCACTGACCCCGGTCGGTTCCTCGTCCCACGCACGTCGCGCGCCCATGGACGCGCAGGCCGTGCTCCTCATGGCGAACGAGCTCCTGCGCTATCGCCCGGTCGACGACCTCTACGAGGACTGGCTCGACCGCGTCGCCGAACTCGTCCGCGCCGCAGGGGCTCCCCGGCGCCGTTCCACTCTCTGCCGCGCCCTCCGCCAGCCACGGGCGACGTGGCTCATGGAGCACCTCCACCACCTCTGCCCCAAGACGGTGCCTTGGCGCCAAGGCGCGCGGCCCCACGGCGTGATCCACCATGGTCGGTACCCGCGCGCGAAGAGAGAAACTGCCAAGAAATTCCTCGGCCGCGGGAAGCTGCACCTGCGCTCCCCGCGCCACCTCGCCAAGGCCGCGCGCTACCTGCCGTAGCGGCACGCGGGCCTCACCAAGACCAAGATCCACCTCCGAAACAGGCCCCGGCAACCACGGCTGGCCACCGCGCCTTCACCCCCGAGCTGCGTAGCGTCGCCTGGCCAGGCAAGTTCAAGCCGGCCTGCCTCCTCACTACGACAGCACCGCCGACCCCGCGGAGTTCCTGCAGCTCTACGAGCTGAGCATCGAAGCGGCCACCGGTGACGAGAAAGTCATGGCAAACTGGTTTCCCATGGCTCTCAAGGATGGTGCCCGCTCCTGGCTCATGAACCTGCAGCATGGCTCGATCTCCTCCTTGGATGAGATGCGCGACCGCTTCGTCGCCAACTGCCAGGGCACCCGCGACCGCCCGCCGGTCGCGGGTGACCTGCACCGCATCAAGCAAGAACCAGGAGAGACCCTCTAGAAGTACATCCAGCGCTTCAACAACACTCGCCTCAAGATCCCCAAGGTCACGGATGAGGCCATCATCTCCGCGTTCTCTGACGGCGTCCGCGACACCAAGATGAAGGAGGAGCTCGCTATCCACAAGGAGCTGTGCACATCTCAGGAGTTGTTCAACCTGGCAACCAAGTGCGCAAGAGCTGAGGAGGGGCGCCTTTCCCTCCTCGCGCTGCCAGCCGCGGGTGCAGAGGAGAAGAAGGCCAAGGCCAAGGACGTGAAGTGCAAGGAAGCAGCTGTGCTCGCAGCGGAGCCGGACACCAAGCGGAGCAGAGACCAGCCCGAGTCATCCAAGGGCAGCCGACCGTTCTGCGCCTTCCACAACCTGAACACCCACAACACCAGCGACTGTCAAGAGCTCAGAGCCATTCGCGAAGGACGCTTCGGTCGACGCTCCGAGCGCAGCGACCGGGGCTACGGCCAAGGAGGAGGACATGGAGGCGGACGCTGGGATGACCGTGGCCCGCGCCAGGAGTGGCGCGACAGGCCTAGTGAGGACCGCTGGCAGGACCATCCTCGCGAGGGCGCCTGGAGGGACCAGCCTCGTGAGGACCATCCTCAGGGCAACGCCGGTCTTCCCCCGCTGCCGCCACCACCAACAAGGAACGACGATCACCAGCAGGACGAGGGGGCTGGGGGCTTCCAGGAGCCGCGTGCTATCGCCTGCATCTTGGGCGGCGCTCAGGCCCCAGCCTCTCAGCGCATCTTCAAACAGTTCGCTCGTGAGGTGAATGCAGTCCTTCCCAAGCTCGAGGCCACGTGCCCACTCAAGTGGTTCCAGTGCGCCATCACCTTCAACTCAGCAGATCAGCTCAAGTGCGCAGCCACCGCTGGCGCCCTCCCGATGCTTTGTTAACCAGTCATCAGCAATGTGCAAGTTACCAAGACCCTCATCGACGGCGGCGCAGGGCTCAACGTCCTATCCGTCGACACGTTCGACAACCTCCAAGTCCCGTATGAACAGCTTCAGCCTACCAAGCCCTTCTCAGGAGTGACCGACGGTTCCACCACACCGATAGGGCAGGTCCGCCTGCCCGTCACCTTCGGGGAGCGCAAGAACTACCGCACCGAGCTCATCGACTTCGACGTCGCGCACATCCGCTTGCCATACAACACCATCCTCGGGTATCCGGCCCTGGCCAAATTCATGGCGGTCACCCACCACGGCTACAACATCCTCAAGATGCCGGGAAGCGGCGTTATCATCACGGTCCCATGTGAAGAGAGAGATGCGGTGTGCTCCCTCGAGCGCGCCTTCCAAGCTGCAGCAATCGACGACCCCGACAGCAAAGGCGAGGGCCCGCCTGAGGCTCTCCCCGAGAAGAAGAAGCAACTGCACCGTGCAGGATCTCAGGAGGGTGACGACGCAGCTGGAGCCTCGTCAGGATCAGCGCCCCCTCCAGGGGCGCCTCCCTCCATCGCATAGGAAGGCGCGCCCGGGCCCTCCTCGGGCAGGGCTCCGGGGCTCTCTTCTGGAGGGCCTTGGACCTTGCCAACCTCACGAGGGAGGGGCTTCGGCACCACTTGGAGGCGTGCTTCACGGCACGTTCCCCTCAGAAGAACATAGGGCAAGGAGTGCCCACCACTCAGGAGTTCATCACCAAGACCACTCAGGAACTGCAAGACGCAAGGGCCATGCGCGGAGACCGCCGCTCACCAGGCGCAGCTCCCCATCCAGGCGAGGATGCCGGGCTGCGTGTCTGCATCGATGGCATAGGGCTCAACAGGGCCGCGTCTCAGGAGCTTTTCTGGCCTTCGCGTGTAGGCCGTTGCGAGGGTCCACCACACAGCTACGTTCGCATGCCCTTCGGCTTGCCGAGCATGGCGTCAGCCTATCGGTGCAACATGCGGTGTGTTCTGGTGGCTCAGGAGGCCAGGTACCACGCTGCCCTGGGAGAGATGGAAACGGTCTTCAAGGAACCACCCGAGCCCCTAGAACCTCCCGAGGCTCAGGGCCCCGGTGGCTCGTGAGGAGCCATTCCTTCGCCGCGTACCTTCAGCTGCCCCAACTCTCCTTCGTCAACAGAACCAGGTGACATTTTCCAAGGTTCGTTTAGCTGGGAGCGCCCCTCTGGCTGCATTATTCCCAGGCCGCGTGGGCCCGTCCCTGTGGTATGTATCCCTTTTGCTCATGTCTTTAGCTTACCTTGTTGGGGGCGCCCCTCGGGCTGCATCATCCCCAAGCCGCTCGGGCCTGACCAGTGGCATGCATCTTTCTGCATTTACCCAAGTTGATTTGTCTTCCATGCTTAATCTGCCTATGATTACCGCCTGCTCGGCTACCACATGGTCGATCGCCGCCTCCCACAGGGCCTCCTCACACAGGCACGGCGCTGGTGCATGGTTCCGTCCCTGCCACGTCGACAAACCTGAGCGGTCGAGCTCTGGCTCGCGGCACGCCCCGCGCACGTCACATCACCAGGCCCTCAGTGCCTTCATCTCGTCTCAGAGCAAGGCTGGCAACCATAACGGCAAAACCGTATTTCACCTCGTGATGACCTGCAGGAACCTCCCGAGGATAATAGCGGGCGGTACCGCGGGCTCTCTCCTCTTACAAGTAATTCGCTTGCACGTTAAAAGGGGGCCTCCTGAGCATCGCGACTCAGGAGCTCTTACTGGCTCGCCAGCCCTCACCCCCTGGCCTTGACCACGGCATCGCGACCTGGCATTAGCGGCGGCTGAGCTCGCTCGAGGGCCGGGACCTGAGGACGTAGAGCGCTTGCACCTAACCGTCTCGCAGGAACACACAGCCATCGATGACCCAAGACCAGGCGCAACCCGCCTTGAGGTAGGGCCTTGTGAATCCCGCGCTGGCTCACGAGTGCCCAGATACACCTCGCAGCCCTGCCGTGCAAGCCACGTGTAAAAGCGGGGTTGTACACGCCCCGGGGGCTCCTCCCGGAGGGCCCCCCATGCACAAGTGGAAGCACCATGCTCCGCGCTGGCTGTCGACACTGCCGAGGAGCGGCTATGCCCATGCACAAGCGGAAGCACTATGCTCCGCGCTGGTGATAAACAACTGAGGGCGGCTCCGCGGTCGTACCAACCTCAGCGAGCCCCAGAGCTCAGCGTCCGGCCTCACCGCAACGCCTCCCCTTGGGAGAGCTGCGCGAGGGGGCTAGACACGGGGGCTGCGCTTGGGTCACGCCTAAGCATACGCCACCCAACCAGGCCTCTCGGGCCTGGGGGCTGCTCTCGGGTCACGCCCAAGCGCACGCCGCCCAAATGGGTGTCCCAGACCTAGTCGTCGCACGCCCCTCCCGAGGCCTGGGCGAGGGCAGGTATGGAAATTGTTTGCACGTCAAGGGGTACTCCTGAGCATCGCGACTCAGGAGCCTAACTGGTCACGTAGCCCCTCACTCCTTGGTCTGTCCTGGTTTCTGGTCGGCCCAATGGCGGTTGAGGTATGCGCGGGGCCGGGCTCTGCCGACGTAGAACATTAGTCTATCCTCGCGTACTCTCCCTGTAAGCTGTTTGCGCGTCAAGGGGGACTCCTGAGCATCGCGACTCAGGAGCCTAACTGGTCACGTAGCCCCTCACTCCTTGGTCCGTCCTGGTCTCCGGTGGGTCCAACAGCGGTCGAGGTATGCGCGGGACCGGGCTCTGCCGACGCAGAACACAAAGCGGATAGGAAGGAAATCGCAAAATCTGGAAGCAAATATTACAAAACATATTGTCCTCACAATATCAAATGAAAGTTTAACGCCTCCACGAGGCCTGATGCATGTTACAGGGACGAAACAGGAGATCAGCTGCAGCTCACCCCTGGACACCGCCATCGCCTGCCGAAGGTGCTCCTCCCCAGGTAGCGACGTCTTCACCTGCACCACCAACCGCAGGATCGGCGGCATCGCCGGACAAGGGTGCTGAGGCAAAGCCGCGGAACCTCTTCAGCAGGGCCTCTACCTGACCTTGCACGGCTGCGGCGGCGGCTTCGCAATGATCTTCAGCCACAGGCTCCAGCCGCTCGTCAAGACAAGCGCTGGGGTCGCGAAGGTGCAGGTGGCTGAAGATGTGAGTCAATGCAGCTGAAGACAGGACGCGAGCTTCTGCCTCTGCCATGGGACCGATACCATCCACAACCTCCTCAAGCGCCTTCACCAAGGGAGGAAGCAGCAGGGCGGGACCATCCTCGTCGGTGGACAGCGGCCTCTCCAAGCCGTGCTCGTAGAGCGTCTTTAGTGCCGTGCGAGACCTCTCCTCGAGATCGGCAAAGGCCACACGGTCTTCAGCCAAGACTCGCGTCTTGGCGTCAAGATCGGCTTCCCTCGCCTTCACCTTCCGCTCCAGCTCCTCCAGCCGGCTGCGCTCGGCGACCTGCGTCTTCCCGAAGTCCTCCAGCTCAGCATCACGGTTCTTGACGGCGTCCTCCCGGGCCTTCATCTCCTCCTCCTTCACCAGGCGGCCGTGTGCTTCTTCGGCATGCTTGTCACGCAGGTCCTTCAGCTCGTCCTCCAGCTCTTGGCAGTGGTCACGGGCGGCCTTGGCATCTTTCAGCGCCGCCTCACGATCGGCTGCAGCGTTGGCGGCGCTCTGCTTCTCCTTCTCGGAAGGCGCCGCAGCCTGGCTCAGCGTCTCGCGGACCGCCAGGTCGGAATGAAGCCAGCCAGAGGCCAGCTCCAGGCGCCCGGCCACCAGGCGCGGGTCCGCGCTCAGGAGATCTGCCCGTAACTGGGTCATCTCCAAAAGAGCACGCTCCAGAATAGCAGCAGGAGCAGAAGAACCTGGGAGTGGAGGTGCAGCAGTGGGAGGAGACGACGCCGTCACCAAGGCCTGGGAGACTGTGGGCTCCGGAGCAGCTGGGACCTCTTCAACCGGGCCAGACGCCGGCACTTCCGGAGCCAGCGGGGCCATGGGTCTGACTCCTCCCGGCGTTGTTCCTCCTGGCCTCACGAAGACGACCGGGCTGGGGAGGTGCGTTTGCTGGCGCCTCCTTTCTTAGCAGAAGGGGGCGCGGTCACTGTACCCTCTTTCATCTTCTTCACCACGGGTAGCGGCCTGGACAGCCAAAGACCAAATCTAGGAAGCAACGACATGAGCGAAAATAGGATGGAGGTCGAACACTTACTGATCCCTCGCGACATAGTTCCGCTTGGGGAGCTTGAAGCCTGAAAGCCTCGGAGCCTGGGAAGTGGGCGTGCGGGCCCCAGTGGAAGAAGGCAGCGCAGCAGGAGAGCTGGAGAGAGCCCCAGGCGGCGCCAAGGCGGGGGCGGCATCCCGAGGGATCAGTGATGACCTACTCCTCGTCGGGACAACAGGCGGTTCTCCCTCCTCTTGGCAGACCTCAACTTCGGCGTCGTCAGGAAGGGCGCGGAGGATTTCAGCTTTGCTCAAGGGGGAGTTCTCCCCCATTTCTTCGAGGGTTGCCTCCGAGTCCCCCTCCTCTTCCTTTCCCCCGCCGGGCTCGTCGGAGGACACCTCCACCGGCTTCGGTGCTGCTGGGGCTCCGGAGAGCGCAGGCGGCACCAGCCCACGTGCGTCAAAGGTCGGCCTAGAAAGCACAAGCGGCTCCCAATCCTTGCGTAGGAACAAAGGAGCAAAGGCGCTCGGCGGGTACTCCTGGTTGTCCCCGACTAGGAGGCACAGGACAACAGCCAGTTCGTCGTCAGGCAGGGCCCCTGGCCTTAGGCGGGTCTTGTCTTCTTCATCCCTGAGCTCCCACAAGGGGCGCAACCGCGCCTGGAGCGGGGCGATGCATAGCATCAAGAATTCCCTCAGGAGCCTGGCCCCTGTGACCTTCGCCGCCTTCATGTTGCCTGGCTTCAGGTCGGTCTGCACCTGCCCCAGCACAGACGACGCCCACTCATCAGTGAGCTTCTCGCAGGGCCACCCCTTGTTAAGCTGGGGCGCCTCCGTTGGCAAGGCGAAACGCGGATGGGCGTGCTTGGCGTCCATCATGACCCATTTGGCCCGGATATTGTCGGCCCTCTTCCCGGTGCTCGAGATTGAGTTGGCCTTGCCAGATGCGATGAAATTGGCGCACTCGGAGATGTGTCCCTCGCTGGCGCGAAGGAAGAAGTGGTGTAGAAGCGCTACGGATGGCATCATGCCCAGGTACGCCTCACAGTAGTAGGCGAAGATGGACAGGAGGGGGATAGAGTTGGGGTGGAGGTGCAATGCCTGCAACCCGTAGTGGTCAAGGACCTCAAAAAAGAAATCGGAGAAGGGGGGAACCAACCCGACGACGATGCTGCTCGAGAAGAAGGGGAAGAAGGTGTTTCCCTTAGGCTCCGGCACGTCGGAGGCAAGCCGGAGCTCCATCTTCCCCCCCTTCGTTGCTCTCCCCCGCCGTCAGCAGGCGCACGGAGGCGAGGCTCTTTTCCGTGATGGTGGGCGCTTCAAGAGCTGGTTCATACCAAGCCAGCACCGAGGAGGTCTTGGTCTTGCGCGGCGCCATGGGTCGCAGATGCGGAGCAAGATTGGAGCAGATCTGGAGGTACCGGTGGCGGGGAGCGAGAAAGGGGATCTGGACCAAGGCGAGGAAGAAACAATGAAGGCAAACACTGTTTGCGCCAGCCTTTTGTGAGGACGGGCAGTTGCCGAGGCCGCGTAGGGAAGTGGAGACACCCACGTCCAATCAACCACCACACGTCGACCGAGGCCGCATGCTTTGGGGGCCCGCGGCACTCCGTACTTGACCCTTGGCTTCGCTGCGAAGCCAAGCCCGAGCGCACCTTGGGCCGGGGGGCTACTGTCGGCATTCTGGGAATGGGGGTCCCCAGACTTGCCTGCTTGCGGCCCACGGCGTGGCTACGCTAGCGGGCCTGTACGGCCCATCTTCACCACCAAAGCATTCAAGACCCTCGCGAGGGGCCAAGCCTCGCAAGGCGGACGGCGCGAGACCTCCTCGGGAGCGGCCTCACTAGGCTACCTCGCGAGGAGCGGAGATATCAAGGTGGGGCAAACCTCACGAGGCTCCTGTGACGTGAGCCATGACGACCGGCACCAGGCGGGCGCCAGGCGGGCGCCCGTGCGTGCAGCGTCCTTGTTTCCTCTTTGGTGCTAAGGAGGCAGTCGCAGGCGCGGAGTACCGATGCATCAGGCAAAGGTTTCCGTATCGGTGCAACGAGACCAAGACTAGCAGGACGGCAAGACGGAGGTCACCATGGAGCCCAAGACGGCGTCACCACCAGAGCCTTTTGCAGGCGAAGACCGCTTTTGTGAGGATAGCTTGTACTAGCTGTCCCCTTTCAAATTGGCCCGCCGTTGTTGGCTCCCTTCCCGCTCAATATTTGGGGAGAGGACCAGGGATTATATAAGTAGAGTTAGCCACCACAGGGGAACAGATCGAGTTCTCATCCACAAGTCCACAGGGCACAAGAACACCTCAACCTCAGGAGGCTGTTCTTCCCCTTGTACTGTTCTTCATCAGCCCAAGAGGCAATCCACCACCACACACTGGAGTAGGGTATTACACCACAATGGTGGCCCGAACCAGTATAAATCTTGTGTCTTTCCGTGTTGTGAGTTCGTTGAGTTCGTCCGCGAGACCTTAGCGAGCTAGGGCGTAGATCGGTAGGAGGGAAAGAACTTCGCGCGAACCCCAGAGTTTGAACCTTAAGGGTTTTTCCGGAACCCCACATCCGACACGTTTGCCACCTCCTTCTTGGACGGCCATGGCAATTTGACCGTGGTGTCATCCACAACGGACGCACAAACCACTATAGCTTCAAGATGAAAGGAAGGGAGTTTGTGCTACGACCGATGTCTCCAAGCCAAGTGCTCGCCGACAAGCAAGCCACCCATCATGGAGAGAATAGTGAGAGAGCGAACCACCAAAAAGGGAGTGAGCGCCACAAGCCAAAATCGAGTGCCTCCATGATGAGCGACAAGACAAACTTAGTTCTATTTGCCACCAAACGTGAGATGAGAGAAGTGTGTGAGAACCCATCAAGTGTCCTACACTATGTCCTATTGTGCAAGGATGAGGCACCAAAAACTAACACCTCTCACAATCTACCTTTGGTGTTCTCTTCTTTATTGTAGGAATTTCAAGATGTTTTCCCCGACGAGCTACCACCGGGTCTACCTCCACTACGAGGCATCGAGCACCGCATCGACCTCATCCCCGGAGCGCCACTTCCAAACAAGGCTCCCTACCGATTCAACCCCGAAGAAACCAAAGAAATACAAAGGCAAGTAAAGCATCTCATAGACCATGGACATGTGCGTGAAAGTTTGAGTCCTTGTGCCGTACCGGTCATTCTTGTGCCAAAAAGAGACGGTAGCTTTCGCATGTGTTCCGATTGTAGACCTATCAATGCTATCACCGTTCGCTATAGGTACCCCATTCCACGCCTTGACGATATGCTAGATGAACTTAGCGGTGCCACTATTTTTTCCAAAATTGATCTTAAAAGTGGTTACTATCAAATACGCATACAAAAGGGTGATGAATGGAAAACCACTTTCAAAACAAAGTTTGTTTTGTATGAGTGGTTAGTCATGCCTATGGGTTTATCGGAAGCACCCGGTACTTTCATGCGTCTTATGCATTATGTGTTTCGCCCTTGTATTGGTGAATTTGTTGTTGTCTACTTTGACGATATCCTTGTGTTTAGCAAATCTCTCAAAGAGCATGTCACCCACCTTCAAACCGTGCTACAAACTCTTCGAAAAGAGCGTCTCTATGCTAATATGGAAAAATGCCTCTTTGGTGTTGATAAGCTTGTTTTCTTGGGTTTTGTAGTATCTTCCAAGGGCGTTCATGTTGATGAATCTAAGATCAATGCTATTAAAACTTGGCCCCAACCAACCAATTTGCAACAAAGTGCGTAGTTTTCTTTGTTTAGCCGGTTTTTACCGTCATTTTGTGAAGGATTTTAGCACCATTGCATCTCCTTTACATGCTTTGAGCAATAAGAATGCACCCTTTGTTTGGGGACATCTCAAGATAGCGCATTCAATGAGCTTAAGAATTTGCTTACTCATGCTCCCGTGCTTGCTTTACCCAACTTTGACAAACCTTTTGAAATTTATTGTGATGCTAGTGGTAATCGCATAGGAGGTGTGTTAACGCAAGAGAAGCGCCCCATAGCATACTTTAGTGAGAAACTATCTGGAGCGCAACTCAATTACCCCATCTATGACAAAGAGCTATATGCTTTAGTGCGAGTTTTGCATGAATGGGAACATTACCTTCGCCCTCATGAATTTATCATCCATACCGATCATGGAACACTTATATACCTTAAGGGTCAAACTAAGTTGAACAAGCGTCATGCTAAATGGAGTGAGTTTATTGAGTCATTTCCTTATGTCATCAAATATATTAAAGGTAAGGAAAATGGTGTGGCGGATGCGCTTTCCCGTATATGCATGCTTGTTACGCAACTTGAGTTGAATGTCATTGGTTTTGAGCACATAAAAGACTTTTATGAGCATGATCCTACTTTTGCTATTCCTTATGCCAACTGTTTGACGCATACTTCTTGGGATCGCTATTACCTCAAGGATGGTTATCTTATGAGAGCTAACAAACTATGCATCCCCGAGTCTTCTCTTCATTTGTTGCTTTTGCAAGAATCTCATGGCGGAGGACTAATGGGACACTTTGGACGCGAAAAGACATTAGCTACGCTCTCCAAGAACTACTTTTGGCCAAAGATGTTTCGCGACGTCAACTGCTTCACCAACCGATGCTCTACATGTTGCAAAGCTAAGTCCAAACCTCAATCTCATGGACTATATGTGCCTCTTCCAATTCTGTACCAACCATGGGAAGATATTAGCATGGATTTTGTGCTTGGTTTGCCTAGAACTAGAAATGGCAAGGATTCCATTTTCGTTGTTGTGGAACGATTCTCCAAAATGGCCCATTTCATTCCTTGCAACAAGATAGATGATGCTTCACATGTTGCAAATTTGTTTTGAAGGGAAATCTTGCACCTTCATGGAGTGCCAAAGACGATTGTCTCGGACCGCGATGTCAAGTTCTTGAGTTACTTTTGGAAGACATTGTGCGCCAAGCTCGGAATCAAGCTTTTGTTCTCTTCGGCATACCATCCACAAACCGACGGCCAAACGGAGGTGACGAATCGCACGCTCTCCACTCTACTACGCGTGTTGATAAAGAAGAACATCAAGGAGTGGGAGGAGTCGCTACCAATCACCGAATACGCCTACAACCGTGCAACACATTCGACTACCGGCAAGTCCCCCTTTGAGGTCGTCTATGGCTTCAACCCATTGTCACCATTGGACATTCTTCCTCTACCGCTACAAGAGTGCACAAACATGGACGCGAGTGCCCGAGTCAACTACCTCAAGAAGATGCATGAAGATACAAGGCACACCATCGAGCGCCAAGTTCAACGACTCGCGACCAAGCCCAACGTCAACAAGCACCCCATGATATTCAACATTGGAGATCTTGTGTGGCTACACCTTCGCAAGGACCGCTTCCCCAACGAACGCAAGTCAAAAATTCTTCGATGGTGTGCTTCAACATTAGAGATCTTGTGTGGCTACACCTTCGCAAGGACCGCTTCCCCAACGAACGCAAGTCAAAACTTCTTCCCCGAGCGGATGGACCCTTCAAGGTGCTTGCATGCTACAACAACAACGCCTCCAAGTCGACATCCCGCGCGACAAGTACTCTGTGAGCGACATCTTCAACATCAAGGATCTCTCCCCATACCTTTCAATGCAAGTGACGAACCAAAATTCCGGTCAGTCCGGGCACCAGCCGCCCTGGTCCTCAATCCAATTGTGGATAGCTTTCGGCTCACTAAAGTGCTCATGGACGGTGGCAGTGGGCTAAACCTCATCTATGAGGACACACTCAATAAAATGGAAATAGACAGGAGCCGCATCGAGCAAAGTAATATGACCTTCCGAGGAATCATTCCCAGTCGGGAGGCACGATGCGCGGGGAAATTACACTTGACGTGGTATTCGGCACGCCGGAGAACTATCGGTCCGAAGAGATAACCTTCCAAGTGGCCCCTTTCAATAGTGGATATCACGCCCTGTTGGGGTGAGACGCATTCACACGCTTTCAAGCCATACCTCATAACGGGTATATGAAGCTCAAGATGCCTGCGCCCAACGGTATTATCACTCTCACCAGTGATCCGGACATAGCCCTCCGCACCGAAAACAAAACCGCATCCCTGGCCCTCGAGGCACTGTCCGAGGCCCTCGCGGTCGAAGAATTAACCGCTCCATAGTGGATAGGGACGACGTAATCCTTGATGAGCGGCCCAAATCCACCTCTTTCAAACCAGCGGACGAAATAGTCAAATTTCAAGTCCACCCGACGGACCCCAAGAAGACAGCTTCCATCGGGGCACATCTGGAACCAATGGTTGACGCCGCACTACAAGCGTTCCTGCGCGAGAACTGGGACATATTCGCCTGGCACCCTTTTGGTATGCCAGGAATCCCACGCAGGTTGGCCGAACACAACCTCAATATATTGAAGGGATATAAGCCGGTCAAGCAAACACTGCGGCGCTTTTCCTAACCCAAATGACAAGCTATGGGGGAGGAGCTAGCCAAGTTAATCGAGGCCGGATTCATTAGAGAAATAAAACACCCAGACTGGCTAGCAAACCTGGTGATGGTGCCAAAGAAGGACAAATCCTGGCGCCTGTGCGTCAATTTTGAAGACCTCAACAAGGCCTTCCGTAAGGATCCCTTCCCCCTCCCCCGCATCGATCAGATTATTTATACTACTGCAGGACACGACGCACTGTGTTTCCTCGACGCATACTCCGGATACCATCAAATCAAAATGAAGGAGTCCGATCAAGCCGCAACGGCATTCATTACCCCATACGGGCCTTTCTGCTTCAACACTATGCCCTTCGGTCTCAAAAACACCGGCGCTACCTACCAACGCATGATTCAAACTTTCCTAGAGAAACAAATCGGCAAGACAGTTGAAGCATATGTGGATGACGTCGTCATCAAGACTAGGCACGTCGAGTCATTAATAGACGACCTGCGTCTCACATTCGACAACCTCCGCACATATGACATCAAGCTCAATCCGGAAAAGTGTGTTTTCGGCGTTCCCGCTGGAAAACTACTGGGCTTCATCGTTTCCAATAGAGGAATTGAGGCAAATCCAGCCAAAATCCGAGCTTTGTCAGAATTCCCTACACCAACAGACCTTAAACAGGTCCAAAAACTAGCCGGATGCGTGGCAGCTTTGAGCCTCTTTATCTCTAGACTAGGAGAAAAAACATTGCCACTTTATCGCCTTCTCGGATGCACCGACCACTTTGAGTGGACGTATGCGGCAACGGCCGGACTGGAAGAAATAAAGGCTCTTTTAGTGAGCAACTCAATCCTGGCTGCGCCGAACGTCGGCGAACCGATGCTATTATACATCTCTGCAACACACCAGGTAGTGAGCGCGGTGCTCGTCGTTGAGCGGGAGGAGGACGGACACAAATTCCCACTCCAGAAACCGGTATACTACGTATCCACTGTCCTCACACCATGCAAATGTCGGTACCCTCATTACCAAAATATAGCATATGCGGTCTTCATGGCATCCCGAAAGCTATGACACTACTTTCAAGAGTGCTCGATCACGGTCGCTTCCGAAGTACCACTCAATGACATAATAAACAACCGCGATGCTACGGGCCGGATTGCCAAGTGGGCCATTGAGCTCCTGCCATTCGACATAACGTACAAACCACGCCGAGCCATTAAATCCTAAGTATTGGCCGACTTCGTCGCCGAATGGACGGAGGCCGAACTCCCTAAAGAGTACGGCACATATTCCAACTGGGTTATGCACTTTGATGGCTCTAAAATGCTGGCCGGCTTAGGAGTGGGCGTCGTCTTAACGTCCCCCACTGGAGACACAGTCCAGTACGTACTCCAAATATTATACACAGATTCCAACAATGCAGCCAAATACGAGGCCTTATTGCACAGTCTTCGGATGGCCGCCTCCATGGGCATACAACGCTTGGAGGTGCGCGGGGATTCAAATCTCGCAATATCCCAAATAAATGGAGACTTCTACGCCAAAGGTCCGAAGATGGCGACCTATCGTAATGCCATATTCAAAATATCAGCTAGGTTTGAGGGACTCGAGTTTCATCATGTGGCTAGAGAAAGTAATCAAGCGGCGGATGTCCTTACTCGCATGGGCGCCAAGCGTGACCCCGTCCCGCCTAACATCTTTCTGGAAAGGCTATTCAAGCCATCCGTGGTGTGGCAGGGGGAGAGAAGCAACACCAGTCCGGATCCGATTACACCCCCAGATTCCGAACACAATACTGATATCATCGGAGGCTCAGCCGCCGAAATAACATCATCGGCCCACCTAATAATGGTAGTAATTGCCCCATGAACCGAACCCTGCTTGGCCTACCTTAATAGGCGAGAGCTCCCGGAGGACCAGAATGAGGCTCGCTGCATTGTTCGACGCTCGAAAGCCTACAAGGTCCATGACGGAGAGCTCTACAAGAAAAGCGCTACCTGAGTCCTTCAAAGATGTATATCCGAAGAAGAGGGATGGCAGCTCATGGCCGAAATCCATGCTGGTCTCGGCGGTCACCACGCCGCGGCTCGGGCCCTCGTAAGTAAGGCCTTCCGTACAGGCTTCTTTTGGCCGACGGCCCGAGCAGATGCACAGGACCTTGTCCAACGTTGTGTCAGATGCCAACTTTTCGCCAATCAAAGCCATATGCCGCCTACCTCTCTACAAACAATCCCCATTACTTGGCCTTTAGCAGTCTGGGGGCTTGATATGGTCGGACCCCTTAAAGGAGGAAGCCATAAGAAAAAACATATGCTAGTCATGGTAGATAAATTCACCAAGTGGATCGAGGCCAAACCAGTTAAAACGGCCGAAGCCGGACCGGTGATAGACTTTATATCCGGTGTCGTGCACCGTTATGGTGTCCCATACAGCATCATCACCGATGACGACTCCAATTTCACAGCCGATGAAGTGAAAGCCTGGTGTGCTAAACTGGGCATTAAGCTCGATTATGCCTCGGTCTATCACCCACAAACAAATGGTCAAGTCGAACAAGCTAATGATCTTATCATGAGCGGCATTAAGCCTAGACTAGTGCGGTCTTTGAAAGAATCAGACAAGCACTGGGTTGAGGAGCTCGACTCCGTACTCTGGGGGCGGCGGACCACGCCCAATCGCACTACCAGATACACAACATTCTTCATGATATATGGCGCAGAGGCCATTTTGCCCTGCGATATCATTCATGACTCACCTCGAGTGCGCATGTATGAAGAGAGAGAGGCCGAGCTGGATCGGCAGGACAGTCTAGATACCCTGGAGGTGGAGCGCGACGTTGCAAAAGCTCGTTCTGCATTCTATCAACAACAAGCTCGCAGATACCAAAGCAGAGAAGTGCGGGCCAAGACTTATAATGTTGGTGAACTCGTTCTACGCTTGCCAGAAAAGAAAAAGGACAAACTCAAGCCCAAATGGGAGGTTCCCTTCATCATAGATGAAGTTCTCACTGGAGAAGCGTATCGCCTGCGTGATGCATCCGACAATCGCTTAGAGCCAAACCCGTGGAATGCCGCAAGACTCCGAAGATTCTACGCCTAGAGCCGTACTCTTTGTTCGTCTTCTCCTCCCTTTGTTCCCATTTTTTCTCTCTTTTCCTGTTTTCCAGCTCTATGGCTCTTGTGCGGCTAAACCGCACACCTATGACGTACACATCCTTATATGTATACGCTCATGATACCTGGGGGCTTCTTTTACAGAAGCTTATTATTATTGTTATTTTCCGAGCAACAAGCTCCCCACATATGTGTCCTTTCCTCATATGTACCTTTTCTTCGCCATTATATGCACCGTTATGACTTAAGCTTTTCCCAAGCTAGGTTGCCTAGCTCATGTGCTTATGCTCTACGTTCACGTTTGTTCGGCTAGGGCATAAAGGGAGCACCTCTGCGATTGTTACAGCCGGGTCATCCGGACTTGTACCTCAGACTGGGTGAAGCCGAAAGCTAGCGTTCTTAAGGGAATATTCGGTCAGTGGACTAAAGACGTTTTACCCTCATTACACTATGAACCCCCAAATGTTACATATACTGCTATTTCTCAATCACAGTTCGGGCATGCACACTAACGCATGTTCACCCAGGGAAAGGAACCCTTAACGGAACTATTCTCCCTGGAAGATGTTTCTTCCAATTAACATGTAATATAACATAGCTAGCCGGATACAACTTGTCTGTTCAAGCAACTATGACCCCTACGCCTGGTTTCCACGCATACCCCGGTCTATATTGCCGCTCCGTTATTCGGAAACACTCCGCACCTTCGGGTCCAGAGGTCGAAGCGAAAAGGTCCGCCATGACAATCATTTTACAATCCGGCTAGGGACAAATTTGTCAATTGAAGTACATAGTCACTTGGACTCAAAAACTTCTTCCTCTATGTCGTCTAATAGGCTGTCTAGCTTACAATCCTGTTGGGAGAACTTGGTGGCTATCTTTACTTGGTCATATACCAAACTCACTGGAATTTCTTGTCCATCTGGCCCCCGAGGTCTGACCCGGGCCATATGATTCGGATCAAGCCTGGTGTACCGTGTTTTTATCATGGCCCAGGCCTCTCGCGCACCTTCTCGGCAGGCCGATACCTTCCATAATCGAAAGCGCCGCCGAGCTCCCTGGAATAGCTTCACAAGCTCCTCCATACTTCCTGGAGGGGAGGCGGATGGCCATAAAGCCTGCACAACGCTCCGCATTGCTTGTCGAGCTCGCTCGTGCACTTGGGACAGCTCTTGCAGCAGATCGCCCCGAGATCCGGACATTTCCTCTTCGGGGCGGCCAGTCATCATACCTGCAGACATAAATCTGTCAGCTCATTTTTTCGCTGAATTACACGGAGGCAAGTTCAAAAGCATACTGAATATGCCGCCTCGTAGCCTCCTATTTTCCTTCATGGCGTCAACTAGCTGGGCTCGTACATCTTTTAGCTCTTCGCCCAGCAGGGAGTTGGAATCCTGCAGCTTATTCTTCTCATCCCTGACCCGTGTCAGCACACGCTCACCTGCGGCCAGTTGCCTTTTGGCCTCTTGTTCGCCCGCCCGCACGACTTTCAGTTCCTCTTTCAGTTGATCTGGTGATCTTGTCATTGGAAACGCAACAGTATTAACATTACTGGTACATGATTATACTTTTTCTGGATGGAGGGGAACATTACCAGGCGGTGCCTCCTTGGACTTCTCCAGTTCGGCGGTAACAACAGCTAGCTGAGTCCGGCACTTTTCCAGCTCATGAGACAGCATGTTGTTCTTCTCCGTGAGTACCTAATTATACAATGATCCTTAAATCAGTTGTTTCAACTGTTTCAAGTCTCGGGGGCTACTGGTACATGATTACTAGATCTGTACAAATGCGTACTTACCCGCTTATCTTTCAAATACTGGTCAGTGGCTCTGGTAAGCCCATCACCAGCAGCTCGGATGTACGCATCAGCCGAGCTGAAGGCGTCAAATGCCTCTTTAGCAAAGCCAGGGTCGCGAAGAGCGGCCCTCCGGCGCCGATGATTCATCGCGCTCTCCACTTCAGAGTTCGTGACGGATACATTATCCGAATCCTTCAAAGGAGGACAATCCGGCGTCGCTCCCGTGTCAGCCCCCGCCCTAGAGGCAGGGTCTGGAACCTGACTGATGGAGGCACGATTGGCAGGATCCCCGGACATAGTCCGGCAAACACTCTTCCTGATAAAACACAGTGGACCGTGTCATGGTTCGAAGTGACTGCTAGGGGGCATATTAAAAGTCATACCTCTTTGATGAAGGCTCGGCCGCGTTGTCATTTGCCTTCCTCTTCGAAGACCCGCCCGGTGTAGGCGCCGCTCTCTTCTGAGATGCCTCTGGTGCGGCATGACGCGCCGAGCGCCTCCCCTTTGAAGCATGAGACAGTGTGGTGGGTGAGACATAATGAGGAAGCTCTTTCGGAGGAGATGTCTCCTGGCTACTTACATGTGAGGCAGGAAGGAGGCCAGGATAATCGGCCACGATGGAAACTTCTGTTCCATCATAGCTCGCCTGGTAGAATACTCCCTCTTGCAGTTCTACAAATATGTCCGAATCCTCTTCAAATCTGGGATCGAGGTCTCGGTTATGGTCCTCCGGCTGAGGAGCGGGGCTATAAATCTTCGCGATAGCCTTCCGTCATTCCTATTAAAAATGGACGAGTAAATGTCAATTAAACATGACTCAGGGAAAGGATTGAGTGAGGAGGTGGAATTAAAACTCACCCAGCAAGGGGGATTGTACATGGAGAATCCCTCTTGGTGCTTAAGGCGAATGAACTCCTCTTTCTCCCCTTTATACAGATCGGCCAATATTGTGGCCAGGGCGGCAAGGGTGTCCGGACCTTTCCGTCCGCAGCGTGAGGCGTCATCTTCCCCATTATAGTGCCACATAGGGAGCCCTCTGAATTGGAGCGGCTGAACACCCCGCACTATGGAAGTTACCATTACCTCGATTATTGATAATCCGAACTGGGCGAGTGTCCTTATCTTGCCCATTAATTGTCGGACTTCTGCACTGTCCTCCTCCTCGAGGCTCCGAGGACGCTAGCTGTGGCGTTTCCTCAACTGAGCGCTAGAAAATTTGGGAAGGCCCATTCGGACTGGGTCGGGGAGAGCGACATCTTCAATATAAAACCACTCCGAGGGCCACTCTTCGGATGCCTTCTTCGGCGTGCCGGATAGGTATCCGGTCCCTGCTATGTGCCATATCTCGGCACCACCCACCTCGAATACGGATCCCTTTTGGGTACGAGGGACGAGGCAGAAAAATTTCCTCCATAGATCGAAGTGGGCCTCACAGCCCAGGAATAGCTCGCAAAGAGCGAGGAAACCCGCAATATGCAGGATGAAGGCCGGAGTGAAGTTGTGCAGTTGGAGGCCGTAATACTCCATAAGGCCTCGGAGGAAAGGGTGAATTGGAAACCCGACGCCTCTTCTTAAGAAGGGTATGAAGCACACTCGCTCCCCCCTGGTCGGATTAGGGAAATTTTTCGCCTGGGCTTCGCCTGTAAAAGAGGTTAATCCTGCTCGGACGGGGACTAGATCCGCGAGGTGAAGGAATCCCTATGTTTGAAGCTTACTCAGCTGGTCATGGGATAGTGAACATTTCTCCCAATCTCCTTTTTCGGAGCCATGGGGGCGGGAGGAAGAACTGGGAGCGCGTGCCATGCTGGAATGGTTTCTCCTAGCAAGCTCTAAGGATTTTCCGCCTGGTGTGAGATGGCATCTGAGATCCAATCCACTTAAATATACATCTTTCTTACACGGCCAGGGTGTTATGTGCAAAAATACTCTGACCTTTCGTGTTCACTCGACACGTGGAAACCGAAGCAATGGAGGCGCAGAAGCCAACATGTACGACATTAAATGGAAAGCTGAATATAACTCTTCGGATCAAAATGCTTTGAAGTATTCGGAGGAAGAACCTGCCTTGCAATGCCGAAGACTATCAGCGCACCGGACACATTGTCATTGAAGTCTGGTTCGGGGGCTACTGAGGGAGTCCTGGATTAAGGGGTCCTCGGGTGTCCGGTCTATGTAACGTGGGCCGGACAGATGGGTCGTGAAGATACAAGGCAGAAGACGACACTCCTATGTCCGGATGGGACTCTCCTTTGTGTGGAAGCCAAGCTTGGCGTTTGGATATGAAGATTCCTTTCTCTGTAAACCGACTCTGTACAATCCTAGGCCCCTATGGTGTCTATATAAACCGGAGGGGTTAGTCCGTAGAGGCAATCACAATCACAATCATATAGGCTAGACATCTAGGGTTTATTCATTACTATCTCGTGGTAGATCAACTCTTGTAATCCTCATATTCATCAAGATCAATCAAGCAGGAAGTAGGGTATTACCTCCATCGAGAGGGCCCGAACCTGGGTAAACATTGTGTCCCCTGTCTCCTGTTATCATCGACCCTAGACGCACAATTTGGGACCCCCTACCCGAGATCCGCCGGTTTTGACACCGACACCTCCACCCTTTGCTCGCGCTTGCGCGGTCATGGTGATTTCAGTGCACTTGCATCGCACACGGTTGAGCCAGTACCTCCACCTTAATTTGCTCGCGCTTGCGCGGTCGTGGTGATTTTAGCGCACTTGCATCGCACACGGTTGAGCCAGTACCTCCACCTTAATTTGCTCGCACTTGCGCAGGCGTGGTGATTCACATCGCGCTTGTATCGCACACGGTTAAGATATTATACCCCATATCCGTTGAGCATCATCAGATTCTTTGCAGCAAAAAATAACGTTAGAGAGGGTCAAAAGACAGCCACACTAGCATGTGGCCCAAATATATATGAGTGAAAAGGGTGGTCTGTGATGTTCAAAATTCCAGTGCACAACTTTGACCGTGCAGGCCCACAGTTGGGCGCGTCATTGAAGATCGATGAGAGGGGCCAGAAGTCAAGAACCACCTGGAAGTGGCCAAATATATGTACGAATATTGGGGATGTTTAAAACTTTAAATACACAATGCATAACTTTGATGGCACCTGCCTCGCAAACCGAAAAGCACCCTAACAACCACCTAGCTAGGATATATATAATGACATAATGGCGTACCTAGCTAGGATGTTGGCCCACCACCTCCCACTTTGTGTCAGCGGGCGGATGCACGTAATGATCGATACTTTGGTCATACATGCATGTCGCCATGACCTACCATAAGACGGACCAATGAATCTATCATTTGGTCAAATGACAGTTGTTGTTGTCAATAAACTGCTTGAGCCAATAGATTGAACCATCATAAAAATCGCACGAGAGGGACCACAAAACCAGCACCTCTTGCATGCGGCCCAAAATGATGTACGTTGGGAAGGGGTGATGTGTGTTTTCAATATAGAATAATGTACAATTTAGATGTGGTGCCTACCTCTCGATACAGACAACAACCATGAAGGCAAGGTAGTTAAGGACGAGATACGCAGGGTTTGATGTAGGTCAAACCCAGCAATCCGAGCATCTGGGAGGGAATCCTGACAACGCATCAGCTCGAGCTTTGGTTGAGCGACATTGGACGGTGACCGGCCCTAACACGAACTAGGAGGAATCCATTCATGGCCAACACATACCCCTCATTATCGGTCAAAGGAATGATACACTACAGGAATCAGCTATTTTGCCGTCTGCCACGGCAGACGGCAAAGGCATGAACGGCGGACGGCAAAGGCCTTTGCCGTCAGCCGCGGACGGCAAAAGGCTCTGGCAAAGTAGGCTACGGTAAACAGGTCCTTTGCCGTCTGCTTTTTATGGCGGACGGCAAAGAGTCCTTTGCCTACAGCGGTAGACGGCAAAGAGGAGGGACGGCAAAAAATACTGGACGTCCGCCAGCGTTAGTCCGTTAGGCGGCTAACGGCGGCCTTTGCCGTCCGCCAGCGGACGGCAAATTTGAGCGCCTCTTTGCCGTCCACCAGTTGACGTCAGCAATGCGTCAGCGCCCGCTGTTTTTTGCCGTCTGCCATGGCGGACGGCAAAGGCAAAGTCTTTGCCATCAGCTTAGCTTTGCCGTCCGCCACGGTAGGCAAATTTGCCAAATGGCCCATCTCCCAGGAAGCACAGGTGGGCGCCACGTGCCCCCTTTGCCGTCTGCCACCGATGGCAAAGGTGTCTTTGCCGTCCGCGGCGGACGGCAAAGAGCCTGCACTGCCTCTTTTTTATTCTGTTTTTCTTATATCCAACAATTATCACAGCAAATATATCTCAGGACTCTTTCACAATAAATATCCAGCACATATATATCCAACATAATAAATATCCAGCACATATATATCCATCCATACATACATAGTAGGTTGCACATAGTTCCATCGATCCATACATATTACAATATGCAAAGTTTCATCATAGCAATCTAGTTTCATCATAGCAAGTGAGCAGAATACAAGAAGTGCATCAAAGGAAAAAAACAAGCAATCCATCATAGAAAGCTGGCTTCCGTGAAGTGAATGAAACCTGCAAAATGACAAATAAGAAAGTTAGAAAAAGAAGACTAGAAGAAGAATTAGACTAGAAGAAAAAGAATAGAAGAAGAAGAAGACTAGAAGAAGAAGTATATGCCATTTATTTGCTAACTTAGGTGAACTGGATCATTTATGAGCTAAATTAGTTGAAATGGATCGTTTATGAGCTAACTTAGGTGAAATGGATCGTTTATTAGCTAACCTAGGTGAAATGGATCGTTTATGAGCTATCTTAGGTGAAATGGATCGTTTATGAGCTAAGTTAGGTGAAATGGATCGTTTATGAGCTAACCTAGGCGAAATGGGTCATTTATGAGCTAACCTAGGTGAAATGGGTCGTTTATGAGCTAACCTAGGTGAAATAGGTCGTTTATGAGCTAACCTAGGTGAAATGGGTCGTTTATGAGCTAACCTAGGTGAAATGGGTCGTTTATGAGCTAACCTAGGTGAAATGGGTCGTTTATGAGCTAACCTAGGTGAAATGGGGCGTTTATGAGCTAACCTAGGTGAAATGGATATTTTGGAGCTAAGTTAGGTGAAATGGATCATTTATGAGCTAACCAAGGTGAAATGGATCGTTTATGAGCTAACCTAGGTGAAATGGGTCGTTTGTGAGCTAACCAAGGTGAAATAGGTCGTTTATGAGCTAACCTAGGTGAAATGGGTCGTTTATGAGATAACCTAGGTGAAATGGGTCATTTATGAGTTAACCTAGGTGAAATGGGTCGTTTATGAGCTAATTATGCAATTTTTGACATAAGTTAGCTAAGTACATATCGTTTTAGAGCTAACTTAGGTAAAATGGATGGTTTATGAGGTCAGTAAGCTTATTAAGTCATTTTGGAGGAAAAGAAGCTAACTCTAGGTCATTATGGTAAGCATATTGGAGGAAATAAAGCTAAGTCTAGGTCTTTATGCATTTGTTAAGCAAAACACTAGAGAAACTTACTGTGATCAGGGAGGTGTAGGAGCGGGCTGGCTAGTGCCGGTAGCTGGAGAAGGATCGTGCGATGCGTTTCTGGAGTTAAGCTGCACCAAATATCATTTCCAATGTCTCGTTAGCATTATGACACTCAAATGTTAAGACTAGCAAGTAATGTCCATTCAAATTAAACTCACCGTGGTCCCAGGAGCAATCACTGGCATCGGCGGAGCGGTCTGACCGGTCTTCTCGCACACAGACTGCACATTTGGTTTTGACGACTCAGTCATACTAGTTAGTAATGAGACAAACACTACATGAATGTTTTGGCTAATCTGCAGAAGAAACTTACCACAAGGAGCTCGTACATGGCCCTTGCCTGCATGTCATTCCGTGCCCTCTCCTCCTTCATCATCTTTGTCGTCCTCTCCTCCAACTCCCGCTGCCTCTCCGCCGCCTCCGCCAGAAGTTTCTCCGTTCTATCTCTCTCACTCTGTATAGCAGCCTGCAACACCACTCACATGACCATTTGTAATCATTGATGGAAGCGCAGACAATGTAATGGAGAAAGATAGTTGAGTATGTATCACTAACCTTGATGGCGAGTTGCACTGGCCGTTCACGAGGCCTTATCTCAGGAGCGGAGCTCGACTGGCGCGCCTTGATCTCCGGGAGAGTGCTAGGACAATGGATAAGTCCATCTCCAATGGCTATGGAGCCATGGGACCTCCCGCCACCAGATATCATCACCAGCTCTGGATCAATGGGACCCTGGCTCGGGTTAAAGTCCTCCCCTTTCCTCGCCTTCCCCTCATCTCTATATCTCACGAGCTTGTTGTGGGAGGAGATGTTGGTGAAGTTGTTTGCATCATCGAGGTCAGACTGAGAGAAAGACTTGACTTTCCTGAAAGAGGCAGTGTGGGCCATGGCATACATGTCGTACACCTCTGGCACCTTATCCACCTTATTGTGGCGTGCCTGAAAGAGAGAAACAATGTAAATTAGTAATTAAAGGGCTCAAGCTAGCATGATGAATGAATTGCATGAATCATGAAGCAAACCACATACCCAGTTCCGCCCGAACTGATATAAGTTGGAGCTGCCTTGATGGTGTGGCACACCTTCCATTTGGGCACGTTTGTCCTTGGCCTCGTTGTGGAGGGCTAGCCATTCCTTTGAGCACCACTCATTGACCAACACCTCCCAACAATCCATCCGATCCGCACACCATCTCGGAGGCGCCTAAGTTAGCAAATAGAAACTTGAGCGCTACGGCTAAGAATTACTAAATGAAGGAACTTAAGTAGAAGGCCTTAAGAATTACCTTCATGTACTGCTCCTTACTCAGGAACTTATCGCGGCACGCCGGCTTGGTCTTCTTGATACCACGCAAGGCGTAGCAGTCTCGAACAGCCTGCACCCGAGCCTCGTGCCGTAAGTTCTGTAGTAGGCGCTTGCAGACGTTCTCGATAACATGTGCCGCGTCCTCCTCATATCCCTCCTCACACCTGTAGAATGTGTGCAATCAAATGAGACAATATTGATTAGTACCATTAATAACTAGCTAGTTGAAGATTTTTAAATGTGTAAAGGAGAAATTACCCAGAACTTTCTGATCACCATGTCTGCCCTCGTGTCGCACAAGACACCGTCGATAATCTCATCCGGCGGGGCTGGGGTAGCCACGTAGTGCTCCCAGCTCAATCCAAGCTCTGGAAGCCGACCCTCACCAGGCAACGTGACAAACCCCGGGAAGTTTTGCCGGCAAAGAACTCCAAGGACGGAGTTGGGCCGGCGGACACTATGATGGTGGTCCCAACCCCTGCAGCATGACAAGGCCAACGCATTAGTTATTTGAAGAAACGTGAATGCAGAAGGTACAAAAATATTAAATGCACTTACGTACCTCTCCCCATCAGGGAAAATCAACCACCTCTGCTCGCGGGTCGCCGGCACGGACGGGAGCCGTGTAGCACCACGCTGGTAGACGGTGCCCCCCTCCTCCTCAATATCAGTCGGCTCCCCGCCATCATCAGCATGGCCACTCGGCTCCTCGGGCTGATCCGGCCAGGTACCCCATCCGGACGTGTGCTCCTCCGGGGTCTCGTGGGCCGAAGGCCAGTCGACCCGAGGCTCATGGGCCCAAGACCCGTGGACCGGAGGCTCGTGGACCGGAGTCCGTGTAGCCTCCTCCTCGGACGAGTCCACCCTAGCAGTCACGTGCTCGGGTGAAACAGCTGGGGGTGGCGGCGAGGAAGGCGCCGTAGCAGTCACCCTACCTCCTCTCCCGCGACCACGTGGCCCACCTCCTCTCTTCCTACCTCGTCCCCTGCTGGGCACCGCGGTCGACGAAGAAGGGCCCGGCGGTGTCGCCATACTGTCCAGCAACGCTCGGCGGAGAGGTGCGTCTGGAATGGAAGACCGTAGACCACGCGCCGACGAAGAAGGGGCCTTGGCGCGCTCCCGACCAGCGCCCGCCATCTTTCAACACCTGCCATGACAAACAGTAAACGAAATTAGTACAACATAAAAAAAGGACCGACATGAATAATAATATGTGTATCACTTAAGTGTATCATCATCAAGTACAACATAAAAAAAATTAATACCTGACACTACTAATAATCTCGATCAGTATCATCAATAAATGCATAATCATCATCATCACTATAATCAATGACGGGCTCATAGGGTTCAGTGGCATCAACATGTGGAAGGCCACCTTGACGTAATCGGTCAAGCAATGACAGGTCATCCGCAGCAGTAACCTCTTCTTGTTCCGGCTCTTCTTGTTCCTCCTCTGGGGTGGTGTCGGATTCACTGTCGCTGTCTACTTCAATGTTTTGGGGTGAAGTATAGCGGTTCTTGAAACGCTTTTTGGAAAGACGTGTCCCTTGGAAGAATTCTCCTTCATATGTGTTTGGGTTAATGTGAGGTTCATAATCCTCTTCCTTTGGGGGAGATAGTCTAGCACGTGGCGGCACTTCATAAACGACATCCCAACCTTTCAGATTTGGATTAGTTTGGCAGGCCCACGGTAGATAGAATACTTGGGTCGCCTATTGAGCCGTAATATAGACATCAGGAACATCTAAATGGGTGCTTTGGTTGATTTCAACTAGCCCTATATGTTCATGAGTCCTTCTAGTCTCCTTCGGCTGAAACCAATAACATTTGAAGACTACGACATTCGGTGGGTTTTCACCATAGAATAGAAGTTCATAAATTGCTTCAACTCTCCCATAATACTCGGTACCTCCTTCGCCGATAGCAGATACACAACAATTTGTAGACTTTCGGTCGGCCATAGATAGCTCTTTGCCATAGGTACGAAAGTGATACCCGTTGATGTCGTATTTGTCAAATGAACGGACCTTATAGTCAAAACCATTAGCGACTTGTCTCAATTCGGCGTCCATAGACTCTGAATTAGCCTACAAGTTTAATATGAAAGGATTGTTGCATTACGCACAAATTAGCGAACGAAATGAAATTGTCTAATAGAAATTACCGTTTGTTTGAACCAAGAGATGAAACCGGGATAGCTGCCTCCTTGCTTTGCGAGAAGCTCATACTCTTCGACAGAATCCTTTTGGATCACCGCTCCATACGAGAATAAGGCGACGTATCGACTGTATGAAATATCCAGGAATAAGAGCAGTTCAAAGGAAATAGAAGTTGCGAAACTATGTACCGAGAACTTACTCGATGTACGGCCGCACTTCTATCAGGTTGTTGAAGATATACAACGAAATGGATCCAAAGATACTGGATTTGAAACACTGGCTGGTGCGAGATTCCCTTTGAATAGGCTGAGGTTGGATCCACCCTTTTTAGGGTCGTCAGCATTGTACCGAAGCTTCGGATTATGCAAATGACGATTTTTGGCTTCGTAGTGTGCTGTCACGAAGTTTGCCGCCTCCTCAGTGATGAATGCCTCAGCCATCGATGCTTCAATTCTACGTTTATTTTTACATTTTTGTCGAAGCGTCTTCTGCATCCTCTCAGTTGGGTAGCACCAACGATTTTGCACGGGCCCCCCAATCTTGCCTCGGTCGGGAGATGCAAAATCAAATGTTACATTGGATTAAAGAAGCCCGGTGGAAAGATCTTCTATAACTTGCAGATCAACTCCGGCGCCAACTCTTCCATTTCTTCTAGCATGCCAGGCGATAGTTCTTTCGCACAAAGAACACGGAAGAAATAGCTGAGTTCTGCCAGTACTAGCCATTCATCCTCAGGGATGAAGCCACGCAACATCACCGGCATTACCCGCTCAATCCATATGTGCCAATCATGACTCTTGAGACCAAATATCTTCAATTTATCAAGACTGGCTCCCCTCTGTAGATTTGCTGCATACCCATTGGGGAACATCAACTGCATTTTCACCCACAAGATAATTTCCCTCATAGCTGGCCTTCCAAGATTGAACCATGCCTTTGGCTTCGTCCAGTTCTGCTTTCCTTTCGGTTCTTTCATGTTTTGTAACGGCCTATCACATAGCGCCTCCAGATCGACTCTAGCCTTAGTATTATCCTTTGACTTCCCATCTATGCCGAACAATGTACCAAAAAGTGCCTCGGCGATATTCTTCTCAGTGTGCATCACGTCGATGTTGTGTGGGCAAAGGAGGTCTTTGAAGTAAGGCAGATCCCATAAGCATGTTTTGTGAGTCCAGGCATGCTTAGAATTATACCCCTTGAAGTACCCTGGACGCTCTGGATCTGGCTCGAGAGCGTTTAACTGATCCAGGGTCTGTTGGCCTGTCAATGCAGGTGGTGCAAAGTTTTTGACAACTCTACCTCTGCTGAAGTTCTTCTTGTCTTTCCTGAACTTATGGCGAGGATTCAGGAACTGTCTATGCATGTCGAAGCAAGAAAACTTGCGACCGGCCTGAAGCCAACGAAACTCAAGAGCTCCCTTGCATGTGGGGCACGGGAACCTTCCATGCACACACCAGCCAACGAATAGCGCATACGCTGGCAAGTCATGCGTCGAGTACATGTACCAGACACGCATTATGAAGTTCCGTTTGCTATAGGCGTCGTATGTCTTGAACCCAGTATCCCAGGCTTCTTGCAATTCGTCCTTAAGCGGCTGCATGTACACATTCATATTTTTCCCCGGATAGTTGGGCCCTGGAATTATCAACGTCAGGAAAATGTTCTTTCTTTGCATAATCTGTCCGGGGGGGAGATTGAGTGGAAAGACAAATACGGGCTAACAACTGTATTGGACTGCCGTCATACCAAACACACTGAACCCATCCGTGCTGATGCCGACTCGAGGATGCCTTTGATCTGCCGCTTTGTCACCATGTAATTCATCAAACTTTTTCCACGCAACACCATCCGATGTGTGTACAATCATCAGATTCCCATCTGCATCTAGTTCGGTTCTTTTGCCCGTTTTGTGCCATGTCATCTGTCTGGCCGTCTCTTCGACCATGAAAAGACGTTCAAGTCTTGGTACGATTGGCATATACCGAAGAACACTAACGGGGATTTTGGTCTGTGTCTTCTCACCCATACCGTTGTCTACCACAACATACCTGGAAGACTTGCAAATGGGACAATAGTTCAAGTCCGCATAGTCAAGCCTAAACAAGACACATCCTTTCTCACAGGCATGTATCTTATCATAGGGCATCTTCAGTGCATGGAGGATTTTGTCCGACTGGTACAGGTTTGCAGGCATTACATGGCCTTTAGGTAGAAAGCGTCCAAATACTGTCATCATTGCATCGTAGCATTCTCTGCCCAAGTTGAACTGAGCCTTCAGAGCCATTACTTGTGAGATGGCATCCAACTGACAAAGCTCAGTGTGCTCATGGAGCGGACGTTTTGAAGACTCCAACATTTCATTGAAGGCCTTTGCAGATTCCTCCATCTCCTTGTCCGAATCCCGAGCATCATCGAAGTCTTGCACCATGTTTTCCATCCCGGTACCATGCTCGTCGGTGCGACGACGATCCACCTCAGCTCGGTCACGTTGGGCAGACTCACCATGAAATGTCCACACCGTATAATCGGGCGTAAAACTACTCTTCTGCAGGTGTTTGCCCATTTCAGCCTCTGTCCTCTTTTCCCAATTGCCGCACCGTAAACAGGGCACCAGGTTTTCCTCTGGCCATTTGCAAATGCGGCTCGCACAAACCCCTTGGTTTTTGTGAACCATTCAGTGCTCCATTTGTTCTGACCAGTGTGACCGGTGTACATCCACGCACGATCACGCATCTTGACTTTCAGAGCTACTAGACACACAACAAATATATATATATATATATAATTCACCATGTATATATTCATCAGTTGATCTACTTTGTCAATTTTATTACGTCCATGCAACCTACACTCTAATAGGTAATGATAGGTCCTAATCCCACCCGAGTATGTTTAGATTGGGTTCATTTTCCCATGCTATGCTCCGGATCCTACGCAAAATTTCGGCAGCACCTCCCCGCTGTTCTCTTGATACACGTCTCTGCAATAAACAGAGAGGATGTGTACCCGGAGAACAACAGGGGAGGCACTGACGAGATTTATGCGTCGGATCTGGAGAAAAGCATATGGGAAAACGAACCCAATCTAAACATACTCGGGCTGTCCATGGATAGCGTTGGACAATTCAAAAGAATCAAGGTTATAAATATGCAAATGCATGCATATTTATAACTATGACGCTTTCGAACGGGAGACACATATTGGTTACGCATACTGATGATTCAAGACACATATATAGCTAGCTATGAAGTTTCATCGGAATAGATCAAATAATTAATGGGGGAGGAGGACATGTCATTTGTGCTCACCCACGAACGAAGGGGCAGAGCTCGTCAAACGCACGGCGAGGTCGTCGAACACCAAACCTCGCAGCGATGAAACAACTGCACATTTAAAACTACCCGATCAACACAATTATATATGATGTTTTTCATAACAAAATCGAAAAATATATGACCTAACTAATAATTCACAAATATATGACCCCGTCGGCCTCTGGAAGGCCAAAGAACACCTTTTCGGGAGGTGTCGGGGGTCGGGGTGTCGTGTCGGTGTCGGGGTGCCGTGTCGGGGTCGGGGTCGGGGTCTCGGGTCGGGGTGCCGGGTCGGGGTCGAGGTGCCGTGTCGGTGTCGGGGTCGGGGTGTCGGGTCAGGCTCGGGGTCGGGGTGTCGGGGTCGGGGTCGGGGTCGGGGTCTCGGGTTCGGGGTGTCGGGTCGGGGTGCCGGGTTGGGGTCGGGGTGCCGTGTCGGTGTCGGGGTCGGGGTGTCGGGTCAGGCTCGGGGTCGGGGTCTCGGGGTCGGGGTGTCGAGTCGGGGTGCCGTGTCGGTGTCGGGGTCGGGGTCGGGGTCGGGGTCGGGGTGTCGGGGTCGGGGTCTAGGGGTCGGGGTGTCGTGTCGGGGTGCCGGGTCGGGGTCGGGGTGCCGTGTCGGGTCGGGGTTTTTTCCTCTTTTTTCCTTTTCTTCTTCTTCCTCTTCTTCCTTTTCTTCCTTTTCTTCCTTTTTTTCCGTCTTCTTCTTCTTCTTCTTCTTCTTCCTCCTCCTTTCCTTTTTCCTCTTCTTCTTCTCCTCCTCTCCTCTTTTTCTTCTTCTTCTTCCTCTTCTTCTTTTTTCTTCTCCTCCTCCTCTTCTTCTTCTTCCTTTCCTTTTTCCTCTTCTTCTTCTCCTCCTCTCCTCTTTTTTTCCTCTTCTTCTTCTTTCCTCAAACTAAACTAAACCTAAAACTAAACCTAAAACTAAACGTAAATATAAACAAAAACTAAAACTAAAACTAAATCTAAACTAAACATAAACCTAAAACTAAAAAAAAAGAAAAAAAAAGGAAAAAACTAAATCTAAACCTAAAACTAAAACTAAAACTAAATCTAAACTAAACATAAACCTAAAACTAAAAAAACAGAAAAAAAAAGGAAAAAAGAGGAGGTAGAGCTCACCTGGGGCAGGGCCGGTGGAGGAGGTGGCCGGTGGAGGAGGGGGGCGGGGCGGCGGCGCCGGGCCCGGGGCGGTTGGGCGCGGGGGGGCCGGGGCACGGCGGCGCCGAGACGGTAGGGCGGCGGGGGCGACGGGGCGGGGGGCCGATGGGGGAGGTGGCCGGTGGAGGAGGGGGGCGGGGCGGCCTGGGGCGGCGGCGCCGGGCCCGGGGCGGTGGGGCGCGGGGGGGGCCGGGGCGCGGCGGCGCCGAGACGGTAGGGCGGCGGGGGCGACGGGGCGGGGGGCCGGTGGGGCGCCGGGTGGTGGGGCGACGGCGCCGGGCGGCAGTGGCGACGGGGCGGGGGGCCGGTGGGGCGGCGGGGTGGTGGGGCGACCGGGCGGCGGCGAGTGGTGGGGGCGGCGGCGCGCGTGTGAAGAGCAGGGAGAAACAGGGCGGGGTGGGGCGCGGCCGTTAACGTTAGATATGTTAAGTCTTTGCCGTTCGCCCCCTTTGCCGTCCGCTTTTTTGCTCTTTGCCGTCCGCTAGCAGACAGCAAAGAGGGGGGCCGTTAAGTTTTTTTTAAGCAGCTCGTCAGTGGGGCCCCCCTCCCTCTTTGCCGTCAGCTAGCGGACGGCAAAGAACTGGCTGATGGCAAAGACTTTCTTTGCCATCAGCCAGTTCTTTGCCGTCCGCCCCTTTGCCGTCCGCTGTTTTGCTCTTTGCCGTCCGCTAGCAGATGGCAAAGAGCTGGCAGATGGCAAAGTAGCTGATTCCAGTAGTGATATATATACACTCGAGGAGCCCACAGATATGTGTGTCGTCACAAAAATCCGCACAAGGGACATGTGGTCGATCAGAAGACCCCATATACACTGCATGCGGCCCGAAAATATGTATGGGTACGATGGTGTATGATGTGTTTAAATCCCAAATGCACAACTTCGATGGGCCACCAACTACATTACAAACCGAACACCGTACCCGACTCCAAGCCTGGTCCAATACGTACGATGTCAGTTTCCCAACTTCGAGGCGGCGGCGGCAGGGGGAGGGGGAGGTCGTCCCATGCATGTGCTCAAACTTTATTTTTTCTAGCATGGGACACATCTATATATATCTATACATCTATATACCTATATAGTGCGCGAATAACTTTGAAAGTCGGTCGTTGGATGAAGCCAATCCGACGGTACAGAGATGGCAAATCCGAGCACTACTGGCTGTTGGATATCATCTGCATTCCACCAGATTCTGCCACATGTACAATCTAGAAGACTCCATGGTTGAACTTAAGCATAATTCACAAACCTCAAAACACAAGCACTTCTCCTTTGTTCTCTAGAATCTTCCATATCTTAATTGCCCAAACTTTTTTTTCTAAATGAATTGTCACTTTTTGTTTTTACCTTTACAATGCACAATTCCATGAATCTTAAAATAGATTTTTTATAAAAATAATTGATTTTGGATGAGATGAACTATAAGAATTAAATGGACATCTACATCATGCATATATGACTCAAAGCTTACATGCTATAGTGTGGTATTTGTTCATAATTTGGTTACCAAATCTCATGCGTGCAATGCCCGTGTACCTTACGAGTATCAATAGGAAACCATCATGGTTAAACCCTTCTCGTTGTTGGGTCAAAGGGATAGATTGTGTGGGGCCCCCTAATTGTCGGTAAAGGATTGTATATATACCTCGGGGAGCACATAGATATGTGCCGCATCTATAAGACGCACAAGGGAGACATGCTCGAGAAGAACACCCTGCCCCCTATACCCTACATGCATCCTGAAAAAGGTTTATATAATCGCCATGACAGGTCAAGTCAATCATTATTTAATTTTTTAGAGGAAAAAATAACCCATAAAAACATAGTTGGTTTATATAATCGCCATGACAGGTCAAGTCAATCATTCTTTAATTTTTACAGCAAAAAATAACCCATAAAAACATAGTCTACAATTAGCAAAATAAGGATCCCAAGGTTTATATAATTGCCATGATAGGTCACTATAGAGATATATTATATCTTTATATCTCTATAGTGACCATGTCATAGCATTTAAATGGAGATATGCAACTTCCCACTGGGTCACCCATCCTTCGACTACTCCAGCACGAGCACGCTTAACTTCTGTGTTCTATTCGACTAGGCTAGCGGATGGGAAGCCGGCCCTTGCTGATAAGAATTGCCTCCTTGCCATTAAGGCGTTTCACGCTGGTCACCCTATGGGACCTACTCCCTCCTATCACACACATTTGTGCTTTTAGAAACTGCGTGGGATATTTTACATGGTCGGTGTGTCGCCGCTAGCCTTCAATGAGCACTGACACTGGTAGTGGGAAAACGATGGGAGAAGAGGCCGGAAACCGATGAGAGGAGTGGCGAGAAACGGTAGCCTGTTTTTAATGAAAACCTAGTAGAGAAGGAAGCGTGAGCTACATGACGCATGCGCACAGTGCTTACCCATGTACTGCATGTGTTGTCGGAAGGGCTCAGGGTTGCCGTTCGATCTGGGAGCATCCAACGGTGCACACGTACGATCTGTCGGGTTTGGGTTCTGGCCAATCAGAACGCATGACTCAGATCACGCGCGCAGCGGGGGGAAACCGGTGAAAACCACGAGAAAAAGATGTTTTGAAGTTTCTAAAAAATTTGAAAAAAATGTGGGATGTTAAGAGGATGATGTTTTAATGCCACACAAAATTTCAAGTTGACACACATTACGAGATGTGAGCTATGAAAAAGACAAAATCAGCGTTGAATAGTGCCGAATAGTAATGTCACTATTCAGGGCTGAATTTGTCTTTTTCATAGCTCACTCTCGTAATGTTTTTCAACTTGAAATTTTATGTCGCAATAAAAATCACCTTAACATCCCACATTTTTCAGATTTTTATGAAACTTTAAAATATGGTTTCCACGAAGTTTTCATTGAATGTCAGCTTTCGTGAGTGAACCGTGTGCTATTTGAAAACATTTCGTGAGAAGAATCTCGGTTTTTAAATCCCCGTAAGTCCAAAACTAAGCCGAAAATCGTGAAACCTGGCATGGTGTCACGACATGGCACTTATATGTCGAGGAATTTTTTTCGTCCATTGTGGCGCAAGTTTTATTACAAGCCTCTTACAAACCGGAGCTTCTCTTAAAGAAGCCTTGTGGTTCCGGTAGGGAAACGTGTCCCCCTTGTGGGCGAAATGTAATCACTGCCTCTTTTTGCCTTGTATTTTCTTCTATGGGCAACATGGAACGACAGGATATCCGTGCTGAAATTTAAACTTATTCAGGGTTCGTTTGGCCTTTTTATACACTAATTGAGTTTCCTAGGCATTTAATGTCCATAATTCAAATCTGAACTACAAATACATGCTCCAGTTCACCAAAATGGCTAGAAAAATTATACATGTGTCTTTGGGTGCATTTTAGGTCCCATGCCAGGAATGGGAATGAATTACAACCGTACCGGTGTCATGGCTCACCCTCAAACATTTCGAATCTCGGTTTTTAAGTCCCCATAAATCCTGAACTCACCAGAAAGTCATCAAAGGTGGCATGGTGTCACATCATGGCACATATATGTCATGGTAAAAACATTGTCCAATTTGGGCCAAGCTTTATTACAAACCTCTTACAAAAATCGGAGCTTCTCTCAAAGAAGCCTCGTGGTTCCGATAGGGAAACGTGTTCCCTTGTGGGCGAAATGTAATCACTGCCTCTTTTCGTCTTGACTGAATTGCAGAGGTCCTTTTCCCATTCCTTGCGGGGCATCAGGCTCTCGACGAGCACTGGTGACGGCAGCTCTTCGGGTGGGTCGTCGATCATGCCGTCGAGCAGCTCTAGATCTTTTGCACTGTGGATGGCAAACTGCTCATCACACCTCCTCTCCAATATGTCGATTGTGCTCCCAAGGACTGTGACATCGATATTGCTGTCAATGGGCCATGGTGCCTACACCGACCGATGAAGCTCTTGCTCCTCGACCTGCTCCGGCTCGTTCTCCTCGCCGAAGATGTAACGCAGGTAGGCGTCGACGTCGAAGCTTTGGTCGTTGCCTGGCATGCTTGGAACAACTAATGGTAGATAGGTGAGGACTAGATCTTCGTAGAGTGTCGCGGCTGTGCGTTACCGCCTGGGTTATATGCAACATGCTGTTAGCTGGTGGCGGGAAACCGGTGAGAGAATAGGCGTGGATTTTACAATTCACCCATGTGGAGCGCGGGAAGCATTCGCTGGAGCACGGGAAGACTAAGTGGAGCACACACACAACCCGAATACCGTATCCGGTGCCACGTGTTACTTATCACACAAGTGTTAACATAACGGTTCTCAAAAAAAGTGTTAACATAAGGAAACGTATGTGTAACTTACTAATCATCGCACACGAGTACTCGCAGACGCATCATGTGTGATACTCCTAGCCACCGCAAGCAACTAGTTTGCATTTTTCAAAGTTTTTTGTACACACAGAATCGCACATGAACTAACTGTATTAACCATCTGTGTTGTAATTTCTCATCGCAAATAGTTCATCCGAGTCGGCTGTTTGCCACGTATCACACACATCTTGTTAAGTTGAACGGTTTCTGTTGCGTTCGCTAATCGTAAACAGTTCGTTCGAGTGAACCGTATGCCATATATCACACACACCTTGATCTGGCTAACCGTTTATGTTGCACTCCTTAATAGCAAACGGATCATCGGAGCGAACTGTATGTCGTATATCGCACACACATTGATATGGTTGCCCGTTTCTGTTGTTCAGTCTCATCGCAAACAGTTCGAACGGGTTAACCGTTTGCCCCGAATCGCACATGCAACTAAAATCTGAACCGTGTTTGATGGCTCCGCCATCACAAACGTTTTACACCTTTTTTGACAGTTTTTTACATCCCCGTTTGTGATTAAGGCATCGCACACAGTTTCGTCAAAGGGTCTCTGATCGTAGTGTCGCGTTAGCAGCATCCTGCAGTAGTGCATGAGTAAGAACTTGTAGTGTCATTGTAGTTAATTATAGCTTCTGATGTTCCAGAATTTGGTTGTTGTCTCAGTAGCAATTAATTCATTTGCACATTGATCTTTTTGAGAAGATATGTCATAATTAACATGTTTCTTCAGTTTTTCAAAATAAGCATTGGTGATTTTCTATGTTGCTATAAACCCATTTCCCCTACAATTGTTACTGATCTAGTTTTAAATATTATAGGATGAACAGAAGTGTTCTTACTTGGAGTGGGTTGATCAAGAGTGGCCACAGTCTTTGAAGATGTGCCTAGCAAAGCTCTGGAGCATGTATGAGGAAGAGAACAGACGTAGGCTTAGAGAAACTGTTGTCAACACTGAAGAATATTTGAAGATGCGGGATAAAAAGTTGGAAGGTGGAGAATGAGCTCCGATTTTTTAAATCAGACTTTGCTAAGATGGTGTTGGCGAAGGAGGAGGCACTTTCCCAGTTGGCCCGTGCAAAACAGTTCTTACTAAACTGAAAGCAGAGGTGGATAAGACGAGCCTGGATGATCTCGATTAGGGAAATGAATATATTGTTCTTATGAAGTTGAACTAGCTATATGTTGTACTATGCTGTTTTCATGTAGCTACCGTACTGTGATGTTATAATATATTTATGTGCCTGATATGAAATTGGCAAACAGATGTTCGATATGAAATGTGAATTTGCGTAATACTGGAATTATTAATTGTAAACTAATAAACCTGCTAAATGTGTCATGGACCTTTGCAAACGGTTGTAGCAGTAAAAGCGCTTGCGATGGATAGCCCAATGCCACACAGTTTTCTTCATCAAATAGTGTGTGATATAATTGATAAAAGCAAACAGTTAACCAAGGCAGACCGTGTGTGATAGTTACACCTTTCACACACGACCCTACACATAAAACTGTGTGGGATGTAGGTACGAATGGAAACGTTTTCCCTGGATTGACTGTGTGGTATGTACATAAGAACGGAAACGTATTCCGTGGATTGACTGTGTGTGATATACATACGAACGAAAATGTTTTTCTGGGATTCACCGTGTGGTATGTACATACCTACGGAAATGTTTTTCTTGGATTACCGTGTGGGATGTACATACCTACGGAAATGATTGGGTTTGATGCCTCACCCGATCGCACACGGCCCCAGCCTATGTCCCAAGAGTGCCTATCCTCGACGATTTCTAGGTCGTGTGGGAAGGACCCCCCCTATCGCCCACACTCACTTGGCGACGGTTCCAAATGTCATCGCGGAAAGGGGTTAAAACCGTTTGTATAGCATCGACGCGCACCAGTATGCCCTGCTCAGCATCAGAAACCTCGGCCGTCTTGCCCTGCTCAGCATCAGAAACCTCAACGCCAATGGACGACTGAGGTTCAATTGGGTCCACCCCGTCGGAGCAGCCGGTGCCTGACACGAACTTGTCTGCAACCTTCTCTAGAGGAACACTAGCATCATCAATCTGCAGCAAGAACAGAAAGTCGTTACAAAGGGGTACATAGTGATAAAATGCACAAACAAGTAAAATAAAAAAATTAGACAAATGGAAAAGAAAAATGGTACTTTATTTTCACTGCCATGAACCTCATCAACTAATACATCACTCGCGGGAGCAGGTTCATGCACAGGGGCAGGTTCATGCACAGGAGTAGGTTCATGCACACGTAAAACATCCTCCTCAACCCTAGCACCATCATCAACAGCCTACAAAAAAACCATGTAGAACACAAATACCTACTCAGCAGAAGTTCACATTACATGATCAAAGAAGGTCAGCTATGACCACTAACACATAATGGAAGTCCAAATACAGTAAACATAACAGGCCAGATATCAAACTACTCTAATACAAAAGGGAAGAAAAAGGGCCAGTTATGGAAATCACCGAAGTTCAGGTGCTGTAGCCCATGAAGTTCAGGTACTATAAACAGAGAAGGTCACTTGGGAAACACTAGTACTAAAAATAAAAAGTTTAGGACACATGAAATCAATAAGGGTCACCTATGACTAAAAACAGTAATAACTGAAAGCTAGCAATGAACATTAGTGCAAAGAAATATCAAAAGCCAACATAAACAAACCTCTTCGGTATGCTCCACGTGGCCTCCTTCACGACTCAAATGAACAGAATCTTGCCTCATCTTCAAAAGGCCTGCAACGAGCATCCTGCATTTCCTTGAACAACCCAAAGCTAGTCCGGAGGTGGGAAGTGCTCTGACGAAGCTCATCAAGAAATCTAGCTTCAATTGACAAAACCTCCTTCGAAGACTCGGCATCAAAACTTTGGCCGGGAGGAAGAATCCCATCCACGCGACTAAGACGCTCAACAGTTGCCAGAACACGGGCCAACTCCCCACAAACAGTTTCAAGAAGACTGTCAATCCTAACAAGGGAAACATTGGCAGCTTCAAACAAACTCTCGGAAGACACGCCACCTGCAGCACTCACACGGGCAGAAAAACCTCCTGCATCTACAGGGGGCACCAGTATTAACATCCCGGGAGAATTCAAATGTTGGGGAAGTTCCACTCCCTAGGCCGGCGGCACGAGGCATAGTAAGAACAGGACGTTCGATACGCCAAAAGAAAACAACCTCAGCCTGTGTCTTCCACTGCATACAAAAACAAAAGTCAACGCATAAGAAAACAAATGAAGGAACATGGAAACAAAAATATAGAAGGCAGTACCAAAAGTTCAAGTTAAACTAAACATGAAAGAATGATGCATAGAAACACTCACAGGCAGTTTCCCACACCTAGTTGGCTGGGTCATCATCACCCTTCTTGACCAAGTCAACCGTAGCAAGCTCAAGAAGCTTGGCCTGATCCATGAAATTGATGCGAGGGGTCCTCAAGTCAGAATTATGCGTCTTGCCAATGATAAGGCAGTCCAGATACATAAGAAGTGGCACGATGGCACAGCCTGTGACAGTTTTTCCTCTACTAGTCCCTTCCTGATACCTAACAATAGCCCTTTGAATATCATCAACAACCAACTGGCAGTAGTCCATATCTGCCATATCTTCAAAGACAAGATTCTCAGCCATTGTTGCCTCCCTGGACACTCGTGTAGACGTACCAGGAATAACCACCTTCATGAAAAGAATCAGGTAAAACACCTGCACAGCCAGATCATCCTTCGTCTCATCCTTCACAAGTTCCCCAAGGATATTCTGCAGATCCTTTGTCTTGATGTCGTCACTCCTAGCGTACCCAATCTTGCCCTTCAGCCTCATAATAGCATCATCAAACCCATCATTCGAGGGCCTAGGAGGGGTACGATTACCTTGAGGGAATCCAAACAGATGGTGAATAGCATCACTTGTAATACGCAGAACCTTGTTCGCCTCACCCATGTCTAGAATCATGTTTGTAGGGTCAATCCTCGTGTAGATGTTGCCCATCAAAGGACGAGAAATGTTGGAATCAACCTTCAAGTCAAACACACAACCAAAACCAGCCTTGATAACCCTCGTCTTGTGCCTAAGTTGTAGCATTTTCGCACACGTCTTGACCTCTTTCAGTGAGCAGCGAACTGTCTTGTTAAAACATTTTGCCTCATCTCCTCCTTGGCCACCTTCTTCGGGTGGTTTTCCGCCTCTCTTCCTCCTCTCAGGCCGCTCCACAAGCTGATACTGAAAAAATACAATGACAAGGAAAAAAGGCAGAACAATGAGATACACAAACTACACCAAAATTCCACTAATGCCTGCATACGCAGTACATTTCAGAAGTCCAACTATGTCTACGTAGGCAGTACAACCATGTATGACCAGAAGTAAAGATGCTTTCAAAATGTTGGAAATTTACATAGCAGAAGTTCAACCATGTACACCAATGCAGTAATAAAACATGTATACCAACAAGTTGAGCTAATTTCTTCATGTATATATCCAGAAGTACAACTATGTACACAAAGGCAGTACAACCATGTATGACCAGAAGTAAAGATGCTTTCAAAATGTTGGAAATTTACATAGCAGAAGTTCAACCATGTACACCAATGGAGTAATAAACCATGTATACCAACAAGTTAAGCTAATTTCTTCATGTATATATCCAGAAGTCCAACTATGTACACAAAGGCGGTAATACCATATAAGCCAAGCAGTTCAGCTAATTTATTCGTCTATATGAAGCAGAAGGCCGGCTATGTACGCCAAGGCAGTGCTAAAAACACAAAAACTACAACAAATCTACAAATGCTCTCCGAAGCAGTAAACATGAGACATTCATACCTGGTTAGCGGCAGCATCATCATCATCATCATCCTCATCATTAGCATTGAAATCAGCATCATCATTGTCCTCTGGATTAACACGAGAACACTTCTTGACACCCTTGTTGACCATTGCAGGTGCAACCTTGCGCTTAACGCCGCATTTCTTCCCCGTACCAGATGAACTAGCTCCAAGCGGAGAAGGTGTAGGCGCGGTAGTGGCAAGCACACGAGGACTACGACGTGGCGTACAACCGAGGGCTAGCCCTTCCTCTTCAACAAGTTCTGCAGGCCTTGAACACACGTGGGCTCCTTCGAGGAGTAACTTCACCAACTAAATGCTTCCTCGCAGCGGTCTTTTTGATTTTCTTCTTAACAGGGACAACCATGCCATCAATGCCACACGGCACGTCTTCCTCAGCAATAGAGCAATGCCCAACCGTGAGCTCACCAACATCAAAAAATTCAGGAATATCAGAACCTTTCTGAAGGCGGGCCGCCATCTTCTTGTCAAAATCTTCTTGCTTCTTCCTCTTGCGTTGGTCCTCCAGAAGAAGCTGGAGCGGCACATCCTCAGGTTGCGTGACAGGTTCAGTGCCATCAATAGACTGCGACTACGTCTTTGACATCTGAACATAGCACAAAGGCTCCGGAATGGAATCACAACCTTCGACTGACGGAGCCCCCTGCTCGGCAGCAACAGTGTTTTCTGATAAACCCATCTCAGATAGAACATCGTTGATGGTGTTCACAGCTTCCTCCTCTGTGGACACATCTGCAAGAACACAAAAGGCATAGAAAAAAATAAAAATAGTTAGGAACAAAAACAAAAACACATGACAGGAACAAGTTAAAAAACATGGCTCAAGAATTTAAAATAAAAAGAAAAGGAGATGCACATACTAGGTGAAGCAAGAGCTGCACAAGCAACATCTTCGAGGCTTGAATTATCCTCAAGGCTCGAAGCAACCTCAGCAATCACAGTCAAAGGAATAATGGGTGATTTAGCCGCATCAGTATTAACTTCTGAAGCTCCATCTTGATCGCAGCCATTTTTTCAGAACTATTCAATTGATCACCAACTACAAAAAATGCAAGCAAAAAGGCAGTTGAGTTCTAATCCGCAATCCTACACCAAAGGGAGTTCTACTTTTACATCAATGTACAATACCCAGAAGTTCAACAATACCTAACAAAGCAGTAAACACAATGAACAATCTACAATTTACATACTACATATAGAACAATCTAGACCAGAGGGGTGACTACATATAAGATGAATGTATAGAAGTTCAACAATATATAACAAAGCAGTAAAACAAATGCGCAGAACAGAAGTTCAACCAAATCTCATTACAAACAAGCAATATTTAAAACCAGAAGTTCAACTATATTTCACCAGCAATTCATCAAATAAAAATCAAGCAACATTCTACTAACTTAAACTAAGGGTAAAATGCAACACATCACCTTTGCTAGAAGTTCACACTTTTAAGAATGGGCAGTCCAACAAGACAACCAAGTGAAGATATGGGCAGACATATATAACAAAAATTCAACTTAAAATACAAGATGCAACTATATTAAAATACCTGGAGAAGGTTTGGAAGCCATGACAACACAACCCACTTGATGAATGGTACTCCTGTTGGGGAACGTAGTAATTTCAAAAAAATTCCTACGCACACGCAAGATCATGGTGATGCATAGCAACGAGAGGGGAGAGTGTTGTCCACGTACCCTCGTAGACCGAAAGCGGAAGCGTTATCACAACGCGGTTGATGTAGTCGTACGTCTTCACGATCCAACCGATCAAGTACCGAACGCACGGCACCTCCGAAGTTCTACACACGTTCAGCTCGATGACGTCCCTCGAACTCCGATCCAGCCGAGTGTTGAGGGAGAGTTTCGTCAGCACGACGGCATGGTGACGATGATGATGTTCCACCGACGCAGGGCTTCGCCTAAGCTCCGCAACGGTATTTATCGAGGTGTAATATGGTGGAGAGGGGCACCGCACACGGCTAAGAGATCTCAAGGATCAATTCGTGTGTCTTTGGGGTGCCCCCCTGCCCCCGTATATAAAGGAGCAAGGGGGAGGCCGCCGGCCAAGGGGAGAGGCGCGCCATAGGGGGGAGTCCTACTCCCACCGGGAGTTGGACTCCTCCTTTCCTTGTGGGAGTAGGAGAAGGGAAGGGGGAAGGAGAAAGAAGGAAGGGTGCGCCCCCCTTCCCTAGTCCAATTCGGACCAGACCAAGGGGAGGGGTGCGGCCACCCTTGAGGCCCTTTTTCTTCTTTCCCGTATGGCCCAATAAGGCCCAATACGTATTCCCGTAACTCTCCGGTACTCCGAAAAATACCCGAATCACTCGGAACCTTTCCGAAGTCCGAATATAGTCGTCCAATATATCGATCTTTACGTCTCGACCATTTCGAGACTCCTCGTCATATTCCCGATCTCATCCGGGACTCCGAACTCCTTCGGTACATCAAAACTCAATAAAACTGTCATCGTAACGTTAAGCGTGCGGACCCTACGGGTTCGAGAACTATGTAGACATGACCGAGACACGTCTCCGGTCAATAACCAATAGCGGGACCTGGATGCCCATATTGGCTCCCACATATTCTACGAAGATCTTTATCGGTCAGACCGCATAACAACATACGTTGTTCCCTTTCTCACCGGTATGTTACTTGCCCGAGATTTGATCGTCGGTATCTCGATACCTAGTTCAATCTCGTTACCGGCAAGTCTCTTTACTCGTTCCGTAACACATCATTCCGCAACTAACTCATTAGTTACAATGCTTGCAAGGCTTATAGTGATGTGCATTACCGAGTGGGCCCAGAGATACCTCTCCGACAATCGGAGTGACAAATCCTAATCTCGAAATACGCCAACCCAACAAGTACCTTTGGAGACACCTGCAGAGTACCTTTATAATCACCCATTTACGTTGTGACGTTTGGTAGCACACAAAGTGTTCCTCCGGTAAACGGGAGTTGCATAATCTCATAGTCATAGGAACATGTATAAGTCATGAAGAAAGCAATAGCAACATACTAAACGATCGGGTGCTAAGCTAACGGAATGGGTCAAGTCAATCACGTCATTCTCCTAATGAGGTGAGCCCGTTAATCAAATGACAACTCATGTCTATGGCTAGGAAACATAACCATCTTTGATTAACGAGCTAGTCAAGTAGACGCATACTAGTGACACTCTGTTTGTCTATGTATTCACACATGTATTATGTTTCCGGTTAATACAATTCTAGCATGAATAATAAACATTTATCATGATATAAGGAAATATATAATACTTTATTATTGCCTCTAGGGCATATTTCCTTCAACTCCAAACCCTGGATCAACCTACAAAAAACAAAGGAGAAATTACATAATGTTAGCAAGTACAGAATCATACAACAATACAAAAAAGAAACTAAATAAAACCCTAGGTTGAAACAACTAAAACACATCAACAATAATGATAGAAGAACAGAAGCACATCTAGGAAAGCACAACGAAAAAGTACTCATAAACTAAAGAAAGCATGTGACAGACACAATCTAGACTATGAAATCAATAGCACAAATGCATTTAGATGCATCAGATCCAGTATCGACTGTAGCACCACACCCTTCTTACATGCATCTAACTGGTGAAATCAGCGAAGGGGAAGATGAAATACACACAAGTCTGAAGGGAGAAATAGCACACAAGCATCTCACAGATAAATCTGACCACGGGGGAATGGAATCCACCCAGCACACGCACAAGAACCCTACCTAATCTCCAACCCAACCATCGGAAGAAAGGGGAGGAGGCGGATGCGAGAGCACAGAAAACACAGAGAGGCCTCGTCAGATCTGGTGAACACTAAGAGCAAGGATTGGGGGAGGGAGCATTTGTACCTCTCCAAACGACCCCCGCACGCACAAATCCGGGGCGGTTCTTCCACCCCCCACGAAGCCACGCGCATCTTGCAACCACGCAGGCAGTTGCCGCCCTCGCTTCAGAGCATAACAGAGCGGGTTGGGCAAGGGAGAGTGGGGCGTGGGGGAGAAATAGGAGCGTCGCGGGCGCCGGTTACTACGCGCACGACCGCAGGGGATAGCGGTGGAGAAATCGCGGGGAGTTCGAGGCAGCGGAGCAACAGAGAGGGAGAAGAGAGCGAGCGAGAGGGAGGGGGTTTTCTGACAAGTGGTGGCGAGGGAGACAGACAATTAATGCCTCTGTGTAGTGCGGTGTTGCAGCGCCGCGGTAATTACAGTTTTACCCCCCCCCCCAACAACTAAAAAAGTAAATGCATCTATTGATAAATGAATGCACCATTTGAATGCATCTATTTTTAAAAGTTAAGATCACATAACAAATCTGCTGGTATCCTTAAAACCAAAAATTGATAGCAAGCAGAAAGGTCAAGTACTCTACCAAGGGAAGAAAAATACATACACAAATAAGCACCTACAAACAAGAGAAAGAAGTTCAAAAAATAAATAACAGAAGTTCAAGTTACACTAATCAGAGAAGTAAAGGCATATGAATAAATAAACACTAAGAAACAAAAAGAAGAAGTTCAAATGCAAAAACCGATGAAGTCCTAAGATAGATAGTGGGGTCATGGATGTGACGGACTCGCCTCCGCATGCGACGATGCGGCACGCCGCGTCGTCGCCTTCTTCGGTCCTGTCTCGGCCTCGCAGGGGGAGGAGAGGGGGCTCCCGACCCCCTCCCCCCTGCTCGGCCTCGCGCTACCGCATTGCTGCGCACTAGGTTTTGACAGGACGCAATGCGGTTATTCTGTTTCCAGCCCCACCGCACGCACCCAAGAGCCACACCCCTAAGATAGATAGTGGGGTCACGGATGTGATGGACTCGCCTCCGCATGCGACGACGCGGCACGCCGCGTCATCGCCTGCTCCGGCTCGTTCCTGTCTCGGCCTCGCAGGGGGAGGGGAGGGGGGTCCCTCCCCCCTGCTCGGCCTTGCGCTACCGCATTGCTACGCGCTAGTTTTTGACAGGACGCAATGCGGTTTTCAATTATTAAATAATTAGAAACCAAAAAAATTATCAACATTTATTGACGAAGATCAAGTTGTAAAGTCACAGAACTTCAGAGGTTTGAAAAAACATTAGATGCACACGTCGAAAAATATGGAATTTTTACAGGAGCAAAAAACTAGTAAGTTCAGGTTAAATACGTACTAAAGTGCTAACATTGTTCGAAGTATACAAACAGGTTACAAAAAAATTAAAAAGTATGCGTGCATACTTGGGACTAATCCCACGGTTGCACACTAGACAAACTCAAAACCAATTCAAAAAATTGAAAATTACAAAAAAGCGAAGAAATATAGAGCACAATGCTGTACCGCCTTGCAACGTGGAAACACAGAAGTTCAATCACTTGTACAATAGAAGTCTAGCTTTGACTACAGACATTGCGAATAAGAAGTTCAAAGAGTGATGATATAGAAGTCCGGGCTTATCTAAAACCTCGAACTAGCATACAGAAGTTCAGGATAGTTAAAAGTTGAAGTCCAACAAACTATTAGATAAGGAGGAGATACTAGAAAAAAATAAAAAAATAATATATGCATATCCATCGGCCAAACAATTCAATGGTTGCTCATGTGACTCAGTCATAAAATCAAAACCAATGCAAGAATGAAAAATGACAGTAAAAGGAAAGAAATACAGAGGACTTGCTGCATAACCTTGCAAAATAAAGGAAAATTAGAAGCTCAGGTATGAACAACGCAGAAGTCTAGCTTGTACGACGGCCATTAGATGACACAGAAAACATGAACGAACGAATTCGTCCGAAGCATAAAATCATCTGCGCCTGATTAGAACACGTCCGCACACCATTTTAAATGATCTGCCAACTACCTTTCTACAAGAAAAATGACTAGAGGGCAAATCCAAAAACCGCAAAAAAAACCGTGCAACAGCCGCGGGAGTGCCAACATCAAAATGCCAGAAAATCAAATAGTATAGACCCTCCCGATTGAAATTGACGATGTAGTAAGCCTTGAATTTCACTATAGTACGCAAATCAGAGAGCAAACTTGACAGGAAAACAAGAAATCGCGGATGGCGGAGGATGCATCTCAGGCGGATGAAGAATATGGCCGGCTTCAAATTCATTTGAAATAACAAAAAATTGTGGAACAAAATCGTACCAAAACACAATTCCCATCATGCCAGAGCTTCGACAACACCCACAGCATGCATTAAACTCCCAACAGACGCAAGTTCATCATGACCCGAGAGCAAATCCGCCAATGAGCGTGATTCCTATTTAGAACGCGCGTTTAGTTGCTAAAAAACATGTCCAGATTACACTTACATCACAATCAACATGAATGATCAGAAAAACTCGCGGTAGAAGGCACGGTTGCGAAGATAGCCCGAAGGTCGAGGTCGTACAGAGTGAAGTTCAGGCGAGTTACTCAGGCAGTTCAGGTTGTGATCAGAATATATATAGGAGTAGAATTTTCTACAAGTGCTTGCCACAGAACTAGTTAAGGGTTTCAACGGTGCAAAAGTTCTTAAAAATTCTGAAAAAATACTGAACCAACACACCTATAATATAACTTGATCCAACGGAGAGATTAAAAAATACAACTGTATGTGTCCCGGATAAAAAAACAAATCCCTCCGTTGGATCATCTTATTACATTAGAGAGATGCTCCCATATTTATTTCATATTTTCTGATAACTTTTAAACCGTTAAAAGTTTAGCGACCCTTAACTAGTTCTGTGACAAGCTATGGTAGACACAGTTTTAACTATATATATATAGTAATGCTATTCATCACCCAGGGTGCAGAATAAGTTATTTTTCACCCGAGGTAATTTTACTATCGTTTCATAAATAAACTACATTTGAAATACGAATAGTTACATTCATATTGATTCACTGCGTAAAATTTGACATAAGAAAAAACAAAATTATATGTTGTAAGACCAGAAAAATTGCATTTTATGTATATTTTACACTATGTTTTTCCTTTGTAATTTTATGTAACATAAAATATATTTTTACGGTGACCATATATTTTCTTACGGCCTCTTTTTACGTATGAAATAAGAAAAAAATATTACGGAATGTAAAATTACGGTACATTGATAGTAAAATAGAGGGAGGATGAAGAATAACTATTCCTCACCCAGGGTGACGAATAGTCAATCCTTATACACACACACACACACACTTATAAGGAAATGGTTGCATAACCAAATTAAACATCCAATTATATAGGTGGCTACTATAACCATGGCATTTGCACACACCAAAGTAAACTATTACATGCATAAGTACATATGTGGCTACTACACACATGACATTTCCACACACCAAAGTAAACTATATATTACATGCATGATTAACTAGGATAAATGATCATCTAATCATCATCTACTTCTTGTGACGCTTGCTCTGCTTGTGGCTCGATCCGGCCACGTCGATCTCCGTAACAAGGCACTTCCTCATGTCAACGATCCGCCTGTGCATCTCGTAGCATGTGTACACGCTCTTGGCCGTGAACCTGAGGTGAGGTTCATCCAGTTGCCGCATCCAGGCCCCGTGCCAGGATACGGGACGTGTTCTGTTGGCATCATGTTTCATCGTTTCGTAGTATGGGTCGATGATGGCCGAGGCGAGTTCAACCAGGGAGTCCTTCTTCGTGCTGCCCCAGACCCTGTAGTGCTCACGAATTTCGACAAGGTTCTCGCAGGCCAATCCCGTAACCCTGAGCGCTTTTACATCGTCGGTGGTTTCCACCATGGCGAACTTGTAGTCGCTGCTGTTGACAAACCTGGTGAAAGGGTCGCAAGGCTCTGTGCCCATGCAGTAGTGGTAGATGAGGGTATGATGGCGCACGCACAATTGAGCGACGACAACCTTCTGATCTATGTTGGGACGACCGGCGGTGTACTGGAGGTCGATGCCGACCACCTTGTACTTGTCTCGAGCAAGCAACTTCTCAACGGTGTTGATGTAGTCGTCCACCATGGCCGGGTCGATGGTGTACACCACCGAGAGATCAGTCTCCCTTGCATGGGTCTCCGCTTTATGCTCGCCGAACTCCATTGGAGCGTCGCTAGACATCCCCTCTCTATGTGTCGTCGTGGGTGTGCTTGTTGTGTTGTGGGGCGCGATCGAAAGGTTGAAGACTAAGGTTATAATGGCCGCGGGAACTAAAGGGGAAGCCGGACGGCCTGGAATATCGGCACGCGCTGATGACAGTTCTAATTTGCAGCGCGTAACTCAATCGTGTCGCACATAACTGCATCATGTGGCAACGCGCGGCACAACCGCATGCATATGGCGCCCCCGACGTGATCGTGCGCAGGCCTAACCGCTAGCAGAGCCTTGTGCTGAACACGGAGGTGGCGTACGTTCGGTACTTGATCGTTTGAATCGCGGAGAAGTTCGACTACATCAACCGTGTTACTAAATGCTTCCGTTTACGGGCTACGAGGGTACGTAGATACACTCTTCCCTCTCGTTGCTATGCATCTCCGTAGATAGATCTTGTGTGTGCGTAGAATTTTTTTGTTTTCTATGCAACGTTCCCCAACACTTCCTTATCTTACAAAGGGTGTTGGAGCCCTTGTTGCAGCTAACTAAAAGCTTGCATCCCACCTCTCTTCTCTCTCCTCTTCTCTCTCCTCCACATCATCATAAATCTGAGGTGGCAACTCTTATAGCCCGCTTATGTCACCCTATTGTACTTGCTCTTAGGTGTTGGGCATCTCTCCTATGTGGCAAGTGTGGTGTAAGCGGAAGCGAAGGCGTGTGCTGAAGTATTGTAGGTTACAGTTGGATGGCCATGCAAAATATTATCCTCCAATCGGACCCTGAACCTGGTGCATCATCTTCAGGGACATGCATGCGGAGGGAGTCTGGTTTGGCCGTCGTGGAATCATGAGATTGGACACATGGCATCAGATGGGATCTGGTATGCACAGACCCATGTTTGGAGACCAGAAGATGGACATAATTTTCTCCCCCCGAAGGTGGGCACCCCTATGTCTCGCTTATAGCAAGACCTAGGGAACCCTCATGTGGAACCCTCATGTGAAGGGGATCCCTGATGGGCCGCCCACGTCCACACGAGGCCATAGCCTTGCTTTTCTACTTTTTTCATGTTTTTTGTTTTTGTTTTTTGCTTTATTTTTTACTTTAATTTATACTTTAAAATATATTTATATATATACGTATATATGTATATATATTGCAAAAAACACTCTACAAAAACATTTGAAAAATGTTGACCAAGCATTTAAAAAATGTTAAATATGAATAAAGAAAATGTTTATCACGTATACAAAAAAATACAATGTGCATGAAAAAAATTGATCTGGTATTTTAAAAATGTTAATCAAGCATTTGAAAAAATGTTGAACAAGTTTTTAAAAAATGTTAATAAAGCATTTGAAAAATGTAAAATGTGTATAGAAATTTAAAAATAATCACGTATATAAAAATGATAATCATGCATTTGAAAAAATATTGAAGAAGTATTTAAAAAATATTAATCAAGCATATGAATTTTTTTAAATATGTATAGATTTTTTAAATATTTATAGAAAAATGTTAACCATGTATTCAAAAAAATGTTAGTCTTGTATTTGGAAAATGATAATCAAGCATTTGAAAAATGTTAAAAAATGTGTATAAAAATATTTACCATGTATTTAAAAATATTGACAAATAAGAATGCACTTGTTTTGGATTGGAGTTACTCATACATGGCAGTCACACAGAAACGGACATGCTGAAAGAAGAAGAAAAAACTAATGTAACACTCTGAAACAAGGCAAAATTTGCCAAATCAAAAAAATGTAGCACCAATCTGAAAGCAACAGTGGACAATGGGTCCATGGTAGAACTACTTTTTCCCGAGTATCCACCGCTAGTCTTAGGGCCTGTTATTTTGCTAACTTCTAGAATAAGCTGGAATAAACTGCCCCCCCCCCCCCCCCCCCCCTCCCTACCTTTTAGAATCCTACTATAGTAGGCTTCTAAAAAATATTTTTGATGGGGCAGCTTATTCTAGAAGCCCAAAAAAGACACCAAAAGAACTAGCCCTTAGAAGGTTTGGAGCTATACAAGATATCTACCACGAAGCATAGGATGAGTATGAAGAAGTTGTATGGTGACAAATGGATTCGGGCAATGGCCCTTCTGAACACCATGGCTCGTGTATACAAGTTCAACCCGTGGACACACCTTGTGTCTCCTTTAAACATCATCGCTCACTAGGAAGACTACATTTCTTTGAATCAGACACTCAACGATATCTATTCATTCGCTTACACTTATGCAACACAATTCCACGGATCCCACCGTAGGTTCTTTTCGGCGAAGATGTGGTTGGCAGGCCGGCACATTCATACGTCGAACATGCTTGACATCTGTGGTTGGCCGCACGACTCGATATGCTAGCTTAGGGCACCAGAGACCGGCACACACTTTTGCAAGGATTGATCCTCCTCGCAGGTTGTTTGCAGCCATGTAAATGCATGACCGGGTGAAAATACTCTCCCTCCCCTCGGGCATGTTGCTTCTGTTAAAGTATGTATTATAGGATGTATACAGTGTACATATAAACCGTATACATATGTGGGCGTGGGCGTGTTGTATTCAGGTAGTTAGGATACGTTTAGGTTGATCTCTATCCCTTGTATAGATTATGATTTGGAGATCAATCCTACAACAACCTAACTACCTAAACCCTGTAATCTCTTGTGCCTATAAGTAACACGCAACGCGTCCCTGCTAAAGCATATGCTTAACGCATCTTTACATGGTATCTGAGCATCTCCTCTACGCACATCCCTTGCGCCGCCATGTCTTCCTCAAGCTCCACCGCAGCCGCTCCATCCGTGCTCATCCCCATTGCTGAGAACTCCATCGCTCCAACTTCAACGTCTGGCGCGCGCAGGCTATGGCCACAATCCGTGGCGCTCAGCTGGTCACCTACCTCGATCCAGAGAGGGAGGTACCGGCGCCCAAGCTATCGGACAAAGACGGCAAGGTCACCGACGTGCCGAACCCGGCATATGAGATCGACAGGGCCCGAGACTCTCAGGTTTTGAGTTTTCTTTTCAATTCCATCTCACCCCCTGTGATGGTTCAGATCGCAACATGCACCACGGCGTCAACAGCATGGACTGCAATCACGGAGATCTTCATCTCCCAGACGCAGGCGGCCATCGTCAATACGAGGATCGCCCTCTCCATCACCAAGAAGGGGAACTCCACCATCGTTGAGTATTTTGGCCGCATGAAGGCCCTCGGTGATGAGATGGCTGCCATCGGCAAGCCGCTCACGGACGATGATATGGTGTCGTATATCCTTGCTGGCTTGGATTTCGACTACATGTCCTTCGTCTCCTCCATCTGCGCCAGGACCGTCCCCATCAAGCCCAACGAGCTCTACGTGCAACTCATCAGCTTCGAGAGCCGCCTCGCCATGTTTGAGGGTGGAAGCTCATCGTCCCACTCATCCGCGAACGCCGCCTCCCGTGGCGGTCCCGGTGGCTTCTCTCACGGTGGAGGCCGCGGCAGGAACGGCGGCGGCCGTGGTCACGGTGGTGGTCGTGGCAATGGAGGCAACGACGGCCGCGGAAACGGTCACGGTGGGCGTGGCCAAGGAGGCGGGGGCGAGATGAGCTCCCTGAGGTGTTCTGTCAGATCTGCAAGAAGCCAAACCACACCGCCATAGAGTGCTATAGGCGCTTCAACATCGCATTCACCAAGGAGAAGAGTGCGAGCGCTGTGTCCAACTCCTCCTACGGCGTCGACACCAACTGGTACGTCGACACAGGCGCCACAGATCACATCACCGGAGAGCTCGGCAAGCTCACCGTGAGGGAGAGATACAACGGCCATGATCAAGTGAACATGCCCAACGGAGCAGGTATGAAAATTACTCATATTGGTCAAGCATATGTTCGTACTCCCACTCGTAATCTTCATCTAAAAGATGTCCTTTACTCACCTAAAGCCACAAAAATTCTTGTTTCTGCTCATCGTCTATCTCAAGACAATAATGTGTTTCTCGAAACTCACCCTCGTTTCTTCTTCATTAAGGACAAGGCAACAAGGAGCACCCTCCTCCACGGCAGGTGTAGAGCAGGTCTCTACCCCCTATCATCAGCTTCTTTAGGCCCGAGCAGGCATGCTTTTGGTGCCACCAAGATCTCTCCGTCAAGGTGGCACGATCGACTAGGTCATCCGTCTTTGAAAATCGTTAAGCATGTTCTTAGCAAGAACAAAATTCCTTTTTCAGTTCATGAGTTGAATAAAGAGGGGGTGTGTAATGCATGCCAACAAGGCAAAAGTCACCAACTTCCCTATCCACATTCTAGTAGTTTTTTGAATGCTCCTTTAGAGCTTATTTATTCTGATGTATGGGGACCTGCCCGTGATTCAATCAATAAAAAGAATTATTATGTGAGCTTTATTGATGATTCAGTAAATTTACGTGGATATTTCTTCTTAAACATAGGTCAGAGGTCTTTAAAGTGTTTCATGAATTTCAAGCACTTGTAGAAAGACTCTTAGATCGCAAAATCATCACCATGCAAACCGACTGGGGTGGTGAGTATGAGAGGTTAAATTCTTTTTTTCGCCAAGTTGGCATCACACACCATGTTTCCTGCCCGCATGCTGCCACGTACTTGATCAAACGCACACCAAGTAAGGTGATCAATCTTGAAACTCCATTAGAAAAATTATTCCATGAAACACCAAACTATCATGCCCTTCGTACTTTTGGGTGCGCATGTTGGCCCAATCTCCGTCCTTTCAATGCTCGCAAGCTTGAATTCTGCTCCAAACAATGTGTTTTTCTTGGCTACAGTAACCTTCACAAAGGTTTCAAGTGTCTAGACATAACTGCTGGACGTGTTTATATTTCTCGGGACGTTGTGTTCGATGAAACGGTGTTTCCCTTTGCCAAATTAAACCCTAATGTCGATGCACCTATCAGATCCGAAGTCCTTCTCCTCTCTGAAAATTCCTCCTCCTTACCTCTTGATCATGGGGACGAACATATAGCTAATGATCACTTGGGTAATTCTCATGAAAATTCTGCTATAAATTTTGGAGGAAATTCGGTTGTGCACTGTGATTTTATGCAGCACCAAAGGACAAGCGTGGAGCACGAGGAGGATTCAGGTGCTGCACCAGGAGCTGACAGCGGCGATCCCGGTGCGGATCCACCCTCGCCTGCCGCGCCAGGAAGTGGCAGCGCACCCGCCTCGGGGTCAGGCGGGCCACCAGCGGACGACCACGCGTCCCCCCGCAGCCCCGCGGGTGAGCCAACGACAACTCAAGGCGGGCCTAGCGGCGCAGGTGGGCCAACCGCACTCACGCGCCAGGCCAGGCGCCTCTCCGCGTCGTTTGGTGGGCCTCGCCAAGTGGCCCAACGAGCAACTGGCTCCGGCTCCGAGGAGATCAACCTCGGATCAGGTGCCGCTGGATCATCTGCAGCGCCAGATCCCGCTCCCGCTGGATCGTCTGCCGCGCCGGATCCCGCCGGATCTTCTGTGCATCGACCCTCTGCTGCCGATTCTGTGCTGATGAGAACCAGATCACAGCATGGAGTTTTGAAGCCCAAGGTTCGGACGGATGGCACGGTCAGGTATGGTAATGTGCGTTTTGGTGGCCTAGCTGTCACAGGTGAGCCAGGAAACTTGATTGAGGCTTTTGAGGATAAAAACTGGAAAAATGCTATGGATGAAGAATATAATGCTCTTATTAGAAACAAAACTTGGCACTTGGTTCCTCCAGCAAGAGGCAGAAATATAATTGATTGTAAATGGGTTTACAGAGTCAAAAGAAAGTCCAGTGGAGAAATAGACAGATACAAGGCTAGATTAGTAGCAAAGGGTTTTAAACAGCGATACGGTATTGACTATGAGGACACGTTTAGTCCTGTTGTTAAAGCAGCTACTATCAGACTTGTTCTTTCTGTTGCAGTATCAAATGGTTGGAGTCTTTGTCAATTGGATGTGCAGAATGCGTTTCTTCATGGCGTTCTAGAGGAGGAAGTCTACATGAAACAGCCACCTGGGTATGAGGTAAGAGACAAATATCATTATGTGTGCAAACTTGACAAGGCATTATATGGTCTGAAACAAGCACCTAGAGCATGGTATTCTAGGTTAAGTGATAAACTTCAAAGGCTTGGGTTTCGACCTTCAAAGGCTGATACGTCACTTTTCTTCTATAAGAAGGGAAAAATAATCATCTTTATGTTGGTATATGTTGATGATATTATTGTGGCCAGCTCATCAGAAGATGCGGTCAGTGCATTGTTGGAAAATCTCAAGAGAGACTTTGCACTTAAAGATCTTGGCGACTTGCACTACTTCTTGGGAATAGAAGTGAAAAAGGTAACTGATGGGATAGTCTTAAGTCAAGAAAAATATGTGTCAGATATATTAAAAAGGTCAGGTATGATGAGTTGTAAAGTTTCAAACATGCCACTTTCAACTACTAAAAAACTTTCCAAGGAAGAAGGGGAGCCCTTGGGAGCGGAAGCAGCCACAAACTACAGAAGTGTGGTAGGTGCTTTACAGTACTTGACACTTACAAGGCCAGACATATGTTTTCCTGTCAACAAGGTGTGTCAATTCTTGCATGCTCCTACTCTTCAGCATTGGACTGCAGTGAAGAGGATTTTGAGATATCTCATAGGTACTATGAGTACAGGATTAAAATTCACAAGGTCAAACTCAAATGTGGTAAGTGCCTTTTCAGATGCAGATTGGGCAGGTTGTCCTGATGATAGAAGGTCAACTGGTGGCTTTGTTGTTTTCTTTGGACCAAACCTCATATCTTGGAGTGCACGAAAACAAGCAACTGTGTCTAGATCCAGCACTAAGGCTGAATACAAAGCTCTAGCAAATGCCACGGCTGAGTTGATATGGGTTCAAACCCTGCTTGCTGAACTAGGTATAAATCATTCTTCTGTTGCACGATTATGGAGTGACAATATTGGTGCTAGTTATCTGTCAGCAAATCCAGTGTTCCATGCAAGAACAAAGCACATTGAAGTGGACTATCATTTTGTTCGTGAAAGAGTAGCCAAGAAGCTATTGGACATTCGTTTTATTCCTACTAATGATCAAGTTGCAGATGGCTTCACTAAAGCCTTGTCATGGCGCAAATTGGAAGAATTCAAGAACAATCTCAACTTGATAAAGTTGTGATTGAGGGGGCGTGTTAAAGTATGTATTATAGGATGTATACGGTGTACATATAAACCGTATACATGTGTGGGCGTGTGCGTCTTGTATTCAGGTAGTTAGGATATGTTTAGGTTGATCTCTATCCCTTGTATAGATTATGACTTGGAGATCAATCCTACAACAACCTAACTACCTAAACCCTGTAATATCTTGTGCCTATAAGTAACATGCAACGCGTCCCTGCTAAGGCATACGCTTAACGCATCTTTATATTGGATCTCAGATTGGTGGGAGATAACAATTTGCTTTTTTGACAAAGGGTGTTTTTTATTGACTCATACTGTAGCATCAGGCGATACAATCGTAATGAGCACCCATCCGGCTTCTACATAACTAAGATGCACACAACCAACACTATACACACACACAAAAGTCACATTGACAGAAGCAAAGTCATGTAAGACTGAAGCTATGCCTAGGTGAAGAAAAAGAAAAAACCGAAGCTGACGAAACAGCGATCGGTGATATACAACAACGACCATAGACATCAATCATCTTTTGACAACATAAGGATTACGAGAAGGGTTCTCCAAAAGCAATGCCTTTAAGAAGGAAACGACGTATATATGCGCCGTAGCCAGATCCACCACTGAAGGTCAGATCGTGGGTTTTCACCCTGGAGATCAAGTCCGAGCAAACTCCAAGCAATGCCTTGGCAAGGGTATAGAAGCAAAAATACGAAGTGTTGATGGAGTGAAACTACTATACATTTAATCGGGTCTACCTCTCCCATTTCGAGGTGGTCGTGATTGAATTCGAGGACATAAAGAAACATGACATGTGAGTTAGTCGTGCCTTGGCAAGGGTGGGTGGAAAGGGACGGCACGGGTTAGGTTTCTTGAGGGCTTCTTTTAGAACGTAAATATCTTATTGTGCTATTCTGGCAAGCGTTGAACAACTATTTCACCTCTCTACCTAAATCCCTCTTTTTGAAAGAAAACGTAACATTCGTGTCTATTTCTTAAAAAGTCTACTCATTGACTAATAAATTGAGCATTACTATATTTTTTAGCTGGAATATTATCTTATTTTGCTTTTTTTAGAACGACATATCTTATCGTGCTGTTCTGGCAAGCGTTGAACAACTATTTCAGCCCATCCCAGATGCTTAAGTAATTCCGCTCATTTTGTGATACAATTGGAGACAATTTTAGCTTGCCTTCATCAAACTAAATCCCTGGGGATAGTCCAATTAAAAAAAGGAAAATCTAACTTGCGAACATTTGCTGAGAGGGGGTGGCATTTGCGAACATTCCATGGCATATTTAATTGTATTGGGGGTGGCAGTTTCTTCAGAATTGCATGGCATTTTCTAGTTGGAAGGCGGGACATTCAGAAACTGCCACCCCTGACACAACTAAAAATGCCATGGAAACGATCGTAAATTATTGGGGAATGTAGTAATTTCAAAAAAATTCCTACGCACACGCAAGATCATGGTGATGCATAGCAACAAGAGGGGAGAGTGTTGTCCATGTACCCTCGTGGACCGAAAGCGGAAGCGTTATGACAACGCGGTTGATGTAGTCGTACGTCTTCACGATCGACCGATCCTAGTACCGAACGTACGGCACCTCCGTGAGCTGCACACGTTCAGCTCGGTGACGTCCCACGAACTCACGATCCAGTAGAGCTTCGAGGGAGAGCTTCGTCAGCACGACGGCGTGATGACGGTGATGATGAAGCTACCGGCGCAGGGCTTCGCCTAAGCACTACGACGATATGACTAAGGTGGATTATGATGGAGGGGGGCACCGCACACGGCTAAGAGATCAATGATCAACTTGTGTGTTCTAGCGTGCCCCTGCTCCCGTATATAAAAGAGCAAGGGGGAGGCCGGCCGGCCTTGGGGCGCGCCAAGGAGAGGGGGAAGTACTCCTCCTAGTGGGAGTAGGACTCCCCTTTCCTAGTCCAACTAGGAAGGAGGAAGGGGGAAGGAAGGAGAGGGAGGAAAGAGGGGGCGCCCCCTCCTTGTCCAATTCGGACTCCCAAAGGGGGGGGGGCGCGGCCAGCCCTAGGCCCTCTCCTCTCTCTCCCACAAGGCCCATGTTGGCCCATTAGTTCCCCCGGGGTTCCGATAACCCCCCCGGCACTCCGATCAATATCCGGTGACCCCCGGAACTTATCCGGTGTCCGAATATAGTCGTCCAATATATCAATCTTTATGTCTCGACCATTTCGAGACTCCTCATCATGTCCGTGATCACATCCGGGACTCCGAACTATCTCGGTACATCAAAACACATAAACTCATAATACCGATCGTCACCTAACGTTAAGTGTGCGGACCCTATGGGTTCGAGAACTATGTAGACATGACCGAGACTCATCTCCTGTCAATAACCAATAGCCGAACCTGGATGCTCATATTGGTTCCTACATATTCTACGAAGATCTTTATCGGTCAAACCGCATAACAACATACGTTGTTCCCTTTGTCATCGGTATGTTACTTGCCCGAGATTCGATCGTCGGTATCTCAATACCTAGTTCAATCTCGTTACTGGCAATTCTCTTTACTCATTCCGTAATGCATCATCCCGCAACTAACTCATTAGTCACATTGCTTGCAAGGCTTATAGTGACGTGCATTACCGAGAGGGCCCAGAGATACCTCTCCGACAATCGGAGTGACAAATCCTAATCTCGATCTATGCCAACTCAACAAGTACAATCGGAGACACCTGTAGAGCACCTTTATAATCACCCAGTTACGTTGTGACGTTTGGTAGCACACAAAGTGTTCCTCCGGTATTCGGGAGTTGCATAATCTCATAGTCATAGGAACATGTATAAGTCATGAAGAAAGCAATAGCAATATACTAATTAAACGATCAAATGCTAACCTAACGGAATGGGTCAAGTCAATCACATCATTCTCTAATGATGTGATCTCGTTAATCAAATGACAACTCATGTCTATGGTTAGGAAACTTAACCATCTTTGATTAAACAAGCTAGTCAAGTAGAGGCATACTAGTGACACTCTGTTTGTCTATATATTACACATGTACTAAGTTTCCAGTTAATACAATTCTAGCATGAATAATAAACATTTATCATGATATAGGGAAATATAAATAACAACTTTATTATTGCCTCTAGGGCATATTTCCTTCAGTCTCCCACTTGCACTAGAGTCAATAATCTAGATTGCACGGTAATGATTCTAACACCCATGGAGTCTTGGTGTTGATCATGTTTTGCTCGTGAGAGAGGCTTAGTCAACGGGTCTCCAACATTCAGATCCGTATGTATCTTGCAAATCTCTATGTCTCCCTCCTTGACTTGATCGCGGATGGAATTGAAGCGTCTCTTGATGTGCTTGGTTCTCTTGTGAGGTCTAGATTCCTTTGCCAAGGCAATTGCACCAGTATTGTCACAAAAGATTTTCATTGGACCCGATGCACTAGGTATGACACCTAGATTGGATATGAACTCCTTCATCCAGACTCCTTTATTTGCTGCTTTCGAAGCAGCTATGTACTCCGCTTCACACGTAGATCCCGCCACGACGCTTTGCTTAGAACTGCACCAACTGACAGCTCCACCGTTCAATATAAACACGTATCCGGTTTGTGACTTAGAGTCATCCGGATCAGTGTCAAAGCTTGCATCGACGTAACCATTTACGACGAGCTCTTTGTCACCTCCATAAACGAGAAACATATCCTTAGTCCTTCTCAGGTATTTCAGGATGTTCTTGACCGCTGTCCAGTGATCCACTCCTGGATTACTTTGGTACCTCCCTGCTAAACTTATAGCAAGGCACACATCGGGTTTGGTACACAGCATTGCATACATGATAGAGCCTATGGCTGAAGCATAGGGAACACCTTTCATTTTCTCTCTATCTTCTGCAGTGGTCGGGCATTGAGTCTGACTCAACTTCACACCTTGTAACACGTGCAAGAACCCTTTCTTTGCTTGATCCATTTTGAACTTCTTCAAAACTTTGTCAAGGTAAGTGCTCTGTGAAAGTCCAATTAAGCGTCTTGATCTATCTCTATAGATCTTAATGCCCAATATATAAGCAGCTTCACCGAGGTCTTTCATTGAAAAAATCTTATTGAAGTATCCTTTTATGCTATCCAGAAATTCTATATCATTTCCAATCAACAATATGCTAGGCTCGTCGAGTTTAACCCGAGTATTCTGCGTGTGCAAAACTGGCTTGCACCCGTTGTATGTGAACGTAGAGCTTATCACACCCGATCATCACGTGGTGTCTCGGCACGACGAACTTTCGCAATGGTGCATACTCAGGGAGAACACTTGTACCTTGACATTTTGTGACGCCCAGATAATTAAGCTACAGTGAACCTCTGCTAATGATGCCATGTCACCTCGGTTACTGTTATTAATCTCGCGTTAGATCAGAACCGATTTGAAATTCGAATTCAAAGTAAAGGCAAACAACAAAAGTTTGGAAACCTTAACACTAAAATGTTCGCTTTGTGGCAAATAATCCATACTAAATATTGGTGAGAAACCACACTTCTGTAAAGTATTCAAATGCAGTAAAACAAATAAAACAGCAGCTAAACCTATTATAAATGCCCTTTTGAAATTTATAAAAATGCGAACTGAATATTTTAAATACCAAAATATATTGTGGCAGTGGGCTAATTTGCAACCTCAATTTAGGTACTGGCCTTATAATTTTACAAAACTAAAAGCTATTAATACTAAAAAGAAAACATAAATGTAGAATTAAAACAAACAAAAATAATAAAATAACTAAAAGGAGACCCCCCCACTGGGCCACGGCCCAGCTGGCCTCTGGGCTAACCAGTGTCGGTTCAATATCCGGCGTATCTCATAGTAGGGGTCCTAAGCTAGGCGTCTTGGAGCGATGGTAACGTGGACATGGGGTTTTACCCAGCTTCGGGCTCTCTTGATGAGATAATACCCTACATGCTGCTTTTGATTGTATTCATATGGGTGTAGTACAGAGTACATGTATCTACCACGAGATTGTAGTAATGAATATGAGATTGTCTATTGACTAGCCTGGCCTCGGTTTATATATGCACCGCAGGCCTAGGGTTTTGAGGAGTCCTTGTTTTGTGCGCCAAGTCTTGTGGAAACCTTCTTGTATGCGGCATGGGCTGTCCGAACTGGCCCATGAGTGAACCACCATGGGGGTCCTCGGCCCGATCCACCTGATCGGGGGACGACGTGGTGACTACCCCCTAGTCCAGGACACCGTCAACCAGACCGGCCCAGCTAGCCCCCTCACTTCCCCAGCTTAACCCCACTCCCCCGTGACCTAACCTACCCACGCACCCACTCGCCCCCCACATCGCCCACTCCTCCCCCGATCTGGATCGAGATCGGGGGCTCGATGCCGATGCTGCCCGGTGCTGCCCCGCCGTCGTCGGCGCTCCCCGCCTCGTCCGCTGCCGCCCGAAGACCTCCCCGTCGTCAGACCGCCCTCGCCAAAACGCTTCCTCGTCGGATCTCCTCCCCACCGCGTGTCGTCCCCATCTTCCTCCTCGACCCCCGCTGTTGTTTCCCCACAACCCCGCGATGAGGCCCCCGGCCTCGCTCCCTCTTGATAACCCACAAGTATAGGGGATCAATTGTAGCCTCTTTCGATAAGTAAGAGTGTCGAACCCAACGAGGAGCTAAAGGTAGAACAAATATTCCCTCAAGTTCTATCGACCACCGATACAACTCTACACACGCTTAACGTTCGCTTTACCTAGAACAAGTATGAAACTAGAAGTACTTTGTAGGTGTTTTTGGATAGCTTGGCAAGAATATAAAGAGCACGTAAATAAAAACTAGGGGCTGTTTAGGTAAAGAAGCAATAAAGTGAATATAGTGAGTGTGGAAAAGTGGTGGTAGGAGTTACGAAATTGTCCCTAAGCAATTGACTACTTTACTAGACCGATAGCAAGTTTTATGTAGGAGAGGCCACTGCTAGCATGTCATCCCTGACTTGGAATTCTATGCACTTATGATTGGAACTAATAACAAGCATCCGCAACTACTAACGTTCATTAAGGTAAAACCCAACCATAGCATTAAGATATATTGGTCCCCCTTCAATCCCGTATGCATCAATTTCTATGCTAGGTAGAAGCTTCTGTCGCTCTTGCCCTCCAATACATAGTCCTATCAACATACAACTAACCCTATGGTGTGATCCATGCGCGTGCTCATATAATGGGCACCCCAAAGGACAACAACATAACCACAAGCAAATTAAACCAATCATAGCAATTCATCAACCACCGATAGGACAACAAAAATTTACTCAGACATCATAGGATGGCAACACATCATTGGATAATAATATGAAGCATAAAGCACCATGTTCAAGTAGAGGGTACAGCGGGTTGCGAGATAGTGGACCGCTATAGATAGAGGGGGAAGGTGATGGAGATGTTGGTGAAGATGGCGGAGGTGTTGGTGAAGATCGCGGTGATGATGATGATGGCCACGGCAGCATTCCGGCGCCACCGGAAGAGAGGGGGAGAGGGGCCCCCTTCTTCTTCTTCTTCCTTGACCTCCTCCCTAGATGGGAGAAGGGTTTCCCCTCTGGTCCTTGGCCTCCATGGCGTGGGAGGGGCGAGAGCCCCTCTGAGATTGGATCTGTCTCTCTGTCTCTCTCTGTTTCTGCGCTCTGGTATTCTGCCCTTTCACCGTTTCTTATATATCCGGAGATCCGTAACTCCGATTGGATTGAAACCTTCGCCCGGATTTTTCTCCGAAAATTAGCTTTTTGCGGCAAAAGAATAGCAGCAACCACCTTATGAGGGACCCACGAGGGTCAGGGGCGCACCCAGGGGGCAGGCGTGCCCCCCTGCCTCGTGGCCACCTCAGGCACCATCTCGCGTTGTTTCTTCTTCCCATATTTTCCAAATATTCCAAAAATATTCTCCGTCCGTTTTTATCCCGTTTGGACTCCATTTGATATGGGGTTTCTGCGAAACATAAAGCATGCAACAAACAGGAACTGGCACTGGGCACTAGATCAATATGGTAGTCCCACAAATAGTATAAAAAGTTGCCAAAAGTATATGAAAGTTGTATAATATTGGCATGGAACAATCAAAAATTATAGATACGACGGAGACGTATCAGCATCCCCAAGCTTAATTCCTGCACGTCCTAGAGTAGGTAAATGATAAAAAAGATAATTTTTGATGTGGAATGCTACCTAGCATAATCTTGATCATCTATCTAATCATGGCATGAATATAATGACACGAGTGATTCAAAGCAATAGTCTATCATTTGACATAAAAACAATAATACTTCAAGCATACTAATAAAGCAATGATGTCTTTTCAAAATAACATGGCCAAAGAAAGTTATCCCTACAGAATCATATAGTCTGGCTATGCTCCATCTTCACCACACAAAATATTCACATCATGCACAACCCCGATGACAAGCCGAGCAATTGGTTCATACTTTTTAACGCGCTTCAGCATTTTCAACCCTCACACAATACATGAGCGCAAGCCATGGACATAGCACTATGGGTGGAATAGAATATGATGATGGAGGTTGTGTGGAGAAGACAAAAAGGAGAAAGTCTCACATCGATGCGTCTAATCAACAGGCTATGGAGATGCCCATCAATTGATGTCAATGTGAGGAGTAGGGATTGCCATGCAATGGATGCACTAGAGCTATAAGTGTATGAAAGCTCAAACTGAAACTAAGTGGGTGTGCATCCAACTTGCTTGCTCATGAAGACCTCGGGCATTTGAGGAAGCCCATCATCGGAATATACAAGCCAAGTTCTATAATGAAAATTCCCACTAGTATATGAAAGTGATAACTCAAGAGACTCTCTATATGAAGAACATGGTGCTACTTTGAAGCACAAATGTGGTAAAAGGATAGTAACATTGCACCTTTTTCTCTCTTTTTTTTGCGGGCTTCTTTCGCCCCCCTTTTTTTATTTAGGCTTCTTTGGCCTCTTTTTTGGGGGGGGGGGCAATGCTCTAATAATGATGATCATCACACTTTTATTTACTTACAACTCAATATTACAACTCAATGCTAGAACAAAGATATGACTATATATGAATGCCTCCGGCGGTGTACCGGGATGTGCAATGATCTAGCGTAGCAATGACATCAAAAAACGGACAAGCCATGAAAACATCATGCTAGCTATCTTACGATCATGCAAAGCAATATGACAATAAATGCTCAAGTCATGTATATGATGATGATGGAAGTTGCATGGCAATATATCTCGGAATGGCTATGGAAATGCCATGATAGGTAGGTATGGTGGCTGTTTTGAGGAAGATATAATGAGGCTTATGTGTGATAGAGCATATCTTATCACAGGGTTTGGATGCACCGGCGAAGTTTGCACCAACTCTCGGGGTGAGAAAGGGCAATGCACGGTACCGAAGAGGCTAGCAATGATGGAAGGGTGAGAGTGCGTATAATCCATGGACTCACATTAGTCATAAAGAACGCATATACTTATTGCAAAAGTTTATTAGCCCTTGAAGCAAAGTACTACTACGCATGCACCTAGGGGGATAGATTGGTAGGAAAAGACCATCGCTCGTCCCCGGCCGCCACTCATAAGGAAGACAATCAATAAATACCTCATGCTCCAACTTCGTTACATAACGGTTCACCATACGTGCATGCAACAGGAATCACAAACTTCAACACAAGTATTTCTACAATCCACAACTACCCACTAGCATGACTCTAATATCACCATTTTTATATCGCAAAACTATTGCAAGGAATCAAACATATCATATTCAGTGATCTACAAGTTTTATGTAGGATTTTATGACTAACCATATGAATGACCAGTTCCTGTCATCTCTCTAAATAGATATAAGTGAAGCAAGAGAGTTTAATTTTTTCTAAAAAAGATATGCCCACGCTCTAACAAATATAAGTGAAGCAAAAGAGCATTCTACAAACGGCGGTTTTCTATGTGAAGAGAAACAGGCAATCCAAACTTCAAATGATATAAGCGAAGCACATGAAGCATTCTATGAAGCCATACTCAAAAGATTTAAGTGAAGTGCAATGACCATTCTATAAATAAACCAAGGACTATCTCATACCAGCGTGGTGCATAAAATAAAAGTGAAAACTAAATGCAAAAGACGCTCCAAGATTTGCACATATCGCATGAACGAAACGAATCCGAAAACATACCGATACTTGTTGAAGAAAGATGGGATGCCTTCCGGGGCATCCCCAAGCTTAGACGCTTGAGTCTCCTTGAATATTTACTTGGGTTGCCTTGGGCATCCTCAAGCTTCATCTCTTGCCTCTCCTCCTTATCCTCATATCGAAACATCCTCGATCTTCGAACACTTCATCCACACAAAACTTCAACAAAAAACTCGGTAAGATCCGTTAGTATAATAAAGCAAATCACTACTCTAAGTACTGTTGCAAAACCAATTCATATTTTGTTTTTGCATTGTATCTACTGTAATATAACTTTTCCATGGCTTCATCCATTGATATAAATCGATAGTTTCATCAAAACAAGCAAACTATGCATGAAAAACAGAATCTGTCTAAAACAGAACAGTCTGTAATAATCTTAACATTCACCATACCTATGGTACTACAAAAATTCTACCAAAATTAGGAAAAATAAACAATTTGCATATAAAGACAGTTCAAAACGAATCAGAACCATTTGACGTTCCAGTAAAAAATGTAAAATCGCGCACTACAGCCAAAGTTTTTGTCCTGCACCGCACAAACCAACAAGCATTGTAAACATCCTAAAGGCAAACCTTGGCATATTATTTTTATAATGCAATGGAATTGTACAAGGGTATAATTATTTTTGTTGAAAAGTTTCTGTAATCAAGATTCACAAAGTTTCCGTGAGCATGAACAAAGTTCAAGGAGCTCCCCCACTTCAACAATGCTTGTCTTTCTCACTTTCACTTTCCTTTTTGAAAAGTTTTGGGTTCCCCTCTTTATTTATTTTTGTTTTTAAGCTTTGTAAAAGCACTCAATAGAAATAAATGACTCTCTAAAACTTCCAGGTTGTCTCCCTGGCAGCGCTTTCTTTAAAGCCATTAAGCTAGGCATAAAGTGCTCAAGTAACGGATCCACCCGGATCCCAAGGTATATCAAAGCCAATTTTAGTTAACAATGATTGTAATTTAGTAGTGAGCACAAAGTAACATAAATCATGCAACAACGAAGTCTAACTCTCTTCCTATGCATCGGCATGTCATAAAAGAACAATTCATGCACACAAAGTAAAGGCCAATGCATAGTATAAACAGTTTCTTGCAATTTTTTCGTGTTGGAAACATAAAGAGGCGGAGATATAGTTCCTCTCTCATAATAATTGCAAGTTGGAGCAGCAAGCACATGCATATTATATTCATCAAAATCATCATGTGCAACGGTAAAACGCAACCCATCAATATAATCCTTAATAAGGGCAAATTTCTCCGATATAGTGTAGTCGGGAGAATTCAAAAAGATAATAGGACTATCATGTGTGGGTGCAATAGCAACAATTTCATGTTTAACATAAAAAAACTATAGCAATTTCATCTCCATAAGCATAATTCATATTGGCATCTTGGCCACAAGCATAGCAAGCATCATCAAAAAGGGATACTTCAAAAGAATCAACGGGATCATAACAGTCATCATAGCAATCATCCTTCGGTAAGCATGAAGTGAAATTAAATAATGTATGAGTTGAAGAGTTACTCTCATTAGAAGGTGGGCACGGGTGATCAAACCGATCTTCCTCCTTTTGTTCTTCGCTCTCCTCCTCATCTTTTTCATCCAATGAGCTCACAATGTCATTAATTTCTTCTTCCATAGACTCCTGCAAAATATTAGTCTCTTCTTGGACAGCAGGGGAGTCCTCAATATATGGTTTAACATAGGCATTAGAAGCATAATTATCATAACAATATTCAAGTATGGCAAAAATTTCAGATTTGTAAAGAGTAGCATCATACTTTTCAATCAAAGAAGCAATTTCATAAGCACCCTTAAAAGCAACAAATTCTTCAATTTGTTGAACATCATAGTAATTATAAACACCCTTAGCATAAGAAGATACGATTCCATTATCACTAAACTCACATTGGTAGGGAAGGTGTTTCTTAGGGTCTTCAGAACAACAAGTAAAATCATATAATTCACATAAATTCCAGGCATAGCATTGCATAGTATTAATTTGATGCTGTAAAAGTTTCCCTTTTTGAGATAAGCGGTGTCGCACATAACAAGCATGCTCATCTAAAGATTTGCCCTCAACTAAGCTAGTTGGGGTTTCAGCACGAGCACAAAGGGATCGAAGATGATCCAAGTAAAAAGCTTCAGGAGTGTGATAGATTTTGAGTGGTTCTTCAACCATTGGTTCAATAGGTACAACTAATTTTTTTGGTATTTTGCGTTTCCTACCCATAACTAAAGATAGAAAACAACTAAGAACAGCAAATAAAAATTACTTAGTGATAAAGCAAACAAGCACACACGAGAATATTCACCCCACGCTATGGCTCCCCGGCAACGGTGCCAGAAAAAGGTCTTGATAACCCACAAGTATAGGGGATCAATTGTAGCCTCTTTTGATAAGTAAGAGTTTCAAACCCAACGAGGAGCTACAGGTAGAACAAATATTCCCTCAAGTTCTATCGACCACCGATACAACTCTACGCACGCTTAACGTTCGCTTTACCTAGAACAAGTATGAAACTAGAAGTACTTTGTAGGTGTGTTTGGATAGGTTTGCAAGAATATAAAGAGCACGTAAATAAAAACTAGGGGCTGTTTAGGTAAAGAAGCAATAAAGTAAATATAGCGAGTGTTGAAAAGTGGTGGTAGGAGTTACGAAATTGTCCCTAAGCAATTGACTACTTTACTAGACCGATAGCAAGTTTTATGTGGGAGAGGCCACTGCTAGCATGTCATCCCTGACTTGGAATTCTATGCACTTATGATTGGAACTATTAGCAAGCATCCGCAACTACTAATGTTCATTAAGGTAAAACCCAACCATAGCATTAAGATATATTGGTCCCCCTTCAATCCCGTATGCATCAATTTCTATGCTAGGTAGAAGCTTCTGTCACTCTTGCCCTCCAATACATAGTCCTATCAACATACAACTAACTCTATGGTGTGATCCACGCGCGCGCTCATATAATGGGCACCAAAGGACAGCAACAAAACCACAAGCAAATTAAACCAATCATAGCAATTCATCAACCACCGATAGGACAACAAAAATCTACTCAGACATCATAGGATGGCAACACATCATTGGATAATAATAGGAAGCATAAAGCACCATGTTCAAGTAGAGGGTACAACAGGTTGCGGGAGAGTGGACCGCCGTAGATAGATGGGGGAAGGTGATGGAGATGTTGGTGAAGATGGCGGAGGTGTTTGTGAAGATCGCGATGATGATGATGATGGCCACGGCAGCGTTCCGGCGCCACCGGAAGAGAGGGGGAGAGGGGCCCCCTTCTTCTTCTTCTTCTTCTTCCTTGACCTCCTCCCTAGATGGGAGAAGGGTTTCCCCTCTGGTCCTTGGCCTCCATGGCATGGGAGGGGCGAGAGCCCCTCCGAGATTGGACCTGTCTCTCTGTCTCTCTCTGTTTCTGCGCTCTGGTATTCTGCCCTTTCACCGTTTCTTATATATCCGGAGATCTGTAACTCCGATTGGATTGAAACCTTTGCCCAGATTTTTCTCCAAAAATTAGCTTTCTTGCGGCAAAATAATAGCAGCAACCGCCTTACGAGGGGGCCACGAGGGTCAGGGGCGCGCCCCCTGCCTCGTGGCCACCTCGGGCACCGTCTCCCGTTGATTCTTCTTCCCATATTTTCCAAATATTTCAAAAATATTCTCCGTCCGTTTTTATCCCGTTTGGACTCCGTGTGATATGGGGTTTCTGTGAAACATAAAACATGCAACAAACAGGACTGGCACATGGCACTGGATCAATATGTTAGTCCCAAAAATAGTATAAAAATTTGCCAAAAGTATATGAAAGTTGAATAATATTGGCATGGAACAATCAAAAATTATAGATACGACGGAGATGTATCACCTCTCTCTACCCCCTCGCCGCGGCTTGCTGCCGTCACGCGCCTCCCCTGCACGCCTGTGCTTGTGTGAGCACGCGCCCCGTCCTCGCCCGTGTCCGCCCCCGTCGTGCAGCGCCGCGCTCGTCGCCCATCCCGACTGATGCTGCCGGCTCATGCTGCTGCTGCACGCCCTCGCGCCCTGGGCTGTGCCCCGTGGCTTCGCTCGCCTCCCGCTCCGTCCTGCCTCTCCCGCTGCAGCCGTGCTGCTCTCCTGCCGCAGCTTGCCTCAGTCTCGTGCTCCGCCATGCCGGATCACAGCCGCCGGCGCCGTGGCCGCGCTCATTCCCGCGCCCACTGCCGCCGCTCCCGCTGGCTCCCCCCGCTACCACCGCCCGCGCCCGCCGTGCTGCTTCCCGTCGGCCAACGCAAGCGCCACCCACGACGGCCGCGCCCCGTGCCCTTGCTCCACTACTATTGCTGCCCTCCAAGTCACCGCCGCCTGCTCCGTCTGCCGCACCGCCGCGCCCAGCCACCCGCAGCACGCGCTCGACCCCTCCTCCCGTGCGTCGCACCGGCTGCCGGCGCCCCGCAGCACTCTATCGGGCGCCCGCAACGCCCGCTGCGCCCATTCGGGCCTTGCCCGTACCCGCCCGACCCACTAAGGCCACGGGGGCCTATGACAGCTGGCCCCCACCCCCCATGTGCCAATGACAGGTGGGCCAAGCCCTAGAATGTTTAGAAAAAAGGATTTGAAAATAATAATAATAATAATAATAAAATATTAATTAGTTAATTAATTAATTAACTTAATTAATTCGATTAATTAACCTAATCACTTAGTTAACTAATTAATCATGATTAGTTAGTCTAGCCAATGACGAACATGACCCACACGTCAGTTTGACCCAGTCAACACCTCTGTTGACTGCTGATGTCATGCTGATGCAGTAATGTTGATTTCAAATTAATTCAATAATAAAAATTTAGAAATTGATTAAAACTTTGAAAATTATTATAAAATAATCCGTTGCTCAGATGAAAATACTTTGTACATGAAAGTTGCTCAGAACGACGAGACGAATCCGAATATGCAGCCCATTCGTCCGCCACACATCCCTAGCATAGAGAACACGCAACTTTCCCCCTTCGATCCGTTTGTCCGAAAACGCGAAACACTGGGAATACTTTCCCGGATGTTTTCCCCCTTCGCCGGTAGCACCCAGTACTGCGTTAGGTCACCCCTAGCACTGCGTATCGCCATGTTATGTTTTGTGATGCTTTCATTGCTCTGTTATTTATTGTGTTCCCCCTCTGTTACTTCTTTCCAGTAGACACCGAGACCGGTGCTGATACCCCCGTGATCAACTACGTCACCGACGACCCTCCTTCTTGCCAGAGCAACCAGGCAAGCCTCCCCCCCTTGATCACCAGATATCGCCTATTCCTTCTCTCTACTGCTTGCATTAGAGTAGTGTAGCATGTTACTGCTTTTGGTTATTCCTATTCTGCTGCATAGCCTGTCATTGTTGCTACGGTTGTTACCCTTACCCTTACCTGCAATCCTAAATGCTTAGTATCGGATGCTAGTATTCCATCAGTGGCCCTACATTCTTGTTTGTCTGCCATGCTATACTATCGGGCCGTGATCACTCAAGGGGTGATCACAGGTATATACTTGTATACATTATATGATACATGTGGTGACTAAAGTCGGGTCGGCTCGTAGAGTACCCGCAAGTGATTCGGATGTGGGGGCTGAAAGGACAGGTGGCTCCATCCCGGTAGAGGTGGGCCTGCGTTCCCGACGGCCCCCGATTGTAACTTTGTGGCGAAGCGACAGGGCAGGTTGAGACCACCTAGGAGAGAGGTGGGCCTGGCCCTGGTCGGCGTCCGTGGTTACTTCAAAATAACACGCTTAACGAGATCTTGGTATTTGATCTGAGTCTGGTCACTGGCCTATACGCACTAACTAACTACGCGGGGACAGTTATGGGCACTCGACGTCGTGGTATCAGTCGAAGCCTTCTTGACGTCAGCGACTGAGTAGCACGCCGGGTTGGACCGCGTAACGCAACTTCCTTTGTAATGGAGGTTGCTAGGTCTGCTCACCGGCCGAGTTCGCAACGTGCGGGTGTGCAATGGGCGATGGGCCTAGACCCCTGCGCGCATAGGATTTAGACATGCATGCTGACCTCTCTGTTGTGCCTAGGTGGGGCTGCGACGTGTTGATCTTCCGAGGCCGGGCATGACCCCGGAAAGTGTGTCCGGCCAAAGGGGAGCGAGCGTGTTGGGTAATGTGGTGCACCCCTGCAGGGAAGTTTATCTATTCGAATAGTCGTCATCCTCGGTAACAGGACGACCCGGAGTTGTACCTTGACCTTATGACAACTAGAACCGGATACTTAATAAAACACACCCTTCCAAGTGCCAGATATAACCTGGTGATCACTCTCACACAGGGCGATGAGGGGAGGATCGCCGGGTAGGATTATGCTATGCGATGATACTTGGTGAACTTACCATCTACTCTTTTCTACATGCTGCAAGATGGAGGCTGCCAGAAGCGTAGTCTTTGACTGGACTAGCTATCCCCCTCTTATTCTGGCATTCTGCAGTTCAGTCCACCGATATTGCCCCTTTACACGGATACCCATGCATATGTAGTGTAGATCCTTGCTTGCGAGTACTTTGGATGAGTACTCACGGTTGCTTTTGTTGGGGAACGTAGTAATTTCAAAAAAATTCCTACGCACACGCAAGATCATGGTGATGCATAGCAACGAGAGGGGAGAGTGTTGTCCACGTACCCTCGTAGACCGAAAGCGAAAGCGTTAGCACAACGCGGTTGATGTAGTTGTACGTCTTCACGATCCGACCGATCAAGTACCGAACGCACGGCACCTCCGAGTTCAGCACATGTTCAGCCCGATGACGTCCCACGAACTCCGATCCAGCCGAGTGTTGAGGGAGAGTTTCGTCAGCATGACGGTGTGGTGACGATGATGATGTTCTACCGACGCAGGGCTTCGCCTAAGCACCGCTACAGTATTATCGAGGTGGACTATGGTGGAGGGGGGCACCGCACACGGCTAAAAGATCAAACGATCAATTGTTGTGTCTCTAGGGTGCCCCCTACCCCCGTATATAAAGGAGCAAGGGGGGAGGTCCGGCCGGCCAGGAGGAGGTGCGCCAGGAGGAGTTCTACTCTCCCTCCCTTTCCTTGTTGGATTAGGAGAAGGGGGAAGGAGGAGAGAGGGGGAAAGGAAAGGGGGGGCGCCGCCCCCCCCTCCTTGTCCAATTCGCACTTGGGGGGGGGAGCGCGCGGCTGCCCCTTGGCCGCCTCTCCTCTTCCACCAATTGTGCCCATTAGGCCCAATAGCCTCAGGGGGGGTTCCGGTAACCCCCCGGTACTCCGGTATATATCCGATAACCCCGAAACCATTCCGGTGTCCGAATATAGTCGTCCAATATATCAATCTTCATGTCTCAACCATTTCGAGACTCCTCGTCATGTCCGTGATCACATCCGGGACTCCGAACAACCTTTGGTACATCAAAACTCATAAACTCATAATATAGCCGTCATCGAAACTTTAAGCGTGCGGACCCTACGGGTTCGAGAACTATGTAGACATGACCGAGACACGTCTCTGGTCAATAACCAATAGCGGAACCTGGATGCTCATATTGGCTCCCACATATTCTACGAAGATCTTTATCGGTCAAACCGCATAACAACATACGTTGTTCCCTTTGTCATCGGTATGTTACTTGCCCGAGATTCGATCGTCGGTATCTCAATACCTAGTTCAATCTCGTTACTGGCAAGTCTATTTACTCGTGCTGTAATACATCATCCCGCAACTAACTCATTAGTTGCAATGCTTGCAAGGCTTAAGTGATGTGCATTACCGAGTGGGCCCAGAGATACCTCTCCGACAATCGGAGTGACAAATCCTAATCTCGAAATACGCCAACCCAACAAGTACCTTCGGAGACACCTGTAGAGCACCTTTATAATCACCCAGTTACGCTGTGACGTTCGGTACCACACAAAGTGTTCCTCCGGTAAACGGGAGTTGCATAATCTCATAGTCATAGGAACATGTATAAGTCATGAAGAAAGCAATAGCAACATACTAAACGATCGAGTGCTAAGCTAACGGAATGGGTCAAGTCAATCACATCATTCTCCTAATGATGTGATCCCGTTAATCAAATGACAACTCATGTCTATGGTTAGGAAACATAACCATCTTTAATTAATGAGCTAGTCAAGTAGAGGCATACTAGTGACACTCTGTTTGTCTATGTATTCACACATATATTATGTTTTCGGTTAATACAATTCTAGCATGAATAATAAACATTTATCATGATATAAGGAAATAAATAATAACTTTATTATTGCCTCTAGGGCATATTTCCTTCAGCTTTGCTCCCCCTTTTCCCCTTTTCCTTTCTTCTCGGTTGTCGCAACTAGATGCTGGAGCCCAGGAGCCAGACGCCACCGTCGACGACGACTCCTACTACACCGGAGGTGGCTACTACTATGTGCAGGCTGCTGACGACGACCAGGAGTAGTTTAGGAGGATCCCAGGCAGGAGGCATGCGCCTATTTCGATATGTATCCCAGTTTTTGCTAGCCTTCTTAAGGCAAACTTGTTTACTTATGTCTGTACTCAGATATTGTTGCTTCCGTTGACTCGTCTACGATTGAGCACTTGTATTCGAGCCCTCGAGGCCCCTGGCTTGTATTATGATGCTTGTATGACTTATTTATGTTTTTAGAGTTGTGTTGTGATATCTTCCCGTGAGTCCCTGATCTTGATCGTACACGTTTGTAGTGTACGATTAAATCGGGGGCGTCACAAATTTAGTGAGAGATCATCTTATAATGCTATCGCCGAACTAAGCAAAATGAGATGCATAAAGGATAAACATCACATGCAATCAATATAAGTGATATGATATGGCCATCATCATCTTGTGCCTTTGATCTCCATCTCCAAAGCACCATCATGATCACCATCGTCACCGGCGCGACACCTTGATCTCCATCGTAGCATCGTTGTCGTCTTGCCAACTATTGCTTCTACGACTATCGCTACCGCTTAGTGATAAAGTAAAGCAATTACATGGCGATTGCATTTCATACAATAAAGCTACAACCATATGGCTCCTGCCAGTTGCCGATAACTCCATTACAAAACATGATCATCTCATAACTAAAATTTAGCACCATGTCTTGACTATATCACATCACAACATGCCCTGCAAAATCAAGTTAGACGTCCTCTACTTTGTTGTTGCAAGTTTTACGTGGCTGCTACAGGCTGAGAAAGAACCGTTCTTACCTACGCATCAAAACCACAACGATATTTCGTCAAGTATGTGATGTTTTAACCTTCAACAAGGACCGGGCGTAGCCACACTCGATTCAACTAAAATTGGAGAAACTGACACCCGCCAGCCACCTGTGTGCGAAGCACGCCGATAGAACCAGTCTCGCGTAAGCGTACGCGTAATGTCGGTTCGGGCCGCTTCATCCAACAATACCGCCGAATCAAGGTATGACATGCTGGTAAGCAATATTACTAGTATCGCCCACAACTCACTTGTGTTCTACTCGTGCATATAACATCTATGACTAAACCTGGCTCGGATGCCACTGTTGGGGAACGTAGTAATTTCAAAAAAATTCCTACGCACACGCAAGATCATGGTGATGCATAGCAACGAGAGGGGAGAGTGTTGTTCACGTACCCTCATAGACCGAAAGCAGAAGCGTTATGACAACGCGGTTGATGTAGTCGTACGTCTTCACGATCGACCGATCCTAGTACCGAACGTACGACATTCCGCGATCTGCACACGTTCAGCTCGGTGACGTCCCACGAACTCACGATCCAGTAGAGCTTCGAGGGAGAGCTTTGTCAGCACGACGGCGTGATGACGGTGATGATGAAGCTACCGGCGCAGGGCTTCGCCTAAGCACTACGACGATATGACCGAGGTGGATTATGGTGGAGGGGGCACCGCACACGACTAAGAGATCAATGATCAACTTGTGTGTTCTAGGGTGCCCCCTGCCTCCGTATATAAAGGAGCAAGGGGAGGCGGGCCGGCCTTGGGGCGCGCCAAGGAGAGGGGGAAGGACACCGGATGAGTTCCGGGGGTCATCGGATATTTTTCGGAGTGCCGGGGGGTTATCGGAACCCCGGGGGAACTAATGGGTCAACATGAGCCTTGTGGGAGAGAGAGGAGAGGGCCTAGGGCTGGCCACGCCCCCCCCCCCCTTGGGAGTCCGAATTGGACAAGGAGGGGGGCGCCCCCTCTTTCCTCCCTCTCCCCCTCTCCTTCCTTCCCCCTTCCTCCTTCCTAGTTGGACTAGGAAAGGGGAGTCCTACTCCCACTAGGAGGAGGACTTCTCCCTCTCCTTGGCGCGCCCCAAGGCCGGCCGGCCTCCCCCCTTGCTCCTTTATATACGGGGGCAGGGGCACCCTAGAACACACAAGTTGATCATTGATCTCTTAGCCGTGTGCGGTGCCCCCTCCACCAAAATCCACCTCAGTCATATCGTCGTAGTGCTTAGGCGAAGCCCTGCGCCGGTAGCTTCATTATCACCGTCATCACGCCTTCGTGCTGATGAAGCTCTCCCTCGAAGCTCTACTGGATCGTGAGTTCGTGGGACGTCATCGAGCTGAACGTGTGCAGATCGCGGAGGTGCTATACGTTCGGTACTAGGATCGGTTGATCGTGAAGACGTACGACTACATCAACCGCGTTGTCATAACGCTTCCGCTTTCGGTCTACGAGGGTACGTGGACAACACTCTCCCCTCTCGTTGCTATGCATCACCACGATCTTGCGTGTGCGTAGGATTTTTTTTGAAATTACTACGTTCCCCAACAGTCCGGTTAATACAATTCTAGCATGAATAATAAACATTTATCATGATATAAGGAAATATAAATAACAACTTTATTATTGCCTCTAGGTCATATTTCCTTCATAAATGTCATCCTTTCCCACTGAACGGTCACCAGATAAAAGGGTCAAAAAAGAAAGGGGGGGGGGCTACCACTTTTATCCAGATCCAGCGCATAGACGACTTTGCCCCCTTCATGCATACTCCCACCGGTCCTTTTAACTCTGCATATAAGATTTTCAATGTCATTAGATGCATCATGAATTTAATTTTGATATTGTATAATTTTACTATCGTAAATGTTAATATTTTAAATATATATATGATCAAATTTTATGAAGTTTGACTTCGGTCAAATTTTATATGGAGAGTAAAAATGATCTGAGGGAGTACTACTACAAGCTAGACTACTTTTCTGCGTGGAAAATGCACGCATGGCTTTTACTCATTTTTTTCGGCAGCGGACATGACTTTTACTTGAAGCATATCCAAGCATGTCCAAATTCACATACCATGCTGTCACAAAAAGAAAGATAAATCCCGTATCACGGCTCATGATTACCTATACTATCAGGATACCAGGCAGGCAGGGAGCACTCGGTATTTCACCTGATCAAAAGAAAGCGCACAGTGATCTTGCACCAATTCATCCATCACACCACACTCTTCGTTGCCAGAGCAGCAATCATGACCACTCATCCGTTTGTGTGTTCATTCATTCATGCATCCGGGCAGCAGGATTGCAGCTGAAGCACGCTCGAGTAATCTGATTGTCACTATTGGCTGGACTAATATCTATGCTCCGTGATTACCCCACTCTTTTTTTTTGAGGGAAGTGATTACCCCACTCTTGAAGCTGGACTCGTAGGCAATACCGAACTACTCCGTTCGTTCATAAATATTTGTCTCTCTAGAGATTTTTCAACAAGTCGCTACATACGGAGCAAAATAAATGGATCTACACTCTAAAATATGTATATATACATCCATATGTAGTAGTCCACTTGAAATCTTTAAAAGACAAATATTTAGGAACGGAGGGAGTAAATAAAGTCTATTTTTTCAATAAATAAAATGGAAATATTCAAGATCCAGCAAATTCCTAGTGGCTAGGCATCTCGGCCCTTTTTGAGAATGGTTTGAGCCTACCTAGCTTTCCATGAAACCAGGGGCCCAACAATTCTATCCAGCTTCAATGCTATGGCGTTTATTATTATTGTATTAGCAGACTCAAAAAAATGTATTAGTGTATTATATTATTATTATTATTATTATTATTATTATTATTATTATTAATGAATGCGATGACGACTGTCGGGTGTCGAGTTGGCCTCGACTTTCACATCTGGCAAGTTCATGATTACTTTTTTTTAGTAGAAGTTCATGATTACTAGTACCAAGTATCGGGGCAGGCTACCAGGCACAGGCAGTGCTCAGTCCATGTAAAAGTATAAAAAAAAAAGCGCTCGGGTCTTTCTCCTGATCTAAATCAAACGCACAATGATGAACGATCATTCTTCATTCATCAACGCACCCGTCACCACGCTCTCCGTAGCCAAATCAACAGTCGTCACCACTCTTTCATTCATGCGTTCATCCTCTCGGCAGGATCGCAGCTGAACCACGCTCAGTGATATTGCTTGTCCCTTTGGCTGGCCGGCCTGATGGCTGCACTCGGAGATACTACACTGATAGTTTGATACTATCGGCACTGCAAATCTGCAAGCGTAACACTACCGTTGACCGTGGTAACCCCGCTGGAAACCCCGAGACCCTAAACAGCGCGATATCGTGGTTCTGATCTACCGGTCAGCTACTGTCGCGCGCCCAACGACCTCGCAGCAGCGCCAGCATCAGCAGGAGCGGCGGCAGAAGAGGGAGACGAACCAATGTATATATGCGACGCTGGTGGTGATGGATGCTCGGTCGTCGACATGCTGCCCTGCCCCCGCCATGCCGGTCAGCGTCCTGCCAGACGGCCGCATGACCAGGATCCATCCATGTGCAGCGTGGCGCCAGCCCATGCATGATGAGCCGAACAGTCACTAGTCATCTGGATTCTTGAATGCGCTGCCGTTTCGCGTACGTGATGCGAGTGTGACCGTTGGAGTTGGACACGCTGCATATGCTTGGTCGTCGGAGGCAGACTGGTCCGGTCGACTTGTCCTCCGGGCCGAGACCGCGCTATGATCCACTGACCTTTCTTTTGCATGGAATGATCTACTGACATGAAAGTACGAACACGTGAATTGCTCATAAATGTATCATACGCGGTGTATGGTGAACTGAAGAATCAATCCATCCGGGGGCGAACTGTAAAAGTTAGAACATGATATTTACAAAACTAATAACTGCGACTACGCAGGCGAGTGATTTTCAAGTATACACTGGGTATTTGGTGTGTGATGCACCGTTTGCCGCCACCATGAGATTCATCCTACTTCTTTTTGGGGCCAGAGTCAAAAAAATTCTTATTTCGCAGTGTAACATAATATCTCATTGTGTTTGTTTTCGAAAGTGTATCATAATGTTTCTTCGTGTACCTGCAAATAAGAGGGGAAAATACCAGGTGCTACAGGAGCACCTAAGTTTAGATGTTTTCGGAGCTTCTTGGCCGTTGGATCTGAAATCCAACAATCACCTACGGATGCGCTGGATCTAGTTGTAATAACATACTTCTAGGAGTGTTTTTTGAATAATAGCGCGAGCTCTCTCCTTGAACTTTGGATTTTAGATCCAACGGCTAGGAAGCTCCTAGAGCACCTAAACTGAGGTGCTCTTGTAGCACCAGATATTTTCCCCCGAGTAAGAGCGCACTTGTTTCAGATTGCATTTACTGCAACGGTACACAATGAGAAATTTTGATACATGTTGTAGCAGAACAAATAAGTAATGTGACACTTTCGAAATAAAGACAGAAATCGCCAAACGCAGAAAATATAGCACAATTCGACTATGAAATGATAGGCAGTGGGTCTCGACTATGCACTACTAAAGTCTTACACACACTGGAGGTGTACAATTGTTGGAGAACGTAGCATGCAATTTCAAAAAAATCCTACGATCACGCAAGATCTATCTAGGAGATGCATAGCAACGAGAGGGGGAGAGTGTGTCCATGTACCCTCGTAGACCAAAAGCGGAAGCGTTAGGTTAACGCGGGTGATGTGGTCGAACGCCTTCACGATCCAAACCGATCTAGTACCGAACATACGGCACCTCCGAGTTCAACACACGTTCAGCTCGATGACGCCCCTCGCACTCTTGATCCAGCAGAGGGTCGAGGGAGAGTTTCGTCAGCACGACGGCGTGGTAACGGTGATGGTGATGTGATCCGCGCAGGGCTTCACCTAAGCACTACGGCACTATGACCGGAGGAGTAAACTGTGGAGGGGAGCACCACACACGGCTAAGAGAATAACTGTTGTGCTTTGGGGTGCCCCCTGCCCCCGTATATAAAGGAGGAGGCGGCCGGCCTAGAGGGGGCGCTCCAGGGGGGGAGTCCTACTAGGACTCCACTCCTAGTAGGATTCCCCCCTTTTTTCCTTCTCATGGAGGGTGGAAGAGGGAAGGAGAGGGAGATGGGGGAAGGAAAGGGGGGCCGCACCCCCTTCCCCTTGTCCAATTCGGACAGCCCATGGAGGGGCGCACGCCACCCCTTGTGGGTTTCCCTCTCTCTCCCCTATGGCCCACGTTGGCCCATTACTTCCCCGGGGGGTTCTGGTAACCCCTCGGTACTCCGATAAATATCCGAAACATCCCGAAACCTTCCGGTGTCCGAATACAATCGTCCAATATATCAATCTTTACCTCTCGACCATTTCGAGACTCCTCGTCATGTCCTTGATCTCATTCGGGACTCCAAACAATCTTCGGTCACCAAAACACATAACTCATAATACAAATCATCATCAAACGTTATGCGTGTGGACCCTACGGGTTCGAGAACTATGTAGACATGACCGAGACACATCTTCGTGAAGGAAATATGCCCTATAGGCAATAATAAAGTTGTTATTTTATATTTCCTTATATCATGATAAAGGTTTATTATTCATGCTAGAATTGTATTAATCAGAAACTTGATACATGTGTGGATACATAGACAAAACACGGTGTCCCTAGTAAGCATCTACTAGACTAGCTCGTTAATCAAAGATGGTTAAGTTTCCTAACCATAGACATGTGTTGTCATTTGATGAACGGGATCACATCATTGGGAGAATGATGTGATGGACATGACCCAACTGTTAGCTTAGCATATTGATCGTTCAATTTTATTGCTATTGCTTTCTTCATGTCAAATACATATTCCTTCGACTATGAGATTATGCAACTCCCGAATACTGGAGGAATACCTTGTGTGCTATCAAACGTCACAACGTAACTGGGTGATTATAAAGATGCTCTACAGGTATCTCCGAAGGTGTTTGTTGGGTTGGCATAGACCAAGATTAGGATTTGTCACTCCGAGTATCGGAAAGGTATCTCTGGGCCCTCTCGGTAATGCACATCACAATAAGCCTTGCAAGCATTGTAACTAATGAGTTAGTTGCAGGATGATATAGTACGGAACGAGTAAAGATACTTGCCCGTAACGAGATTGAACTAGGTATGACGATACCGACGATCGAATCTCGGGCAAGTAACATACCGATGACAAAGGGAATAACGTATATTGTCATTACGGTACGACCGATAAAGATCTTCGTAGAGTATGTGGGAACCAATATGAGCATCCAGGTTCTGCTATTGGTTGTTGACCGGAGAGGTGTCTCAGTCATGTCTACATAGTTCTCGAACCCGTAGGGTCCGCACACTTAACGTTCGATGACGATTTGTATTATATGAGTTATGTGATTTGGTGACCGAATGTTGCTTGGAGTCCCGGATGAGATCACGGACATGACGAGGAGTCTCTAAATGATCGAGAGGTAAAGATTCATGTATAGGATGATAGTATTTGGACACCGGAGGTGTTCTGGGGGTACCGGGTACGTATCGGGTCACCGGAAGGGGTTCCGGGCAACCCCCCGCAAGCTATATGGGCCTTATGGGCCAAGAGGGGAAACACACTAGCCACTAAGGGTCTGGTGCGCCCCCCCCCCCATATGGGCTGGCCAAATTGGAGAAGGAAAGGGGAAGGAGGAAAGGAAAAAGGGAATAGGATTCCCCCTTCCCCCTCTTCCCTTCCTACTCCGAATAGGAATAGGAAGGGGGGAGGCCGAATTGGGAGGTGCCCAAGTAGGATTCCCCCTACTTGGGGCACCCCTTGGCTGCCTCTCCTCCCCTCCAACCTATATATATGAGGGGACACCGCTAGAACACACATCAACAGTTGTTAGCCGTGTGCGGCGCCCCCCTCCACAGTTTACGCCTCCGGGCATATTCACGTAGTGCTTAGGCGAAGCCCTGCGGATCACTTCACCATCACCGTCACCATGCCATTGTGCTGACGTAACTCTCCCTCAACACTTTGCTGGATCAAGAGTTTGAGGGACATCATCGAGCTGAACGTGTGCAGAACTCGGAGGTGCCGTACGTTCGGTGCTTGATCGCTTGGAACGAGAAGAAGTTCGACTACATCAACCGCGTTGTCAAACGCTTCCGCTTTTGGTCTACGAGGGTACGTGGACACACTCTCCCCCTCTCGTTGCTATGCATCTCCTAGATAGATCTTGCGTGAGCGTAGGATTTTTTTTTGAAATTGCATGCTACATTCCCCAACACTTCAATCAATAACCAATAGCGGAACCTGGATGCTCATATTGGCTCCTACATATTCTACGAAGATCTTTATCGGTCAAACTACAATGACAACATATGGTATTCCCTTTGTCATCGGTATGTTACTTGCTTGAGATTTGATCATCGGTATCCTCATACCTAGTTCAATCTCATTACTGGAAAGTCTCTTTACTCGTTCCGTAATGCATCATCCCGTAACTAACTCATTAGTCACATTGCTTGCAAGGCTTATAGTGATGTGCATTACCGAGAGGGCCCAGAGATACCTCTCCAATACTCAGAGTGACAAATCCTAATCTAGATCTATGCCAACCCAACAAACACCTTCGGAGACACCTGCAGAGCATCTTTATAATCACCCAGTTACGTTGGGACATTTGATAGCACATAAGGTGTTCCTCCGGTATTCGGGAGTTGCATAATCTCATAGTCATAGGAATATGTAGAAGTCATGAAGAAAGCAATACTAGGGACAACACATGTCAAGATGCTAAGCTAATGGATGGGTCTTGTCCATCACATCATTCTCTAATGATGTCATCCCGTTCATCAAATGACAACACATGTCTATGGTCAGGAAACTTTAACCATCTTTGATTAACGAGCTAGTCAAGTAGAGGCATACTAGGGACACTCTCTTTTGTCTATGTATTCACACATGTACTAAGTTTCCAGATAATACAATTCTAGCATGAATAATAAACATTTATCATGATATAAGGAAATATAAATAACAACTTTATTATTGCCTCTAGGGCATATTTCCTTCAGTCTCCCACTTGCACTAGAGTCAATAATCTAGATTACATAGTAATGATTCTAACACCCATGGAGTCTTGGTGCTGACCATGTTTTGCTCGTGGAATAGGTTTAGTGAACGGGTCTGCAACATTCAGATCCGTATGTATTTTGCAAATCTCTATGTCTCCCTCCTTGACTTGATCGCGGATGGAGTTGAAGCATCTCTTGATGTGTTTGGTTCTCTTGTGAAATCTGGATTCCTTCGCTAAGGATATTGCTCCAGTATTGTCACAAAATATTTTCATTTGACCCGATTGATACGTCTCCAACGTATCTATAATTTTTGATTGTTCCATGCTATTATATTATCTGTTTTGGATGTTTAATGGGCTTTATTATACACTTTTATATTATTTTTGGGACTAACCTACTAACCAAAGGCCAGTGCAAATTGCTGTTTTTTTGCCAATTTAGTGTTTCCCAGAAAAGGAATATCAAACGGAATCCAAATGGAATGAAACCTTCGGGAGAGTCGTTTTTGGAACAAACATGATCCAGGAGACTTGGAGTGGACATCAAGGAAGCAATGAGGCAGCCACGAGGCAGGAGGCCGCGCCCAGGGGGGTAGGCGCGCCCCCACCCTCATGGGCCCCTCGTGGCTCCCCTGACCGACTTCTTTCGCCTATATATACTCATATACCCCGAAAACATCTGAGAGCACCACGAAACCCTATTTCCACCGCCGCAACCTTCTGTACCCGTGAGATCCCATCTTGGGGCCTTTTCCGGCGCTCCGACGGAGGGGGAATCGATCACGGAGGGCTTCTGCATCAACACCATAGCCTCTCCGATGATGTGTGAGTAGTTTACCACAGACCTTCGGGTCCATAGTTTTTAGCTAGATGGCTTCTTCTCTCTCTTTGGATCTCAATACAAAGTTCTCCTCGATTCTCTTGGAGATCTATTCGATGTAATTATTTTTGCGGTGTGTTTGTCGAGATTCGATGAATTGTGGGTTTATGATCAAGATTATCTATGAACAATATTTGTTTCTTCTCTTAATTCTTATATGTATGATTTAAATATCTTTGCAAGTCTCTTCGAATTATCAGTTTGGTTTGGCCTACTAGATTGATCTTTCTTGCAATGGGAGAAGTGCTTAGCTTTGGGTTCAATCTTGCGGTGTCCTTTTGAAGGAAATATGCCCTAGAGGCAATAATAAAGTTATTATTTATTTCCTTATATCATGATAAATGTTTATTATTCATGCTAGAATTGTATTAACCGGAAACATAATACTTGTGTGAATACATAGACAAACAGAGTGTCACTAGTATGCCTCTACTTGACTAGCTCGTTGATCAAAGATGGTTATGTTTCCTAGCCATTGACATGAGTTTTCGTTTGATTAATGGGATCACATCATTAGGAGAATGATGTGATTAACTTGACCCATTCCGTTAGATTAGCACTCGATCGTTTAGTATTCTGCTATTGCTTTCTTCATGACTTATACATGTTCCTATGACTATGAGATTATGCAACTCCCGTTTACCGGAGGAACACTTTGTGTGCTACCAAACGTCACAACGTAACTGGGTGATATAAAGGTGCTCTACAGGTGTCTCCAAAGGTACTTGTTGGGTTGGCGTATTTCGAGATTAGGATTTGTCACTCCAATTGTCAGAGAGGTATTTCTGGGCCCACTCGGTAATGCACATCACTATAAGCCTTGCAAGCATTGCAACTAATGAGTTAGTTGCGGGATGATGTATTACCGAATGAGTAAAGAGACTTGCCGGTAACGAGATTGAACTAGGTATTAAGATACCGACGATCGAATCTCGGGCAAGTAACATACCGATGACAAAGGGAACAACGTATGTTGTTATGCGGTTTGACCGATAAAGATCTTCGTAGAATATGTAGGAGCCAATATGAGCATCCAGGTTCCGCTATTGGTTATTGACCAGAGACATGTCTAGGTCATGTCTACATAGTTCTCGAACCCGTAGGGTCCGCACGCTTAAAGTTCGATGACGGTTATATTATGAGTTTATGTGTTTTGATGTACCGAAGATAGTTCGGAGTACCGGATGTGATCACGGACATGACGAGGAGCCTCGAAATGGTCGAGACATAAAGATTGATATATTGGAAGCCTATATTTGGATATCGGAAGTGTTCCGGGTGAAATCGGGATTTTACCGGAGTGCCGGGGGTTACCGGAACCCCCCGGGGGTTTAATGGGACAAGATGGGCCTTAGTGGAGAAGAGGAGGGGCGGCCAGGGCAGGCCGCGCGCCCCCTCCCCCTCTAGTCCGAATTGGACAAGGAGGGGGGGCGCTCCCCTTTCCTTCCTCTCTCCCTCCTCCTTCCCCCTTCTCCTACTCCAACTAGGAAAGGAGGGAGTCCTACTCCCGGTGGAAGTAGGACTCCTCCCTGGCGCGCCTCCTCCTGGCCAGCCGCCTCTCCCCCCTTGCTCCTTTATATACGAGGGCAGGGGGGCACCTCTAAAGACAACAATTAATCCCTTGGATCTCTTAGCCGTGTGCGGTGCCCCCCTCCACAATAGTCCACCTCGATAATATCGTAGCAGTGCTTAGGCGAAGCCCTGCGTCGGTAGAACATCATCATCGTCACCACGCCGTCGTGCTGACGGAACTCTCCCTCAAAGCTCGGCTGGATCGGAGTTCGAGGGACGTCATCGAGCTGAACGTGTGCTGAACTCGGAGGTGCCGTACGTTCGGTACTTGATCGGTCGGATCGTGAAGACGCACGACTACATCAACCGCGTTGTGCTAACGCTTCCGCTTTCGGTCTACGAGGGTACATGGACAACACTCTCCCCTCTCGTTGCTATGCATCACCATGATCCTGTGTGTGCGTAGGAAAATTTTGTAATTACTACGTTCCCCAACAGTGGCATTCGAGCCAGGTTTTATGCGTAGATGTTATATGCACGAGTAGAACACAAGTGAGTTGTAGGCGATATAAGTCATACTGCTTACTAGCATGTCATACTTTGGTTCGTTGGTATTGTTGGATGAAGCGGCCCGGACCGACATTACGCGTACGCTTACGCGAGACTGGTTCTACCGACGTGCTTTGCACACAGGTGGCTGGCGGGTGTCAGTTTCTCCAACTTTATTTGAACCGAGTGTGGCTACGCCCGGTCCTTGAGAAGGTTAAAACAACACTAACTTGACAAACTATCGTTGTGGTTTTGATGCGTAAGAACGGTTCTTGCTCAGCCCGTAGCAGCCACGTAAAACTTGCAACAACAAAGTAGATGACGTCTAACTTGTTTTTGCAGGGCATGTTGTGATGTGATATGGTCAAGGCATGATGCTATATTTTATTGTATGAGATGATCATGTTTTGTAACTGAGTTATCGGCAACTGGCAGGAGCCATATGGTTTTCGCTTTATTGTATGCAATGCAAACGCCCTGTAATGCTTTACTTTATCACTAAGCGGTAGCGATAGTCGTAGAAGCATAAGTTGGCGAGACGACAACGATGCTACGATGAAGATCAAGGTGTCGCGCCGGTGACGATGGTGATCATGACGGTGCTTCGGAGATGGATATCACAAGCACAAGATGATGATGGCCATATCATATCACTTATATTGATTGCATGTGATGTTTATCTTTTATGCATCTTATGTTGCTTTGATTGACGGTAGCATTATAAGATGATCTCTCACTAAATTATCAAGGTATAAGTGTTCTCCCTGAGTATGCACCGTTGCGAAAGTTCTTCGTGCTGAGACACCATGTGATGATCGAGTGTGATAGGCTCTACGTTCAAATACAACGGGTGCAAAACAGTTGCACACGCGAAATACATAGGTTAAACTTGACGAACCTAGCATATGCAGATATGGCCTCGGAACACTGAGACCGAAAGGTCGAACGTGAATCATATATTAGATATGATCAACATAGTGATGTTCTCCATTGAAACTACCCCATCTCACGTGATGATCGGACATGGTTTAGTTGATTTGGATCACGTGATCACTTAGAGGATTAGAGGGATGTCTATCTAAGTGGGAGTTCTTAAGTAATATGATTAATTGAACTTAAATTTATCATGAACTTAGTACCTGATAGTATTTTGCTTGTCTATGTTGATTGTAGATAGATGGCCCGTGCTATTGTTCCGTTGAATTTTAATGCGTTCCTTGAGAAAGCAAAGTTGAAAGATGATGGTAGCAATTACACGAACTGGGTCCACAACTTGAGGATTATCCTCATTGCTGCACAGAAGAATTTCATCCTGGAAGCACCGCTAGGTGCCAGACCTGCTGTAGGAGCAACACCAGATGTTATGAACGGCTGGCAGAGCAAAGCTGATGACTACTCGATAGTTCAGTGTGCCATGCTTTACGGCTTAGAACCGGGACTTCAACGACGTTTTGAACGTCATGGAGCATATGAGATGTTCCAGGAGTTGAAGTTAATATTTCAAGCAAATGCCCGGATTGAGAGATATGAAGTCTCCAATAAATTCTACAGCTGTAAGATGGAGGAGAATAGTTCTGTCAGTGAGCATATACTCAGAATGTCGGGGGTATAACAATCACTTGATTCAACTGGGAGTTAATCTTCCGGATGATAGCGTCATTGACACAATTCTTCAATCACTGCCACCCAGCTACAAGAGCTTCGTGATGAACTATAACATACAAGGGATGGATAAGACGATTCCCGAGCTCTTCGCAATGCTAAAGGCTGCGGAGGTAGAAATCAAGAAGGAGCATCAAGTGTTGATGGTCAACAAGACCACCAGTTTCAAGAAAAAGGGCAAAGGGAAGAAGAAGCGGAACTTCAAGAAGAACAGCAAAGAAGTTGCTGCTCAGGAGAAGAAACCCAAGTCTGGACCTAAGCCTAAAACTGAGTGCTTCTACTGCAAACAGACTGGTCACTGGAAGCGGAACTGCCCCAAGTATTTGGCGGATAAGAAGGATGGCAAGGTGAACAAAGGTATATGTGATATACATGTTATTGATGTGTACCTTACTAATGCACGCAGTAGCACTTGGGTATTTGATACTGGTTCTGTTGCTAATATTTGCAACTCGAAACAGGGACTACAGATTAAGCGAAGATTGGCTAAGGACGAGGTGACGATGCGCGTGGGAAATGGTTCCAAAGTCGATGTGATCGCGGTCGGCACGCTACCTCTACATCTACCTTCAGGATTAGTTTTAGACCTGAATAATTGTTATTTGGTGCCAGCGTTGAGCATGAACATTATATCTGGATCTTGTTTGATGCGAGACGGTTATTCATTTAAATCAGAGAATAATGGTTGTTCTATTTATATGAGTAATATCTTTTATGGTCATGCACCCTTGAAGATTGGTCTATTTTTATTGAATATCGATAGTAGTGATACACATATTCATAATATTGAAGCCAAAAGATGCAGAGTTGATAATGATAGTGCAACTTATTTGTGGCACTATCGTTTAGGTCATATTGGTGTAAAGCGCATGAATAAACTCCATACTGATGGACTTTTGGAACCACTTGATTATGAATCACTTGGTACTTGCGAACCGTGCCTCATGGGCAAGATGACTAAAACGCCGTTCTCCGGAACTATGGAGCGAGCAACAGATTTGTTGGAAATCATACATACAGATGTATGTGGTCCGATGAATGTTGAGGCTCGTGGTGGGTTTCGTTATTTTCTCACCTTCACAGATGATTTAAGCAGATATGGGTATATCTACTTAATGAAACATAAATCTGAAACATTTGAAAAATTCAAAGAATTTCAGAGTGAAGTTGAAAATCATCATAACAAGAAAATAAAGTTTCTACGATCTTTTTGTGGATGAGAATATTTGAGTTACGAGTTTGGTCTTCATTTGAAACAATGCGGAATAGTTTCGCAACTCACGCCACCCGGAACACCACAGCGTAATGGTGTGTCCGAATGTTGTAATCATACTTTACTAGATATGGTGCGATCTATGATGTCTCTTACTGATTTACCGCTATCATTTTGGGGTTATGCTTTAGAGACGACTGCATTCACGTTAAATAGGGCACCATCAAATCCGTTGAGACGACGCCTTATGAACTGTGGTTTGGCAAGAAACCAAAGTTGTCGTTTCTTAAAGTTTGGGGCTGCGATGCTTATGTGAAAAAGCTTCAACCTGATAAGGTTGAACCTAAATCGGAGAAACGTGTCTTCATAGGATACCCAAAGGAAACTGTTGGGTACACCTTCTATCACAGATCAGAAGGCAAGACTTTTGTTGCTAAATTTGGATCCTTTCTAGAGAAGGAGTTTCTCTCGAAAGAAGTGAGTGGGAGGAAAGTAGAACTTGATGAGGTAACTGTACCTGCTCCCTTATTGGAAAGTAGTTCATCACAGAAACCGGTTCCTGTGACACCTACACCAATTAGTGAGGAAGTTAATGATGATGATCATGAAACTTCAGATCAAGTTGTTACTGAACCTCGTAGGTCGACCAGAGTAAGATCCGCACCAGAGTGGTACGGTAATCCTGTTCTGGAGGTTATGTTACTAGACCATGACGAACCTACGAACTATGAAGAAGCGATGGTGAGCCCAGATTCCGCAAAATGGCTTGAGGCCATGAAATTTGAGATGGGATCCATGTATGAGAACAAAGTGTGGACTTTGGTTGACTTGCCCGATGACCGGCAAGCCATTGAGAATAAATGGATCTTCAAGAAGAAGATTAATGCTGACGGTAATGTTACTGTCTATAAAGCTCGACTTGTTGCAAAAGGTTTTCGACAAGTTCAAGGGATTGACTACGATGAGACTTTCTCACCCGTAGCGATGCTTAAGTCTGTCCGAATCATGTTAGCAATTGCCGCATTTTATAATTATGAAATTTGGCAAATGGATGTCAAAACTGCATTCCTGAATGGATTTATGGAAGAAGAGTTGAATATGATGCAGCCGGAAGGTTTTGTCGATCCAAAGGGACCTAACAAAGTGTGCAAGCTCCAGCGATCCATTTATGGACTGGTGCAAGCCTCTCGGAGTTGGAATAAACGATTTGATAGTGTGATCAAAGCATATGGTTTTATACAGACTTTTGGAGACAAGAAAGTGAGTGGGAGCTCTGTAGCATTTCTGATATTATATGTGGATGACACATTGCTGATTGGAAATGATATAGAATTTCTGGATAGCATAAAGGGACACTTGAATAAGAGTTTTTCAATGAAGGACCTCGGTGAAGCTGCTTATATATTGGGCATCAAGATCTATAGAGATAGATCAAGACGCTTAATTGGACTTTCACAAAGCACATACCTTGACAAAGTTTTGAAGAAGTTCAAAATGGATCAAGCAAAGAAAGGGTTCTTGCTTGTCTTACAAGGTGTGAAGTTGAGTAAGACTCAATGCCCGACCACTACAGAAGATAGAGAGAAGATGAAAGATGGTCCCTATGCTTCATCCATAGGCTCTATCATGTATGCAATGCTGTGTACCAGACCTGATGTGTGCCTTGCTATAAGTTTAGCAGGGAGGTACCAAAGTAATCCAGGAGTGGATGACTGGACAGCGGTCAAGAACATCCTGAAATACCTGAAAAGGACTAAGGATATGTTTCTCGTTTATGGAGGTGACAAAGAGCTAGTCGTAAATGGTTACGTCGATGCAAGCTTTGACATTGATCCGGACGATTCTAAATCGCAAACCGGATATGTATTTACATTGAACGGTGGAGCTGTAAGTTGGTGCAGTCCTAAACAAAGTGTTGTGGCGGGATCTACGTGTGAAGCGGAGTACATAGCTGCTTTGGAAGCAGCAAATGAAGGAGTCTGGATGAAGGAGTTCATATCCGATCTAGGTGTCATACCTAGTGCATCGGGTCCAATGAAATTTTTTTGTGACAATACTGGTGCAATTGCCTTGGCAAAGGAATCCAGATTTCACAAGAGAACCAAGCACATCAAGAGACGCTTCAACTCCATCCGGGATCAAGTCCAGGTGGGAGACATAGAAATTTGCAAGATACATATGGATCTGAATGTTGCAGACCTGTTGACTAAGCCTCTTCCACGAGCAAAACATGATCAGCATCAAGGCTCCATGGGTGTTAGAATCATTACTGTGTAATCCAGATTATTGACTCTAGTGCAAGTGGGAGACTGAAGGAAATATTCCCTTGAGGCAATAATAAAGTTATTATTTATTTCCTTATATCATGATAAATGTTTATTATTCATGCTAGAATTGTATTAACCGGAAACATAATACTTGTGTGCATACATAGACAAACAGAGTGTCACTAGTATACCTCTACTTGACTAGCTCGTTGATCAAAGATGGTTATGTTTCCAAGCCATTGACATGAGTTGTCATTTGATTAACGGGATCACATCATTAGGATAATGATGTGATTGACTTGACCCATTCCGTTAGCTTAGCACTCGATCGTTTAGTATTCTGCTATTGCTTTCTTCATGACTTATACATGTTCCTATGACTATGAGATTATGCAACTCCTGTTTACCGGAGGAACACTTTGTGTGCTACCAAACGTCACAACATAACTGGGTGATTATAAAGGTGCTCTACAGGTGTCTGCAAAGGTACTTGTTGAGTTGGCGTATTTCGAGATTAGGATTTGTCACTCCGATTGTCGGAGAGGTATCTCTGGGCCCACTCGGTAATGCACATCACTATAAGCCTTGCAAGCATTGCAACTAATGAGTTAGTTGCGGGATGATGTATTACAGAACGAGTAAAGAGACTTGCCGGTAACGAGATTGAACTAGGTATTAAGATACGGACGATCGAATCTCGGGCAAGTAACAGTCCGATGACGAAGGGAACAACGTATGTTGTTATGCGGTTTGACCGATAAAGATCTTCGTAGAATATGTAGGAGCCAATATGAGCATCCAGGTTCCGCTATTGGTTATTGACCGGAGACGTGTCTCGGTCATGTCTACATAGTTTTGGAACCCGTAGGGTCCGCACGCTTAAAGTTCGATGACGGTTATATTATGAGTTTATGTGTTTTGATGTACCGAAGATAGTTCGGAGTCCCGGATGTGATCACGGACATGGCGAGGAGCCTCGAAATGGTTGAGACATAAAGATTGATATATTGGAAGCCTATATTTGGGTATCGAAAGTGTCCCGGGTGAAATCGGAATTTTACCGGAGTACCGGGGGTTACCGGAACCCCCCGGCGGTTTAATGGGCCAAGATGGGCCTTAGTGGAGAAGAGGAGGGGCGGCCAGGGCAGGCCGCGCGCCCCCTCCCCCTCTAGTCCGAATTGGACAAGGAGGGGGTGGGGGCGACGCCCCCCTTTCCTTCCTCTCTCTCTCCTCCTTCCCCCTTCTCCTACTCCAACTAGGAAAGGAGGGAGTCCTACTCCCGGTGGGAGTAGGACTCCTCCCTGGCGCGCCTCCGGGAGTAGGACTCCTCCCTGGCGCGCCTCCTCCTGGCCGGCCACCTCTCCCCCCTTGCTCCTTTATATACAGGGGGAGGGGGCACCTCTAAAGACAACAATTGATCCCTTGGATCTCTTAGCCGTGTGCGGTGCCCCCTCCACCATAGTCCACCTCGATAATATCGTAGCGGTGCTTAGGCGAAGCCCTGCGTCGGTAGAACATCATCATCGTCACCACGCCGTCGTGCTGACGGAACTCTCCCTCAAAGCTCGGCTAGATTGGAGTTCGAGGGACGTCATCAAGCTGAACGTGTGCTGAACTCGGAGGTGCCGTACGTTCGGTACTTGATCGGTCGGATCGTGAAGACGTATGACTACATCAACCACGTTGTGCTAACGCTTCCGCTTTCGGTCTACGAGGGTACGTGGACAACACTCTCCCCTCTCGTTGCTATGCATCACCATGATCCTGTGTGTGCGTAGGAAAATTTTGAAATTACTACGTTCCCCAACACCTTTCCCAGTGACAGCAGGGGCAGCAAGGCACGCATTGTATTGTTGCCATCAAGGATAAAAAGATGGGGTTCATATCATATTGCTTGAGTTTATCCCTCTACATCATGTCATCTTGCCTAATGCGTTACTCTGTTCTTATGAACTTAATACTCTAGATGCATGCTGGATAGCAGTCGATGTGTGGAGTAATAGTAGTAGACGTAGAATCGTTTCGGTCTACTTGTCGCGGACGTGATGCCTATATACATGATCATGCCTAGATATTCTCATAATTATGCACTTTTCTATCAATTGCTCGACAGTAATTTGTTCACCCGCCGTAATACTTATGATATCTTGAGAGAAGCCATTAGCGAAACCTATGGCCCCAGGTCTATTTTCCATCATATAAGTTTCCAATCTATTTTACTTTGCAATATTTACTTTCGATCTATATCATAAAAATACCAAAAATATTTATCTTATTATCTCTATCAGATCTCACTTTTGCAAGTGGCCGTGAAGGGATTGACAACCCCTTTATCGCGTTGGTTGCAAGGTTCTTATTTGTTTGTGTAGGTACGAGGCGATTTGCGTGTATGCTCCTACTGGATTGATACTTACGCTACTTTGCTGCATCACCCTTTCCTCTTCAAGGTAAAACCAACGGAGTGCTCAAGAGGTAGCATGAAGGATTTCTGGCGCCGTTGCCGGGGAGGCTTACACCAAGTCAAGTCAAGATTTGATCTCCCGCCAACGTGCAATTTCTGGCACCGTTGCCGGGGAGATCTACGCCAGGTCAAGACATACCAAGTACCCATCACAAACTCTTATCCCTCGCATTACATTATTCGCCATTTGCCTCTCGTTTTCCTCTCCCCCACTTCACCCTTGCCGTTCTATTCGCCCTCTTTTTCTGTTCACCTCTTTTTCACTTGCCTTTTTGTGTGCTCGTTCTTTGTGCAATTTGCTGCCATCATGTATGAAACTGGGGAGGTTGTCGTTGATAAGGATAATAATATGGAAAACTTTGATGCTTTTGATGATCCTCTTGAAGACCCTACTATTTTACACACTAAAAAGTTTCGGATTGGTAGCGGTAATATTATTGGAAAATGAATTATTCAAGATTTTTTACTTGTGCCGGTGCTTTGCCCACTATGGGAGGGTCAATCCTTCATAGAACTAGTAGTCTTGCAGATGCTATATCTTTGCTCATAGTTGAACTTGAAAGACAATTTTTGCATATGCATCCTTCCATACAAAGGATTTTCTTAGAATTTTCCAATATTGAGCATTCTTCTGTCAAACGCGCAGCTACTATCTTTTTGGCACATGAGTTCTGATTTATTATGAAAGAAGTCAAGTTAGTTTTTGCGCACTATAGGGTGGATGCCGGCCGTCCACCCATAGAGGCTATCCTTTTTAATCAGGAAGATATTATGCGCTTACAATCTTTAGATCATGTTGCTTATAATGAAAACCTTAGAAAGAAGGTTCCTACCGATGTTCTAATCAATAAAATTTCTGAGCTTAATGATAATTTTGCTATTCAGAACAACGGGCTAGGCTTTTCTCTTGAACAAAGGCTCATTACTTATTGCCAAAAGAATGCTTATAATGATGAATTGGTTGTGCAATATAAGGGGCCAAAGGAGGAACCCATACCTCCCGAGCTTGATCTTGGGGACTTTTGTCCCATTAAATTTAGCCCTTTTGATTACTTTTGCTTGCCACAAAGAAAACTTGCTGCTTAACGTAGGGAATATGAGATGAGTTTTCGCAATTTGCCCTACTATTATTATGATAATACCTAGATCTATTCTTGCCTTTATGCCTAGCTAGGGGCGTTAAACGATAGCGCTTGTTGGGAGGCAACCCAATTTTATTTTTGTTTCTTGCTTTTTGGTTCTGTTTAGTAATAAATAATTGATCTAGCCTCTGGTTATATGTGGTTTTATGTTTTAATTAGTGATTGTGCCAAGTAAAACCTATAGGATCTTCTTGGATGATAGTTATTTGATCTTGCTGAAAAAGTCGGAAACTTTTTGCTCATGAAAACAATTGTTAAAAATCACCAGAAAGTGATAAAATATTTATTCTAATTGCAGTAGATCAATAAACAAATTATTTAGGTCTTCCTATTTTGGTAGAATTTTCGAGTTATAGAAAGTTTGTGTTTGATACATATTACTACAGACTGTTCTGTTTTTGACAGATTCTGTTTTTCGTGTGTTGTTTGCTTATTTTGATGAATCCATGGCTAGTATCGGGGGGTATGAACCATAGAGAAGTTGGAATACAGTAGGTTTAACACCAATATAAATAAAGAATGAGTTCATTACAGTAACCTAAAGTGGTGGTTTGTTTTATTTCGCTAACGGAGCTCATGAGATTTTCTGTTGAGTTTTGTGTTGTGAAGTTTTCAAGTTTTGGGTAAAGATTTGATGGATTATGGAATAAGGAGTGGAAAGAGCCTAAGATTGGGGATGCCCAAGGCACCCCAAGTTAAAATTCAAGTACAACCAAAAGCCTAAGCTTGGGGATGCCCCGGAAGGCATCCCCTCTTTCGTCTTCGTCAATCGGTAACTTTACTTGAGGCTATATTTTTATTCACCACATGATATGTGTTTTGCTTGGAGCGTCTTGTATGATTTGAGTCTTTGCTTTTTAGTTTACCACAATCATCCTTGCTGTACACACCTTTTGGAGAGACACACATGAATCGGAATTTATTAGAATATTCTATGTGCTTCACTTATATCTTTTGAGCTACAATTTTTTTGCTCTAGTACTTCACTTATATTTTTTTAGAGCACGGTGGTGGTTTTATTTTATAGAAATTATTGATCTCTCATGCTTCACTTACATCATTTTGAGAGTCCTTTAGAACATCATGGTAATTTGCTTCGGTTATAAAATTAGTCCTAATACTAGCAAGATGCCCGTGCATTGCACGGAACATCAAGATGTATTTTTTTACAAAACACCTGTTGTGATTGACCCATGCGGGAGTAATCCCATGTGTAAAAACTAATGATATCTAGAGAAAGAGGAGAGATAAGGTGAGAAGGAGTTGGGCGTGGTGGTGATTGATGGTCGGAGTGAGCGGAGGCATGGGGATGAACGACGCCGACAGCGGCCACCATGCTAGATTGTTTCAGAGACTTCCTTTTTTAATTGCTCAACAATGAGGTTGTGGGAGATAGGGATGAAAGACAGAAGGCCTTATCTGCAAATGTGGAGAGAGGTGCGGGTATCTTTTTGCAAAATTGCTATAGTTTGCTTTCTATCCGTCAGATATAGATCGGACGGTCTATATTGCAAGATGGCAGGCACACCATCATCACCAACTCGGTTTTTATAAGAGTAGAGATGATAGGCATCCAAGATGGGTATAATAAAAACTATCATATATAGTGCATTGAATACTATGAGAAGTTTGATTGATTCTTGATGATTGTTTTGAGATATAAAGATGGTAATATTAGAGTCATGCTAGTTGAGTAGTTGTGAATTTGAGAAATACTTGTGTTAAAGTTTGTGATTCCCGTAGCATGCACGTATGGTGAACCGTTATGTGATGAAGTCAGAGCATGATTTATTTATTGATTGTCTTCCTTATGAGTGGCGGTCGGGGACGAGCGATGGTCTTTTCCTACCAATCTATCCCCCTAGGAGCATGCACGTAGTACTTTGTTTCGATAACTAATAGATCTTTGCAATATAGTATGTGAGTTCATTATGACTAATGTTGAGTCCATGGATTATACACAATCTCATCCTTCCACCATTGCTAGCCTCTCTAGTACCGTGCAACTTTCGCCGGTACCATAAACCCACCATTTACCTTCCTCAAAACAGCCACCATACCTACCTATTATGGCATTTCCATAGCCATTCCGAGATATATTGCCATGCAACTTACCACCGTTCCGTTACGACACGCTTCAGCATTGTCATATTGCTTTGCATGAACATGTAGTTGACATCGTATTTGTGGCAAAGCCACTGTTCATAATTTTTCATACATGTCACTCATGATTCGTTGCACATCCCGGTACACCGCCGGAGGCATTCACATAGAGTCATATTTTGTTCTAAGTATCGAGTTGTAAGTAAATAAAAGTGTGATGATCATCATTATTAGAGCATTGTCCCAAGTGAGGAAAGGATGATGGAGACTATGATTCCCCCACAAGTCGGGATGAGACTCCGGACTAAAAAGAAAAAGAAAAAGAAAAAAAGAGGCCATAAAAAAGAGAAAAGACCCAAATAAAAAAAAGGAAATAGAAAAAATGAGAGAAAAAGAGAGAAGGGACAATGTTACTATCCTTTTACCAAACTTGTGCTTCAAAGTAGCACCATGATCTTCATGATAGAGAGTCTCCTATATTGTCACTTCCATATGCTAGTGGGAATTTTTCATTATAGAACTTGGCTTGTATATTCCAATGATGGGCTTCCTCAAAATGCCCTAGGTCTTCGTGAGCAAGTGAGTTGGATGCACACCCACTTAGTTTCTATTGTTGAGCTTTCATACACTTATAGCTCTAGTGCATCCGTTGCATGGCAATCCCTACTCACTCACATTGATATCTATCGATGGGCATCTCCATAGCCCGTTGATACGCCTAGTTGATGTGAGACTATCTTCTCCTTTTTGTCTTCTCCACAACCACCATTCTATTCCACATATAGTGCTATGTCCATGGCTCACGCTCATGTATTGCGTGAAGATTGAAAAAGTTTGAGAACATCAAAAGTATGAAACAATTGCTTGGCTTGTCATCGGGGTTGTGCATGATTTAAATATTTTGTGTGATGAAGATAGAGCATAGGCAGACTATATGATTTTGTAGGGATAACTTTCTTTGGCCATGTTATTTTGAGAAGACATGATTGCTTTGTTAGTATGCTTGAAGTATTATTATTTTTATGTCAATATTAAACTTTTATCTTGAATCTTTCGGATCTGAACATTCATTCCACAATAAAGAAAATTACATTGAAAATTATGTTAGGTAGCATTCCACATCAAAAATTCTGTTTTTATCATTTACCTACTCGAGGACGAGCAGGAATTAAGCTTGGGGATGCTTGATACGTCTCCAACGTATCTATAATTTTTGATTGTTCCATGCTATTATATTATCTGTTTTGGATGTTTAATGGGCTTTATTATACACTTTTATATTATTTTTGGGACTAACCTACTAACCAAAGGCCCAGTGCAAATTGCTGTTTTTTTGCCTATTTCAGTGTTTCGCAAAAAAGGAATATCAAACGGAATCCAAACGGAATGAAACCTTCGGGAGAGTCGTTTTTGGAACAAACGTGATCCAGGAGACTTGGAGTGGATGTCAAGGAAGCAACGATGCGGCCACGAGGCAGGAGGGTGCGCCGAGGGGGGTAGGCGCGCCCCCACCCTCGTGGGCCCCTCGTGGCTCCCCTGACCGACTTCTTTTGCCTATATATACTCATATACCCCGAAAACATCCGAGAGCACCACGAAACGCTATTTCCACTGCTGCAACCTTATGTACCCGTGAGATCCCATCTTGGGGCCTTTTCCGGCGCTCCGCCGGAGGGGGAATCGATCACGGAGGGCTTCTACATCAACACCATAGCCTCTCCGATGATGTGTGAGTAGTTTACCACAGACCTCCGCGTCCATAGTTATTAGCTAGATGGCTTCTTCTCTCTCTTTGGATCTCAATACAAAGTTCCTCGATTCTCTTAGAGATCTATTCGATGTAATTATTTTTGCGGTGTGTTTGTCGAGATCCGATGAATTGTGGGTTTACGATCAAGATTATGTATGAAAAATATTTGGTTCTTCTCTGAATTCTTATATGTATGATTTAAATATCTTTGCAAGTCTCTTCGAATTATCAGTTTGGTTTGGCCTACTAGATTGATCTTTCTTGCGATGGGAGAAGTGCTTAGCTTTGGGTTCAATCTTGCGGTGTCCTTTCCCAGTGACAGCAGGGGCAGCAAGGCACACATTGTATTGTTGCCATCGAGGATAAAAAGATGGGGTTTATATCATATTGCTTGAGCTTATCCCTCTACATCATGTCATCTTGCCTAATGCATTTCTCTGTTCTTATGAACTTAATACTCTAGATGCATGATGGATAGTGGTCGATGTGTGGAGTAATAGTAGTAGATACAGAATCGTTTTGTTTACTTGTCGTGGACGTGATGCCTATATACATGATTATGCCTAGATATTCTCATAATTATGCACTTTTCTATCAATTGCTTGACAGTAATTTGTTCACCCACCGTAATACTTATGCTATCTTGAGAGAAGCCACTAGTGAAACCTATGGCCCCCGGGTCTATTTTCCATCATATAAGTTTCCAATCTATTTTACTTTGCAATCTTTACTTTCAATCTATATCATAAAAATGCCAAAAATATTTATCTTATTATCTCTATCAGATCTCACTTTTGCAAGTGGCCGTGAAGGGATTGACAACCCCTTTATCGCGTTGGTTGCAAGGTTCTTCTTTGTTTGTGTAGGTATGAGGCGATTTGCGTGTATCCTCCTACTGGATTGATACCTTGATTCTCAAAAACTGAGGGAAATACTTACGCTACTTTGCTGCATCACCCTTTCCTCTTCAAGGGAAAACCAACGCAATTCTCAAGAGGTAGCACCGATGCACTAGGTATTTCACCTAGATCGGATATGAACTCCTTCATCCAGACTCCTTCATTTGCTGCTTCCGAAGCAGCTATGTACTCCGCTTCACGCGTAGATCCCGCCACGACGCTCTGCTTGGAGCTGCACCAATTGAACCATTCAATAAAAAGACGTATTCGATTTGTGACTTAGAGTCATCCGGATCAGTGTCAAAGCTTGCATCAACGTAACCATTTACGACAAGCTCTTTGTCACCTCCATAAACGAGAAACATATCCTTAGTACTTTTCAGGTATTTCAGGATCTTCTTGACCGTTGTCCAGTGATTCATTCCTGGATTACTTTGTTACCTCCCTGCTAAACTTAAAGCAAGGCACACATCAGGTCTGGTACACAGCATTGCATACATGATAGAACCTATGGCTGAGGCATAGGGAATGACTTTCATTTTCTCTCTACCTTCTGCAGTGGTCGGGCATTGAGTCTGACTCAACTTCACACCTTGTAACACAAGCAAGAACCCTTTCTTTGACTGATCCATTTTGAACTTCTTCAAAACTTTATCAAGGTATGTGCTTTGTGAAAGTCCAATTAAGCGTCTTGATCTATCTCTATAGATCTTGATGCCCAATATATAAGCAGCTTCACCGAGGTCTTTCATTGAAAAATTCTTATTCAAGTATCCTCTTATGCTATCCAGAAATTCTATATCATTTCCAATCAACAATATGTCATCCACATATAATATTAGAAATGCTACAGAGCTCCCACTCACTTTCTTGTAAATAAATGCTTCACCAAAAGTCTGTATAAAACCATATGCTTTGATCACACTATCAAAGCGTATATTCCAACTCCGAGAAGCTTGCACCAGTCCATAAATGGATCATTGGAGCTTGCACGCTTTGTTAGTACCTTTATGATCAACAAAACCTCCTGGTTGCATCATATACAACTCTTCTTTAAGAAATCCATTAAGGAATGCAGTTTTGACATCCATTTGCCAAATTTTATAATAATAAAATACGGCAATTGCTAACATGATTCGGACAGACTTAAGCATCGCTACAGGTGAGAAGGTCTCATCGTAGTCAACTCCTTGAACTTGTCGAAAACCTTTTGCAACAAGTCGAGCTTTGTAGACAATAACATTACCGTCAACGTCAGTCCTCTTCTTGAAGATCCATTTATTCTCTATGGCTTGCCGATCATCGGGCAAGTCAACCAAAGTCCGCACTTTGTTCTCATACATGGATCCCATCTCAGATTTCATGGCCTCAAGCCATTTCGCGGAATCTGGGCTCATCATCGCTTCCTCATGGTTTGTAGGTTCGTCATGGTCCAGTAACATGACTTCCAGAACAGGAATACCGTACCACTCTGGTGCGGAACGTACTCTAGTTGACCTACGAGGTTCGGTAGTAACTTGATCTGAAGTTTCATGATCATCATCATTAGCTTCCTCACTAATTGGTGTAGGCATCACTGGAACTGATTTCTGTGATGAACTACTTTCCAATTCGTGAGAAGGTATAATTACCACATCAAGTTCTACTTTCCTCCCACTCACTTCTTTCGAGAGAAACTCCTTCTCTAGAAAGGATCCATTCTTAGCAACAAAGATCTTGCCTTCAGATCTGTGATATAAGGTGTACCCAACAGTTTCTTTTGGGTATCATATGAAGACGCACTTCTCCGATTTGGGTTCGAGCTTATCAGGTTGAAGCTTTTTCACATAAGCATCGCAGCCCCAAACTTTAAGAAACGACAGCTTAGGTTTCTTGCCAAACCACAGTTCATATGCTGTCGTCTCAACGGATTTAGATGGTGCCCTATTTAATGTGAATGCAACCGTCTCTAAAGCATAACCTCAAAACGATAGTGGATAATCGGTAAGAGACATCATAGATCGCACCATATCTAATAAAGTACGATTGCGACGTTCGGACACATTGTTTCAAATGAAGACCAAACTCGTAACTCAATTATTCGCCTCCGCGATCTGATCATAGAAACTTTTTTTTTCTTGTTACGATGATTTTCCACTTCACTCTGAAATTCATTGAACTTTTCAAATGTTTCAAACTTATGTTTCATTAAGTAGATATACCCATATCTGCTCAAATCATCTATGAAGGTCAGAAAATAACGATACCCGCCGCGAGCCTCAACACTCATTGGACCGCATACATCAGTATGTATTATTTCCAATAAGTCAGTGGTCGCTCCATTGTTCCAGAGAATAGAGTCTTAGTCATCTTGCCCATGAGGCATGCTTCGCAAGAATCAAGTGATTCATAATCAAGTAATTCCAAAAGCCCATCAGCATGGAGTTTATTCATGCGCTTTACACCAATATGACCTAAACGGCAGTGCCACAAATAAGTTGCGCTATCATTATTAACTTTGCATCTTTTGGCATCAATATTATGAATATGTGTATCACTACGATCGAGATTCAACAAAAATAGACCACTCATCAAGGGTGCATGACCATAAAAGATATTACTCATATAAATAGAACAACCATTATCTCTTATTTAAATGAATAATCATCTCACATCAAACAAGATCCAGAATACATCGACCTTGGAACCATTTCCGACGCGCATCGTCACCTCGTCCTTAGCCAATCTCTGTTTAATCCATAGCCCCTGTTCCAAGTTGCAAATATGAGCAACAGAACCAGTATCAAATACCCACGTGCTACTACGAGCATTAGTAAGGTACACATCAGTAACATTTATATCAAATATACCTTTCACTTTGCCATCCTTCTTATCCGCCAAATACTTGGGGCAGTTCCTCTTCCAGTCACCAGTCCCTTTGCAGTAGAAGCACTCAGTTCCAGGCTTATGTCCAAACTTGGGCTTCTTCCTGGGATTAGCAACTTGCTTCTTATTCTTCTTGAAGTTCCCCTTCTTCCCTTTGCCCTTTTTCTTGAAACTAGTGGTCTTGTTAACCATCAACACTCGATGCTCCTTCTTGATTTCTACCTCCGCAGCCTTAAGCATCGCGAAGAGCTCAGGAATTGTCTTTTCCATCCCTTGGATATTATAGTTCATCATGAAGCCTTTATAGCTTGGTGGCAGTGATTGAAGAACTCTGTCAATGACACTATAATCCGGGAGATTAACTCCCAGCTGAGTCAAGTGGTTATGGTATCCAGACATTCTGAGTATGTGTTCACTGACAGAACTGTTCTCCTCCATGTTGCAGCTATAGAACTTGTTGGTGACTTCATATCTCTCAACTCGGGCATTTGCTTGAAATATTAAGTTCAACTCCTGGAACATCTCATATGATCCATGATGTTCAAAACGTCTTTGAAGTCCCGGTTCTAAGCCGTAAAGCATGGCACACTGAACTATCGAGTCGTCATCAGATTTAGCTTGCCAGATGTTCATAACGTCCGGAGTTGCTCCTGCAGCAGGCCTTGCACCTAGCGGTGCTTCCAGGACGTAATTCTTCTGTGTAGCAATGAGGATAATCCTCAAGTTACGGACCCAGTCTGTGTAGTTGCTACCATCATCTTTCTACTTAGCTTTCTCTAGGAAGGCATTAAAATTCAAGGGAAAGGTAGCACGGGCCATTGATCTACAAAAACATAGATATGCAAAAACTATCAGGACTAAGTTCATGATAAATTAAAGTTTAATTAATCATATTACTTAAGAACTCCCACTTATACAGACATCCCTCTTGTCATCTAAATGATCACGTGATCCATATCAACTAAACCATGTCCGATCATCACGTGAGATGGAGTAGTTTTTAATGGTCTACATCTCTATGTTGATCATATCTACTATATGATTCACGTTCGACCTTTTGGTCTCAGTGTTCCGAGGCCATATCTGCATATTCTAGGCTCGTCAAGTTTAACCCGAGTATTCTGCACGTGCAAAACTGTCTTGCACCCGTTGTATGTGAACGTAGAGCTTATCACACTGATCATCATGTGGTTTCTCGGCACGACAAACTGTCGCAATGGTGCATACTCAGGGAGAACACTTATAACTTGAAATTTAGTGAGGGATCATCTTATAATGCTACCGCCGAACTAAGCAAAATTAGATGAATAAAAGATAAACATCACATCCAATCAAAATATGTGACATGATATGGCCATCACCATCTTGTGCCTTTGATCTCTATCTCCAAAGCACCGTCATGATCTCCATCGTCACCGGCTTGACACCTTGATCTCCATTGCAGTGTCGTTGTCGTCTCGCCAACTATTGCTTCTACAACTATTGCTACCGCATAGTGATAAAGTAAAGCAATTACATGGCGATTGCATTTCATACAATAAAGCGACAACCATAAGGCTCCTGCCAGTTGCCGATAACTTTTGCGAAACATGATCATCTCATACAATAACTTATATCACATCATGTCTTGACCATATCACATCACAACATGTCCTGCAAAAACAAGTTAGACATTCTCTACTTTGTTGTTGCAAGTTTTACGTGGCTGCTACGGGCTTCTAGCATGAACTGTTCTTACCTACGCATCAAAACCACAACGATTTTTCGTCAAGTGTGCTGTTTTAACCTTCAACAAGGACCGGCCGTAGTCAAATTCGATTTAACTAAAATTGGAGAAACAGACACCCGCCAGCCACCTTTATGCAAAACAAGTTGCATGTCTGTCGGTGGAACCGGTCTCATGAACGTGTTCATGTAAGGTTGTGATGACCCACAAGTATAGGGGATCAATTGTGGCTCTTTTAGATAAGTAAAGAGTGTCGAACCCAACGAGGAGCAGAAGGAAATGACAAGTAGTTTTCAGTAAGGTAAAGTCTGCAAGTGCTGAAATTGTAAGTAGCTGAGTAGTTTGATAGCAAGATAATTTGTAACGAGCAAGTAACGATAGTAGTAACAAGTATGCAGCATGGTAGCCCAAGGACAGGCCAAAACAGTCACTTATGATAAGCAAAGCGTTCTTGAGGGTACGCGGGAATTTCATCTAGTCACTTTCATCATGTTGGTTTAATTCGTGTTCGGTACTTTGATAATTTGATATATGGGTGGATCGGTGCTTAGGTGTTGTTCTTACTTGAACAAACCTCCTACTTATGATTAACCCTCCCGCAAGCATCCGCAACTACAACAAAACTATTAAGAATAAATTCTAACCATAGCATTAAACTTTTGGATCCAATCGTTCCCTTACGGAATAACGCATAAACTGGGGTTTAATCTTCTGTCACTCTCGCAACCCATCATCTAATTGCTACTCCACAATGCATCCCTTAGGCCCAAATATGGTGAAGTGTCATGTAGTCGACGTTCACATGACACCACTAAGGGAATCACAACATACATACTATCAAAATATCGAACACATATCAAATTCACATGATTACTTGCAACATGATTTCTCCCGTGACCTCAAGAACAAAGTAACTACTCACAAATGATAAACATGCTCATGATTAGAGGAGTATTAAATAGCATAATGGATCTGAACATATAATCTTCCACCAAATAAACCATATAGTAATCAACTACAAGATGTAATCAACACTACTAGTCACCCACAAGCACCAATCTATTGTTCCGGTAACAAGATTGAACACAAGAGATGAACTAGGGTTTGAGATGAGATGGTTCTGTTGAAGATGTTGATGGAGATTGCCCTCCTCAAGATGGGAGAGTTGTTGGTGATGATGATGACGATGATTTCCCCCTCCGGGAAGGGAAGTTCCCCCGGCGGAATCGCTCCGCTGGAGGGCAAAAGTGCTCCTGCCCAAGTTCCGCCTCGAGATGGCGGCGCTCCGTCCCGAAAGTCCTCTCCTTAATTTTTCTAGGTCAAAATGACCTATATACCAGAAGACGGGCACCGGAGGTAGGCCATGGAGGGCGCAACCCACCAGGGCGCGCCTGGGCTCCCTGACGCGCCCAGGTGGGTTGTGCCCACCTGGTGGGGGCCCTCTGGTAGTTATTTGCTCCAATAATTCTTATATATTCCATAAAAATTCCTCGTGAAGTTTCGGCTTGTTTGGAGTTGTGCAGAATAGGTGGCCTCACGTAGCTTTTCCAGGTCCAGATTTCCAGCTCCCGGAATTCTCCCTCTTGGTGTGTACCTTGCAAATTATGAGAGAAAAGGCATTAGAATTACTCCAAAAAGCATTATTATGGATAAAAACATTATAAATAACAGTAAGAAAACATGATGCAAAATGGACGTATCAACTCCCCCAAGCTTAGACCTTGCTTGTCCTCAAGCGAAAACCGAGATTGAAAAACATGTCCACATGCTTTGAGAGAGAGGTGTCGATAAAAACAAAATACAGACATAGAAGCATCATGTTGATTATTATAACAACAACAAATTTAAACATAGGACTTTTATCATAGAACTTTTATCATACACTTCTCATGAATAATAAGTAATAGTTCATCACATAATCGAAGTAGAAAGCAAAAACTCTATTAGAAACCAACAAACTATGTTCTCAGTCAACTTTGCAACTACAATTCATCATCTTTTCAGGAAGGGTCATGTGTCGGAGCCTTTAGGTGTCACGCCCAATATGCGATACTATCCTAACGAGACTCAAAGGTCCCACCAAGGATAGAACCGCATATTGATACGCTTTTGCAAGGTGGATATCATTACATCAACATTACATAATAGATAGGGATACATACAAGGCATAAAAATGCCGCAGGAATACATCAGTACATCATACATAAGATCAACATACGACTACGGCCGAAACACAAACAAAAGCTCAAACGACATCCACCCTGCTAGCCCAGGCTGCCGACCAGGAACCTATCCCTCGAACAAGAAGAAGCGGAACAAGAACTCCAAAACTATAAACATCGCTCTCGCGTCATGATCATCGCATAACCTGTACCTGAAACTGGTGTTGTAGTAAACTGTGAGCCACGAGGACTCAGCAATCCCATTACCATGGGTATCAAGACTAGCAAAGCTTAATGGGTAAGGAAGGGGTAAAGTGGTGAGGTTGCAGCAGCGACTAAGCATGTATGGTGGCTAACTTACGAATACAAGAGTAAGATGAGAAACTACGCAAACGGTCGCAAACTAGAACTGACCAAGAAGTGATCCTGAAACAACTTACATTCAAACATAACCCAACAGTGTTCTCCTCTCGAACTTCCCCGAAAAGAGACGATCATGGTTATGCACGCGATTGGTGTATTTTAAAAGAGTTTACTTCAAGTCTTCTACAACCGGATATTAACAAATTCCCATCTGCCACATAACCGCGGGCACGGCTTTCGAAAGTTTAAACCCTGCAGGGGTGTCCCAACTTAGCCCATGACAAGCTCACGATCCGCGGAGACAATCCTCCATCGCGGGACATCCGATCAGACTCGGGGTCCCGGTGCACAAGACATTTCGACAATGGTAAAACAAAACCAGCAAGACCGCCCGAATGTGCCGACAAATCCCGATAGGAGTAGCGCATATCTCGTTCTCAGGGCACACCGGATGAGACATCCTACGAGTAAAACCAACCCTCAAGTTTCCCCGAGGTGGCCCCGCAGTCTACTCGGTTCGGACCAACACTCAGAGGAGCACTGGCCTGGGGGGGCTAAAATAAATATGACCCTCGGGAGGGCGACTTCCTAGGGAAAAGTATAGGTGGTGGTTAGGCAAATGGAAAACCAATGTTGGGCCTTGCTGGAAGAGTTTTATTCAAGGCGAACTGTCAAGAGGGTCCCATACCCCTCATCGTGTTAGGGACGCAAAATCAAGGAACATAACACCGGTATGACGGAAACTAGGGCGGCAAGAGTGGAACAAAACACCAGGCATAAGACCGAGCCTTCCACCCTTTACCAAGTATATAGATGCATTAATTAAATAAGAGCTATTATGATATCCCAACAAAGTTCATGATATCCATGTTCCAACATGGAACAACCTGCAACTAGCAACGCTATAAGAGGGGCTGAGCAAAGCGGTAAAATAGCCAAACAACGGTTTGCTAGGAAGGGTGACAAGGTTAGAGGTTTTCATGGCAATTTGGGAGGCTTGATAAACATGTGGTAGGTAGCGCGACATAGCGATAGCATCGAGACAACTAGCATAGCAAAGATAGTAGTGAGATCCAAGGTGACGGTCATCTTGCCTGAAATCCCGCTAGGAAGAAGAACGAGTCCATGAAGAAGATGAAGCCACGAAGACGAACCAAGCTTAGACGAACGAATCCTCACGATCGCAACGAAACAGGAACTAACGAGAAGGAGCACAACCGGAAAGAAGCAAACAACATGGTAAACACACAACACATAATGAGACATGATGCTCAACCAAGTATGATGCATGACGAAGCTATATGATGCTATTCATGGCAAGAGATGATGCATACAAGAACAACACATCAAAGCAAGTTTAAATGAGGCCGGGAACAACATATAGCAATTCCGGAAAGACCCCATACGCAAATTTCGAAATTGGTACTGTTCTGAACAAAACATTAAGTTAAAGTTGTTAAAGATCAAGTTAAAGAGCACCAAGACACTCTACACGAATTTCTAGTCAAGTTACATATAAAGTTTAATTAATTCGGAGCTACGGCCTAGAAGATGAGCAAAACAAGTTAAACATGGCATTGATGTAAAATGAATTCAAACATCAAGCAAACACTCTCAAAACATGGTTGCAACATGATAAGATGAAACTACATGCAAAATCAAGCAAGTTTCATATAGAGCATACACAAAACGGAGCAACGGTGCAACACATACACCCAAAACAAGTTTAAAGGACAAGCTGTCTAAAACAGCAACTAGGCATCTTGTAAGCATCAAGAAAATATGCTACAACACCCCAACATGAAAACAAATGGCATGGGCGTGATTTACAACTGAAGCTTAGCAAAACATGAACACTAAGCTATCTCCAGAAACCACTATAACTTGCTCAAAATGACATGGCAAGATTGCAAATAATAACAGATTCAGAAATGACCGGACATGGCAGAAACAGCATTAAGTAGACATGTTTGCAAGCTTGGAATAGAGGTCATATGAAGTCTAAAATTAACAAACTTACCATTGGGATAGAGTACTCATAGCATACTTCAATGCATGTAATTGGTGCAACTCCAAAAAAAGGCATAGATCAAACCATACCAAGCTCACAACATGGCATCATGAAGTTAACAGAAAACTGGAACATCATTTAGGCATGTTCATGGCAATGAAAGCGTATGCTACAGGACTTATATGAGGCATCAAAAGGTATGGAATGATAGAGAATAACATGCAAATTGAAAAATGTCAAGTAGGCACCTCCAGATTATGCATGGATTTGATGGTAGCAACAATGCAAACATGGCAAGTGATATGAACAGTTTCAGACTTGGTAGAAAAACAGAGCATGGCAGAAACAGATTCATGATAGCAACTTTGCAACCTCATGCCACTCACTACAAATAATTTCATGGCATCACAAGGTAACCACCAGTAAGTAGACATATTCATGAAGCTAAGCATGTAAATAGCAAGTCCATAGGGTACATGTATCACTAGTAAAACATATGGCAAAAGTGGATCTCATGATAACAATCTGCCAGGAATAAAATATAGCAAAAGTAGAGCATGGTAATGACAAACTAGAGCACTTCATAATTGAAACCAGAGGCATGAATGGATAGAGCATAATCACATGTTCAAAACACTCTTACTGAACTAACTCAAAATGTGCATGGATCTCATGGTAGTAACAATTTTACCTGGCATCAAAATAACAGCAGGAAAAGGACTTGGCAAAATCCAAAGTGCCTGAAAACAACAATATCACAGAGCCTACTTTGCAAAGTTGCTATCATGAATCTGGTTCTGCCATGCTCTGTTTTTCTACTAAGTCTGAAGCTATTCATATCACTTGCCATGTTTGCATTGCTGCTACCATCAAATCCATGCATAATCTGGAGGTGCCTACTTGACATGTTTTGATGTTCATGTTATTCTCTATCATGCCATGCCTTTTAATGCCTCGTATAGGTCCTGTAGCGTATGTTTTCATTGCCATGAACATGCCTAAATGATGTTCCAATTTTTCTGTTAACTTCATGATGCCATGTTGTGAGCTTGGTATGGTTTGATCTATGCCTTTTTTTGGAGTTGCACCAATTACATGCATTGAAGTATGCTATGAGTACTCTATCCCAATGGTAAGTTTGTTAATTTTAGACTTCATATGACCTCTATTCCAAGCTTGCAAACATGTCTACTTAATGCTGTTTCTGCCATGTCCGGTCATTTCTGAATCTGTTATTATTTGCAATCTTGCCATGTCATTTTGAGCAAGTTATAGTGGTTTCTGGAGATAGCTTAGTGTTCATGTTTTGCTAAGCTTCAGTTGTAAATCACGCCCATGCCATTTGTTTTCATGTTGGGGTGTTGTAGCATATTTTCTTGATGCTTACAAGATGCCTAGTTGCTGTTTTAGACAGCTTGTCCTTTAAACTTGTTTTGGGTGTATGTGTTGCACCGTTGCTCCGTTTTGTGTATGCTCTATATGAAACTTGCTTGATTTTGCATGTAGTTTCATCTTATCATGTTGCAACCATGTTTTGAGAGTGTTTGCTTGATGTTTGAATTCATTTTACATCAATGCCATGTTTAACTTGTTTTGCTCATCTTCTAGGCCGTAGCTCCGAATTAATTAAACTTTATATGTAACTTGACTAGAAATTCGTGTAGAGTGTCTTGGTGCTCTTTAACTTGATCTTTAACAACTTTAACTTAATGTTTTGTTCAGAACAGTACCAATTTCGAAATTTGCGTATGGGGTCTTTCCGGAATTGCTATATGTTGTTCCCGGCCTCATTTAAACTTGCTTTGATGTGTTGTTCTTGTATGCATCATCTCTTGCCATGAATAGCATCATATAGCTTCGTCATGCATCATACTTGGTTGAGCATCATGTCTCATTATGTGTTGTGTGTTTACCATGTTGTTTGCTTCTTTCCGGTTGTGCTCCTTCTCGTTAGTTCCTGTTTCGTTGCGATTGTGAGGATTCGTTCGTCTACGCTTGGTTCGCCTTCATGGCTTCATCTTCTTCATGGACTCGTTCTTCTTCCTAGCGGGATTTCAGGCAAGATGACCGTCACCTTGGATCTCACTACTATCTTTGCTATGCTAGTTGTCTCGATGCTATCGCTATGTCGCGCTACCTACCACCTGTTTATCAAGCCTCCCAAATTGCCATGAAAACCTCTAACCTTTTCACCCTTCCTAGCAAACCGTTGTTTGGCTATGTTACCGCTTTGCTCTGACCCTCTTATAGCGTTGCTAGTTGTAGGTTGTTCCATGTTGGAACATGGATATCATGAACTTTGTTGGGATATCACAATAGCTCTTAATTAATTAATGCATCTATATACTTGGTAAAGGGTGGAAGGCTCGGCCTTATGCTTGTTGTTTTGTTCCACTCTTGCCGCCCTAGTTTCCGTCATACCAGTGTTATGTTCCTTGATTTTGCGTCCCTAACACGATGAGGGGTATGGGACCCTCTTGACAGTTCGCCTTGAATAAAACTCTTCCAGCAAGGCCCAACATTGGTTTTCCATTTACCTAACCACCACCTATACTTTTCCCTAGGGAGTTGCCCTCCCGAGGGTCATCTTTATTTTAGCCCCCCCGGGCCAGTGCTCCTCTGAGTGTTGGTCCGAACCGAGTAGACTGCGGAGCCACCTCGGGGAAACTTGAGGGTTGGTTTTACTCGTAGGATGTCTCATCCGGTGTGCCCTGAGAACGAGATATGCGCTGCTCCTATCGGGATTTGTCGGCACATTCGGGCGGGCTTGCTGGTTTTGTTTTACCATTGTCGAAATGTCTTGTGCACCGGGACCCCGAGTCTGATCGGATGTCCCGTGATGGAGGATTGTCTCCGCGGATCGTGAGCTTGTCATGGGCTAAGTTGGGACACCCTGCAGGGTTTAAACTTTCAAAAGCCGTGCCCGCGGTTATGTGGCAGATGGGAATTTGTTAATATCAAGTTGTAGAAGACTTGAAGTAAACTCTTTTAAAATACACCAACCGCGTGCGTAACTGTGATCGTCTCTTTTCGGGGAAGTTCGAGAGGAGAACACGGTTGGTTATGTTTGAACGTAAGTTGTTTCAGGATCACTTCTTGGTCATTTCTAGTTTGCGACCGTTTGCGTAGTTTCTCATCTTACTCTTGTATTCGTAAGTTAGCCACCATACATGCTTAGTCGCAGCTGCAACCTCACCACTTTACCCCTTCCTTACCCATTAAGCTTTGCTAGTCTTGATATCCATGGTAATAGGATTGCTGAGTCCTCGTGGCTCACAGTTTACTACAACGCCAGTTGCAGGTACAGGTTATGCGATGATCATGACGCGAGAGCGATGTTTATAGTTTTGGAGTTCTTGTTCCGCTTCTTCTTGTTCGAGGGATAGGTTCCTGATCAGCAGCCTGGGCTAGCAGGGTGGATGTCGTTTGAGCTTCTGTTTGTGTTTCATCCGTAGTCGGATGTTGATCTTATGTATGATGTATTGATGTATTCTTGCGGCATTTGTATGCCTTGTATGTATCCCCATCTATTATGTAATGTTGATGTAATGATATCCACCTTGCAAAAGAGTATCAATATGCGGTTCTATCCTTGGTGGGACCTTCGAGTCTCTTTAGGATAGTATCGCATATTCGGCGTGACATTAGGCAAGTCCACATACTCAACCATCATATAGTCTTCTATGATTGCTAACACTCACCGCGTACTCATGAGCAAAACGTTTCAACCGGACACATAGAAAGATAGGGGCTTATAGTTTTGCCTCCCAACATACTCACCTCAAGGGTGATGTCAACAATAATAACTCATGCTATCGATATTCAACTGGACATATGTGCCTAGATCTTTCCTCACCACATGATGCTTGCCAAAGGAGAAAAATAAAAAGGAATAGAAAGAAAACTTTGACTCTTTACATAAAAGTAAATACATAAAAGTAAAAGATAGGCCCTTCGCAGAGGGAAGCAGAGGTTGCCATGCGCTTATTTGTTTGTATGCTCAATCCCTTAGTGCAAGAGAACGTCACGTTGTATTGCCCCTTAAGATGACAACCTTTATTATGCAGTCTGTCGCTTTTATTCTTTATCATTGAAGTTCGTACAACGCTCAATTTTCTCTTACACTAAATGATCTGACACTTTTTGAAGCAATTTTTATTGCCTTTTTGTACCGATGACAACTTACTTGAGGGATCTTGCTCGATCCCTAGGTAGGTATGGTGGACACTTGAAAAAGATTTGGGTTTAAGGGTTTTTACATGCACAAGTAGTATCTCTACTTAGTGCGGAATTTTTGGCTAGCAAAGATAGGGGCAAGAACCACATGTTGAAGGATCTATGACAATATGACTTCTATGTGAATATAAACAAACATAAACCATTAAGTTGTCTTCCTTGTCCAACGTCAACAATTTTGGCATATAATATTTTGATGAGGGCTCACAATCGCAAAAGATTTCTAGGATAGTATATTTATATGTGAATCTTCCCTTCCCTTATTAATTCTTTCATGAGTTGCATCATTGACTAATGCTATGTTTGTCAATCTCTAAATAAATTTCCTACTTATACTTTTCCTTATGTGGTGCCATCACCTACCATAGGATTAGTATATGATCTTATTGATTTATTTGCTTTCTTTTATTTATTTCCTTTCTCTTTTGTTTTCTTTCTTATTTCTTTTCTTTATTTCAACATAAGAGTAAAGAAAGCAAAAACTAAAGCTAAACTTTATTATATAACTTGCACACGATTAGAATGATAGATCACTAACCAAACTCTCAAATAAGAAAGGATCGAACTAAATTTTTATTCATTCTAAAGCAAAAGGATCGAACTAAGATAAGTAAAAGCAAAAAAGATAGTGGGATGATACGATACCAGGCCACCTCCCCCAAGCTTGGCGGAAGCCAAGGGGAGTGCCCATACCCGATACTCAGTTCTCCTTTGGTGGTGAAGAAGATGGTGGTGGTGATGACAATTGTGCCTTCAACTTTTTCATATTGTAGTTTTTTGTTGAGAATCACCGGGGGGAGTTTCCCCACCTGAATATATTACTCAAAGTGGCCAACATGCCAGAGTGATGATCCAGTTTATAAGGAAAACCGGATCGAAAACGTTAACAAATTGACCCCGTTTATAAGGAAAACCAGGCCGAAAACCGTAGGAGGCACGGCCAAGCTGACAGACATAAGACCATCACCATGAGAGGCACAAGTAGATGTGGGGTGTCGTCGAGAGATCACAATACCAGGACTTTGCAAACAGTCGAATGCATCGGCGGGCATACCAGCCCCAGGGCACAACTCAGGAGCATCCACAATCAACGAGTGTCATCCCAGACACGAACCTTGACTGGGGCTCCGCCACGGGAAGATGGAACGAATAGCAGTTTGAGAGGCATCTTGCGCCATCCTTGAGCAAAGATGAGTCGAGACAACACCAAGAGCTCCAAGCTCGCCGCAACACAATGGTAACCATGAAAGGGTCTTGAGCAACCATTACCAACCTGAGCCGCACGAGAACACCACCACCGTAGACGAAGAGCTCCAATCAACCGAGACCATCCATGATGCCTCAAGGCTATTGGTGCAGCCGAAAGGCAACGAGCGACCGAGTCCACACCCGAACGAAGAGTCACACGCAGCCGAGTCTACATCACAACAGCGGCACCGCCGGCGAAGCCGAAGGGAATCAAGGAGCCGAGTCTACCCAGATCGCTTCTTCGAGCACACCAGTGCAAGCCGGCCGTGCCACCACCACCGTCCATCCCGCAGTGAGTAGCCACCACACAATCCACCAAGCTGATGCCTTCAGGAAGGAATGCGACATGAAAAGCGCCTCCATCGGCCGTTCCGGACGGACCAGGAACATGGGTTTCCCCAGGAGCCTCGAAGGGGAAGTCACCATGACAGCGATGCCTCCAAGGAGGGAAGCGGCACCCATTGGCGTCACCATCGCCGGCTCCGGCAGGAGCAGTGGCTTTCGCCCAAGTGAGCAAACCACATCCAAGGAGCACCGGTAGACTGCGAATCGTTGCTCCCTGCACCACTGCACCATCACAGAGCAAGGGTCACTGCAGCCCGCCGCCGCACGTGACCAAAACCGGCCCACCGCAGGCCAGATCCACCGCAGTCAACCGCACCTCGCGGAGACCACCGGCGGCCAACCACCATAACGAGACGACAGATCCATCAATGGCCTTCCAGACGCCCAGCCACCGGACGCAGCGCAAGCCACCGTGCACTGCCAAGCACCATGCCGACAGGAACGGAGGAGCACTGCCCAAGGCCAAGAACCACCGTGGTTCCGAGCCATGGCCAAGCAACAAAAGCACCAGCGCACCCCATGCACGCCAGCATAGCCGCTGGAGACCGGATCTGCATCACTCGCAGCCGAGGCGCACACCATGTCCTGCCGCGCCCTGCGACGTTGCCAATGAGTAGCACCACCGCAGCAGGCCCGCCCCGGCGAACCAAAATGGAGCATGACACCTTGCTGCCACGAAAACGAGCAGCACCGCCGCACCGCAGTCCCTGGCCCGCAGAGGCAGGCCAGCTCGAAGCAAGCGGGCAGGAACAGGAGGGCTGCCACCCCTCCCCATCCAGACCAGATCTGAGCCGAGGCAGGGAGCCCCGCACGCCACGCACGGACGGACCCCAGGCCACCGGATCCGCAACGCAGCACGCCTGAAGACGCCGTCGGAGGAGCCACCCACCGGATCTGCGCCTCTGGCCGCCGGGTCGCTGCAGCCAGCCACCGAGCAGGACGAAGAGCGCCCTCCCTCCACCAAAGGACGCGCCCGGCGCGGCAGCAACACCGCGCCCTGGCCCGACCCCCACGCCGCCCGAGCGGCCGCAGCGGTCACCGGCGCCACGCAAACCGAGGCCGCCGCCTGGGGGCCCAAGTTCGCCTCGCCCTTCGCAACGGCCGGAGATCCCCCTCCCCTTAGAGGAACGGGGCCCGCCGCCACCGCGGCAGGGGCCGGCGGCAGCGGCGGCAGGGGAGCAGCCGGGGACCAGCCGGCGGCGCTAAGATTTGGGGGTCCTCGGGGTGCCTCACGAGGAAGACGACGCGAGGGAGACTTTCATATTGTAGTTGAGGAGAGCAATTTCCTCCTTTAAATCGTCGACTTCCAACTCCAGCTTCAAGATCTTGTCACATAAATCCCCTTTGCTTTTCTGCCGAAAACGAGAAGGCATAGATAGATTTTTAGAACAGTTAGCTCTCTTTGGGAGACTTGACTTCTTGAACTCCACGTGCATATCCCCGGGTTGAGGTAGAGGCACATCCTCCTCCTCTAAGCTTGAATCATCGATCCTCATCAAATGAGCATCCTCCTCGTCATTCGTAGTTCGACCATAGGGAGATAGGTCCCCGTAAGTCTTTGGGTCAGCAACAAGATATGAGACATAGCTCTCTTCATCGGAGTCTTGAGACGACATATTTTCAGAACTACGCAGAGAACAGCAAGAAAAGAGAACAGAGGATTTCTCCGCGATACGGTGATCAACATGTTCGGGAAGTATATATAGATTTTTTTATCTTGGAGGACAAGCATATGAAAGAAAAACGGAGTACGGAAGGTGTCCCAGGTGGGCACAACCGACCTGGGCGCGCCAGGCAAGCCTGGCGTGCCCTGGTGTCTTGTGCCCACCAGGGGACGCTTCCTGGAAGTTTCTTTATTTCCAAAATTCATAAATATTCCGAAACTGACAAAAAATATTTTTGCGGATTTTTTGGAGTCCGTTTACTTACCGTATCACATACCTCCCTTATTTCACGATTCTGGAGTGTTCCGGAAGGACTCTTTTATGTGTTCTTCCGGTGTCAAAGTTTGGATAATATTACTTTCAACATTAATAGGCGTACCTGAGATATAATGCTTTATTCGTTGTCCATTGACAACCTTCGGGTTAGTACCTTCAGAATTATTTATTTTGATGGCTCCAGTCTGGTAAACCTCCTCGATAACATAGGGGCCTTCCCATTTTGAGAGGAGCTTTCCTACAAAGAATCTAAAACGAGAGTTGTGCAAAAGAACATATTCTCCGACTTTAAACTCATGCTTTTGGATTGTTTTGTCATGCCATCTTTTAACTTTCTCTTTGAATAATTTTACATTTTCATAAGCTTGGGTTCTCCATTCATCTAATGAGCTAATATCAAATAACCTCTTTTCACTAGCAAGTTTGAAATCATAGTTGAGCTCTTTGACTGCCCAATATGCTTTGTGTTCTAACTCAAGAGGCAAATGACAAGCTTTTCCATAAACCATTTTATAAGGAGACATACCCATCGGATTTTTATATGCTGTTCTATAAGCCCAAAGTGGATCATCTAATTTGTTAGACCAATTCTTCCTGGACCTATTGACAGTCTTTTGCAAAATTAATTTTATTTCTCTATTGCTAAGTTCAACTTGACCACTAGACTGAGGATGATAGGGTGGTGCAATTCTATGGTTAACATCATACTTGGCAAGCATTTTACGAAAAGCACCATGAATAAAGTGTGAACCACCATCAGTCATTAAATATCTAGGGACTCCAAACCTCGGGAAAATAACTTCCTTAAGCATTTTAATAGAGGTGTTGTGATCAACACTACTGGTTGGAATAGCTTCTACCCATTTAGTAACATAATCAACAGGAACCAAAATATGTGTATACCCATTAGAGGAAGGAAAATGTCCCATGTAATCAAATCCCCAAACATCAAATGGTTCAACAGCAAGTGAATAATTCATAGGTATTTCTTGACGCTTACCGATATTACCTATTCTCTGACATTCATCACAAGATGAGATGTACTTACGGGCATCCTTGAAGAGAGTAGGCCAATAAAATCCAGACTGCAATGCCTTATGAGCAGTTCTATCTCCAGCATGATGCCTCCATAAGCTTCGGAGTGACATTTTCGTAGGATTTGTCCCTGTTCATGCTCAGGTACACAACGTCTAATAATACCATCTACTCCTTCTTTATAAAGATGTGGGTCATCCAAAAAGTAATGTCTTGAATCACAGAAGAATTTTTTTGCTTTGTTGGTATGTAAAGCTAGGTGGCAAATATTTAGCAACAATGTAACTAGCATAGTCAGCATACCAAGGAGTACTATTAGCAACATTTATTGCAGCTAACTGCTCATCAGGAAAACTATCATCAATAGGTAGTGGGTCATCAAACACATTTTCAAGCCTAGACAAGTTATCAGCTTTGGGGTTCTCAGCTCCTTTTCTATCAATGATATGTAAATCGAATCTATAATACCTAAATAGCTCATCCCCACTATTCTATTTCTCTCAACATGCAAGCTATCCAACTCAACAGCCTTGCCACATCAGCAATAACTCTTATTTATCTTCGGTCACCAGCTTGCCACATGAGCAATTTTTTTCAACAAGCCGTGTTGTATTTTGTTTCAGGGGTAACAAAATCATGTTGGTAGCCCAAGCGAGCCTCTTTGGGCTTCCGTAACTGATGAGGCGGCGTAATAACCCATAAAGAGAAGCCCACCGGTGGATCTCTTCTTATCCCTTCCTCTTCATGCCAGCAGAACAAGCGATGCCACCACACGCACCATCGATGCCCTGCAGCCGACTGCTCCGGCGTTCTTCCGCGCGGGCGAGCAGAGGCACCCCATGGCACCACCTCCTCATCTCCTTCTCCTGGCGCGCGAATACCTCAACGGAGCGACCTCCATCGCGTCATCGATCTGGCCGCCGCCTCACTTGCGGCTCAATCTGATCTGGGAGAGATGGTGAGGGGTGGGGGTGGCCGAGTAAGGGGAGAGGGAGATCCGGTGCAGGATGACCTCCACGACTCTGCCTCCTCGAGGACGACTTCCACCACCTCCCTGCTGCCCAGAAGCGACGAGGTCGCCGCCTCTCGGCAACTTCCCGTGCTCCCTCAGAAATTCCCCTTCAGATAGTTGAGCGGCATCGCTCCCATAGTCTTCAGCATCAGGTTGGTGTCTGTACCATTGCTCCAAAAAATTTCCATGCTTGCCAATTCATGAAAAGTTAATCTGACGTTCCCTCTTGGATTATATTGATCTCAAAAGCACATGTGTTGTATCATAATTATAGGATACTGGTCCATGCCATTATGATTATTTCAGTGCCGGTACAGATCCGTTCTCTTTTTCATGAAGTTGGCTGGGGGCTTTGTCCACATGACAACTATCATTTGAAATATAGAAGATATAAATCAGTGAAGTTGATGTCATACCACTCATGTTTCAGCACTGTACGAACAAACTTTGAGATCTATATTGCCATTCCAACAGATGAAGACATGGATTACATATTAAAAGTGCATGAATGTTCTGTCGTTTAACACCATGTGTGGGTACATCATTGACAACCAATGGTTTTTTTATGATTGAAAAATACTTCATCGCTGCAATATGATGGGAAGATATGTTTTGTTTTCCTCTAAGGAAACTTCGTAATTCAAACACGGTTTTATTTTTGCAGCATTGTAGAGTTCTTTTGAGCGTATGGGATTCCAAATCATATTCTGATTTTTCATTCACAATGCTTTCTTCATTCCTATCATCTTAACCTTCATGCTAATAATTGCCACCTAAATCTAGCAAATAATCACCGGTTATGTATGGTTCAATATTTGTGCATCAACAGTTGTAAAGGGTTCAGTATATCAATTCGTTGAAGTTTGTTGCTATACTCATATGTACATTTCTATCAAATGCACATGCTTTCATTTTTGTTGGTGGTGTAGACTCATCGGATTATTCCTTTTTTTGGTCAATTTAATTGTGGGAATGACCCAAAATTTGCCAAAGGAGTAGTGGAGTGGGTGCTCAAATCTTCATCTTTCGGCTGCTATAAAATGATTTGGCATCTGCAAGTAATGGTCCCTTCTTTTGTGAGTAACGTGGGGAAAAATCTTCATGGAATACCGCAAAGAACTAGACATTACCAATCTAGGTGCCATCAGCTTTGTGACCATGTTTGTTACTTTCACTTACAATTTTGTTGCCTTTTACTTGGGGTCTGGCAAGGGATCTTTTATGTACCGTCTCATGGTAGTATTTTTTTCTTCTAACTGTATAATTCATCTATGCTGAGAATACATGCAAAAAATAAAGCGGGCTGTGTTCTTGCCCCGTTCTGCTACTTGATGCATCTGTCTTTTTCCTCCCATATCATGACTGTCATGTGATCAATCTTTTTGTTGGGAAATATATCTATTGCTTTTTTTTATCTTTTTGTTGATCTATTCGTCAAAAAAATCTATTGCTATTTTATATAACTATGAGCTTCCTTATTGACATCTATTATTACTAATCCAGCAGGGCTCCTAATTCCATGGCTTGCCTTTGTCTTTTGGCGGGCATATTTATAGTTGAGGGATCTTTTATTCCATTTCAATTTGCTTTGGAAATCTTCTGCCGTCTCAATTTCTCATGTCAAGGAATATAGCTGTATTTTTCTTGGAATTTTCATTTGCCTTGCAATGCTAATGGAGAAAAGGCAACAAAATTATTTGAGGGATAGAGATTGTTAACGAACAGATCATCAAACTATTTGCCATGGAAATTGCTATTTAGAGACCTGGTGCATTTGGAAAGTATGTATGTAACCACCAAGTCTTTGATAATGTACTTCCAAACTTAGGTTGGTGTAGGATTCCCGTTGTTAGCAGTAGCACCTACACATAGATCTGTACTGGAGAGTGAAAAGTAATTTGCTCTTTCCCCTTTAACTCATAACATTATTCCATGCAACTGAAAGAGTAATTTGATCATCAAAATTATCATTTTACATGATCATCAATGTTTATTTTTTTGGCCATACATTCCCGTAGCAACGCGCGGGGAATCATCTAGTTCTTGTAACAAGAGAACCCATCGAATAAGTCTAGGTTTAGCATCTTTCTTTTCCATAAGATATTTAATAGCAGCATGGTCTGTGTGAACAGTTACTTTGGAATCAACAATATAAGGTCTAAATTTATCACAAGCAAATACCATTTCTAAGAATTTTTTTCAGTAGTAGCATAATTTCTTTGAGTACTGTCTAGAGTTTTACTAGCATAATTAATAACATTTAATTTCTTATCAACTCTTTGTCCTAGAATAGCACCAACAGCATAATCACTAGCATCACACATAATTTCAAAAGGCAAGTTCCAATCAGGTGGTTGAACAATAGGTGCAGAAATTAAGGCTTTCTTTAGTGTTTAAAAGGCTTTTAAAAAATTATCATTAAAAACAAAAGGAATATCCTTTTGCAAAAGACTAGTGAGAGGCCTAGAAATTTTGGAAAAGTCTTTGATAAATCTCCTATAGAAACCAGCATGACCTAGGAAACTACGAATACCTTTTATATCTTTAGGACATGGTATTTTCTCAATTGCATCAGCCTTAGCTTTGTCCATTTCAATACCTCTTTCAGAAATTTTATGACCCAAGACAATGCTTTCATTAACCATAAAGTGGCACTTCTCCCAATTCAATACAAGAGTTTGTTCATAGCTCTGCAAAACTCGATCAAGATTGCTTAAACAATCATCAAAAGACTTCCCATAAACAGAAAAGTCATCCATGAAAACCTCAACAATCTTTTCACAGAAGTCAGAGAATATAGTAGTCATACATCTTTGAAAGGTAGCAGGTGCATTGCATAAACCAAAAGGCATACGTCTATAAGCATAAGTTCCAAAGGGACAAGTAAAAGTGGGCTTTTCTTGATCAGGTTGAGAAAAAAGTATTTGTGAAAAGCCAGAATATCCATCAAGGATTTGATCAATGTCGGAGTAAATGGCCACGGGTAGCCTAACCGACTTCCCCTGGCTCTTCGAAAAATTATCAGGCCAATCGAGCCTTCATGCATCCAGAGCACGGGGCCGCCTTCCTCTGGCCGGCTATCCCCAAGGCCGACTACCAGAAGGCGACCCGGCCTCAAAAACCTTCCCGAAGAAAGCTACGAGATGGCCGACTCCAGGAAGCCGGCCCCAAGAGGACCGACTCCCAGAAGGCGGCCATGAAGAAGGCCGACTCCCAGAAGCCGGCCAAGATTGCACCCACCAGGGCTGCACCCACATAACGGTGATAAGACGGGGCGTGGCCGCAGTACAACCTACCACCCCCGAATCCCGGAACATGCATGGCCACAGGGCGCCGTACGGGTTAGCCATCCCCCGTCCGGCGCGGCACTGTAGCCATGTTGACCGCGACGTCACCCACGACAGGCGCCAGTACGACCCGCGGGCGGCGAGCCCCTTCAGCCAGAGAGACGCTCGAAGGCGGCCCGGCCTCCCCTAGTCGGCCCGCGGCGTAGCCGGCTCCCAATAGCCGGCTACCTCCCTTCCTTGAAACATGTGCATCATTAAGGAGACAAGACGAGGTGAGGCTACAGTCAGAGCCCGCCAGGCGGCGGCACTGTAGCCACGCTTACCTCGACAAAGCCCTCGTCATCAGGGGCGAGCAACAGTAACCAGCCGCCGACAAGGCCCCCAGGCGGTGGGGCCGGCCTGTCGGCCAAGAGGCCGGCAGCCGGCGGGACCCACCAGTCGGCTGGCCCCAACGGCCGGCGGAGAAGCCGGCGAGCACAGACACTGATGACTAGGGCCCGCACCCAGCCGGATTACCATTGTACCCGGGGGTAGGCCTATATAAATCCCCCGGGACACCCATGCAAAGGGTTGATCTCATAGAGTTTGACACACCACATAGAGAGAAAAGGAGAGCTAGCCTTGCCCTTCTTCTTCCCCTAGCCAAACAGCTCAAGGAGCACTTGTAGCTACTTGTGTTGACCTAGTGATCATGCGGAGACCCCGCAGAGCAGGACTAGGGGTGTTATCTCCACGGAGAGCCCCGAACCTGGGTAAGATTCGCCGCCGTGCATGTCTTCGCCTTATCCCGTTTCCAGGCATCGGCGATGTCTTACTGGCTCCCATAATGATTAGCCACCCGTTGGCATATGTCGCACCTACCACCCGACATTTGGCGCCCACCGTGGGGCCAGGTGCACCGTCGTCCGGAGACCTGTTCTGGACGGGAACCCTTTTCCTCCCCCGCGAGCGTAGCCAGCCTGCTACGCCCGATGGCGCTTGCCCTGGCGCGCTGCAAGGCGTCGACGACGCCTGCGCGGTGAGCTGCCTCGCCGATCTTCTTGGCGAGACTCGCATCTCCGACGAGCCTGCGTCCGACGTAGGCACAGACTGGCCCAAGAGCCGCCTCGTCAGCCTCCTCGACCAGCTTCACGTCTCCAGCGAGCTTGCTGTGGACTTGGAGTCGGTCGGCTCCACCGACCTGATGCTTGTCGACTCCGACACGGCATCGCTTGACGCCTTCCCCACCAACGTGGTGATCATCGACGACCCTCTCCCTCGAGCCGACAGTGGCAGCAGCGCTGTCACTGAGGTGCTGGTCATCAGCCACGGCGCTGTCTCGGGCGAGAACGCCCACGACGCCCTACAAGCGGCGCTGCACGACTTGTCCGTCCCCATCCCGGCCGACGCCGACACCGAGACTCTGGAGGCACGCCGCCTCGCCCTCATCGCGGAGGGCCAGAAGATAGCGTCCATGAGACGCCTCATTGAGGCTCAACAGCGCGAAGTCGACCGTGCCGCCTTTGGTACGCCGCCATCTGGCTGGGGGCTGATGAGCTCCCCTACATGACTAGACGCATTCAGCAGCTGATCGACGCGGCCGCAGAATGGCATGAAGCCGGCGCCCGCGCTGAGAGTCCTCCCCCACGCCGAGAACACGCCGCGACATCCCGGACGCCGACTGCAAGCGGCTCCCGCACAAAAAAAGACAAGGAGCCGGCTGCTAGCCGCAGCCGGACTCGGGTCACCATTGAGCGCGATGCAGAAGGCCACCCCCGAGCGGTGGAACGACAAGGCAATCCGCCTCCCCCCCGTCTCGTGGGGAGAGATATCCCACCCCGTCGCCTATCACGCATTCGACTCTCGGTGGCCGACTAGGCCACCGCGAAGGAGTCGGCGAGAATGATGCCCGCCACCGGATCGACCGCCTAGCGCGATCCCTAGCGCTAGAAGAAGAAGATGATGTCGGCCCGCCTTGCTTTGGCCCCCGCATCCGAGACGAGCCCTTCCCCAAAGGGTTCTCACTCCCAAGAGACACACCAAAATACAACGGCTCCGTGAAGCCGGAAGATTGGTTGATCGACTACTCTACCGCAGTCAACATAGCAAACGGCAACGGGCGCGTCGCCGTGAAGTACGTCCCTCTCATGCTTCAAGGCACGACACGCACCTGGCTGAACAACCTCAAGCCCTACAGCGTCAACAGCTGGCTAGACTTCACGGAAGTCTTCGTCCGCAACTTCACCAGCACATACAAGCAGCCTCCCAAGCCCCGCCAGCTCTCCTTATGCGTCCAAGGGCCCAGCGAATCGACTCGCGACTACCTCACGCGTTGGGCTGAGCTCCGCAACTCCTGCGAGGGGGTGCACGAGGTTCAAGCCATAGAGTACTTCACCACCGGGTGCTGAGAGGGCACCCTCCTCAAGCACCGACTCCTCTACGACGAGCCGACCACCCTCGACGAGCTGCTAATCATAGCAGACAAGTACGCCACGGCCGACTCCTCGATGAAGACTGAGCTTCGAGTGGACGCCTCTGGAAAGGTGCTCGCTCCGGCTCCCAAGACGCCGGCTGGTGACTCCAACCGACGCCCGTACCAGAACGACCACAAGCGCAAGGCCCCTATGCCGCCTTCCACCACTCGGCAAGTAGCCACCGTCGAAGACGAACAGCCCGAAGAGCGGCCCGCGCCCAAGAAGAAGGGCGGCAGGCCGGCTTGGCAGCCGGCCTTCTCCTACGAGCAAACTCTCGATGCCCCCTGCAAGTTCCACAGCGGCGCGAAGCCGTCGAACCACACGACCCGGAAGTGCCATTGGCTCACGCGGATCTCCAAGGGCGAGGGGCTGGTGCCGCCTCCACCTCCTGGCCCGCCGCCTCTAGCCCCCTCAGCAGCCGGCTGTTCGACCAGCAGTCGGAGCCATTCAGGAGGAGTTCCTAGATGAGCACGCCGCCTACATCGTCTTCACGAGCCAGATTGAAGACAAGCGCAGTCGGCGCCGACAGCACCAAGAAGTCAACGCGGTCGCCTTCAGCAACCCCGAGTTCATGCATTGGTCTGAAAGGCCTATCAGCTGGAGCCGGGCCGATCGCCCAGAGGTGATGCCGTCTCCCGGCTCCTACGCATTGGTGTTGGACGCCACCCTCGCGACGGAAAGGCGAGCTGCCCGTTTCTCCCGCGTGCTGATTGATGGTGGAAGCAGCATCAACATACTATACCGCGACACCATGGAGAATTTGAACCTCAAGGCGAAGCAGCTCATGCCAAGCCGGACTGTGTTCCATGGCATCGTACCCGGCCTGTCCTGTTCCCCAATCGGCAAGATCAAGATGGATGTTCTCTTCGGAGACAAGGATCACTTTCGCCGAGAAGCGATCTGGTTTGAAGTAGTGGATCTAGAGAGCCCTTACCATGCCTTGCTTGGCCGACCTGCCCTGGCCAAGTTCATGGCTATGCCCCACTACGCCTACCTCAAGATGAAGATGCCGACTTCAAAGGGGATCATCACCATAGTCGGAGACTACAAGAAGTCCATCGAGTGCGCTGTGGCCAGCAGCCGACTGGCCGAGTCCCTCGTGATTGCTGAAGAGAAGAAGATGCTGGACCGAGTCATGGCCATGGCCGGCAAGTAGCCAGCCCTGTCCCCCAGCCCCAAGGAGTATGATGCTCAGGGCTCCTTCCAGCCAGCCAAGGAGACAAAGAAGATACCTCTGGGCCCGGAGAACCCGGAGAGGTTTGCTGTCATTGGTGCAAACCTGAACAGTAAATAGGGAGGTGAGCTCGTCGACTTCCTCCGTGAGAATCGGGACATCTTTGCATGGTCCCCAAAGGACATGCCGGGTGTTCCGAAGGATTTCGCCGAGCACAAGCTACACGTCCGAGCGGACGCGAAACCAGTCAAGCAGCCTCTCCGCCGACTGTCGGAGGAGAAGAGAAGGATCGTACGAGAAGAGATAGCCCGGCTCCTGGCGGCCGGCTTCATTATGGAGGTGTTTTTCCCAGAGTGTCTTGCCAACCCGGTCTTGGTGTTGAAGAAGAACAATAAATGGCGTATGTGTATAGATTACACCAGCCTCAACAAAGCCTGCCCCAAAGATCCGTTTGCCCTACCACGGCCACGGATCGATCAAGTGATAGACTCCACAGCCGGATGCGAGCTGTTGAGTTTCTTGGATGCTTACTCAGGATACCACCAGATCAAGTTGGACCCAGCCGACCGCCTGAAGACCGCCTTCATCACACCATTCGGAGCTTTCTGCTACCTGACCATGACATTCGGCTTGAGAAATGCTGGTGCTACTTTTCAGCGTTGCATGCAGAAATGCCTCCTCAAGCAACTCGGCAGAAATGCCCACGTCTATGTAGACGATATTGTGGTGAAGACGGAGAAGCGCGGCACCCTGCTGGAAGACCTCAGAGAAACATTTGCCAACTTGCGCCGATTCCAGATCAAGCTCAACCCTGAGAAATGCGTGTTCGGAGTACCAGCCGGCCAGCTTCTAGGGTTTTTGGTCTCCGAACGCGGCATTGAGTGCAACCAAGTGAAGATCAAGGCCATAGAGATAATGGAGATTCCTACCAAGTTGCGAGACGTTCATAAGTTCACCGGGTGCCTGGCCTCCCTAAACCACTTTATCAGCCGGCTAGGGGAGAAGGCTCTCCCCCTGTACCGACCCATGAAGAAGTCCACCCACTTCGAGTGGAACGACCAAGCAGACCAAGCTTTCCACGAGTTGAAGAAGATGCTGACCACACCACCTGTCCTGGCAGCGCCGACTGAGAAAGAGCCCATGCTCCTTTACATTGCTGCGACTAGCCGAGTGGTTAGTACAGTCATCGTGGTCCAGCGCCCAGAAGAAGGCCGAGCTCAGTTAGTCCAGAGGCCGGTATATTATTTAAGCGAAGTACTGTCCACCTCGAAGCAAAACTACCCGCATTACCAGAAGATGTGCTATGGAGTGTACTTCGCCGCCAATAAGCTGAAGCCCTACTTTCAAGAGCATCCCATCACGGTCGTATGCACTGCCCCGCTTGCCGAGATCATAGGCAGCCGGGATGCATCTCGCCGGGTGGCTAAGTGGGCCATTGCGGTTTCTCCTTACACGATCTTCTACCAGCCGCGCACCGCCATCAAGTCCCAAGCATTGGCCGACTTCCTTGTCGACTGGGCCGAGACCCAGTACCTACCGCCGGCGCCTGACTCCACTCATTGGCGGATGCACTTCGACAGATCCAAGATGCGCACCGGCTTGGGAGCCGGCATCGTCCTCACCTCTCCCAAGGGCGACAAGCTCAGATACACATTGCAAATCCATTTTGCCGCCTCCAACAATGTGGACGAGTACGAGGCGCTCATACACGGGCTCCGGCTAGCCAAAGAACTCGGCATACGCCGGATCCTGTGTTATGGCGACTCAGATTTGGTGGTCCAGCAGTCATCTAGCGAGTGGGACGCCAAGGACGCAAACATGGCGAGCTATCGATTCCTCGTCCAGCAAATCAGCGGATACTTTGAAGGGTGCGAGTTCCTCCACGTGCCACGGGCCGACAACGAGCAAGCAGATGCCCTGGCACGGATCGGCTCCACCCGACAAGCTATACCAACCGGCGTCTCTCTCCAGCGCCTCCTCAAACCGTCTCCAGAATCGGACTCCATCTTCGTACCGCCTGCCCCTGATGCAGTCGGATCCGACTGGGGGAACCCAGCAGGCGGCTCGGGGACTTCGACAAGCAGCCCGGGGACTGCCGTAGTCGCACCCGGCTCGGGGACTTCAGAACCCGGCCCGGGGACTGCAGCAGTCGGCCCGGGGACTGCAACGACACAACAGGCAGTGGCCGACCCCAACTCTTCACCACCCAACCCACCCACCCGGGTCACAGTAGCCGTACTGACAACAGAGGAAGTCACAGCTCCATCATGGGCCTAGCCCATCCTCAACTACCTAGTAAACAGAGAGCTGCCGACTGATGAGTTCTCGGCAAGACTAGTTCAACGCCGAGCCGAAGCATACGCAATAATAAACAGAGAACTTGTTAAGCGTAGCGTCACTGGAGTCTTCCAGCACTGCGTCGAGCCAAAGAAGGGCATAGCAATCCTCAAGGATATCCACCAAGGCGAATGCGGCCACCACGCGGCCTCAAGATCACTTGTTGCCAAAGCTTTCCGCCATGGTTTCTTATGGCCGACTGCTTTGGAAGACGCCAAGGAATTAGTCAAATGCTACAAAGGATGCCAAGTCTTCAGCTCCAAGCATCACCTGCCGGCTTCTGCACTCAAGACCATCCCCCTCACCTGGCCCATTGCCGTTTGGGGGCTGGACATGGGGGGCCTGTTGGGGATATAACTACTGGTGTAACCCGCCCAGGAGGGGCCGGGTTACGCTATAGCAATTCATTATATGAAGCCCAATATCAAGCTTGAAGATGGCGGTTCAATAAAGGGCCTAAAGCCCGTAGGCGACTTAAGGCCCGTAGTGATAAACCGCCGTAATGGCATGACTTGTTGTAAGGCAAGATTAACTAGTTACCGAGCCGGATACTGTTTATAAGCCGGCCGGGACTCTGTAGGCCGCAGGGCGTCAACCCGTGTATATAAGGGGATGACCCGCCGACGGCTTAAGTGAGGTAACACCAAATCGGTAGCCAGGCATAGCGGATTCGCTCCCTGGTCATCGAAACCCTAGTAATTCCACCTCAACTGGAGTAGGCTTTTACCTTCACCGTAAGGGGCCGAACCAGTATAACCATCGTGTCCTTTGTCCCGCTTTAACCCCTTTAAGCTTCCTAGTTGCGATGGCTCCACGACTAAGTCCTTTCACAAAGGCATCTGCCGTGACTATTCCGCGACAGTTGGCGCCCACCGTGGGGCCAGCGCACGGTGGATTTGAGTTCTTGAAGGGCAGCTTCGAAGGGCTCAAGGGATACGCTGTGGGCCGGATGACCAAGAGTCGTCGCGGCAAGCTCTACATCGACGACGCAGGCTGGGGCCCCGACGCCGGCTCAATCGAGTACTGGTACCGGGCCCCCTTCGGCGGAATCCACGTTTTCATTGGCAAGATCGGCGAGCCGGGCCCTGAGCCGGACATCTGCACCGACCTCATCGAGACGGCTCAGCGTGCGAGACCCGCCCGGACTCTACCGGCCTTGAAGCGTGCTTTCATGGGATGCATCCACGGAGGACTCTCTGAAGGATCTAGATCTAGCGATGAGACGGCAATCTGCTCTGATGATGAATCATCCACAGGTGAGACGGACTCGTTGTATCAACTCCGAGACGGCAGGCTCGGGGGTTGTTCCGATGGCGACAGTATTCCGGATCTTTTTGAGCCGCCAAGCTGGGTTGGAATCTTGATGGCCAGCACGCAACCTATTCAAAACTCCGCCGCTGGGGCAGGAGGCCATGTGCACTCGCCGGCTCAGGTGCTGATGGATCTCACGGATAAGATGACTACCCTGTTAACCGCCACGGTCGTCCCAGCGGATCAAGCTCAACATGATGTAGAGGTGGCACAGTTAAAGCTGGATATAGCACGAGCCAAGGAAGATCTGGCAGCGGAAGGAATCAGGATGGCTGCAGAACGGGCGGCTCTGGACGCCCAGACTCAGCTGATTCAGGCGCAGTCTTTCCGGCTCACGATGGATCAGAACGCATCCAATGAGGTCATGAGAAGGAGGCATCAGAAGGCTCAATCTCGGCTCCCTCCGGTTTATGATCCTCGAAACCTCTTCAACACGCCCGGTGCAGGGCCTAGTAACCCGCCAGAAATCACGGCACCCGGGGCTGGAACGCCGGTTTAGCCACAAGTGATGGGGCCTCCCTGTGTGAATACTGCCCCACCTCAATACGTGCCAATACCACCGGGTCATTATTCTAATCCGTTGGAAAACATGATCGCTGCAGCGGCGCGACTGGCGGCTCTCCCAATCGAGGGTGACTCTCCAACGGCGGTCGAAACCCGCAGGGTCGGAGAACTTCTTCAGACGGCTTTGGCACAACAGGAGGCATATTCATATGGCCGGGACAGGATTCATTCAACCCCTCATCCAAGCCGGAGCCCAAGTTATAGCAGACACATGGTTTCAGCGTCCGACTCAAGCAATGTCCGGTGCCGTGACTTGCCAGCTAGCATGGCCCGACGCATAATGGAGCCTTTAACGCGGTAGACCAAGATAAAGCACGTCAAGAGGCGGAGCAGGCGGCTCAGCTGACGGCTTACCAGCCCTTCCCGGTTTATCCGACGGCTTCTATCGAGGCAGGCATAGCTACGAGGACCGGAGGTGTCCCTTGTCTGGTGCCGGCTCTCCGTAACGAACGTCTGCCCAAAGATTTCAAAGGACCTAGGAAGGTACCTAATTACACGGCTGATTTACAGCCCAGAGCATGGATTGAAAGCTACGAGATGGCTATGGAGTTGCTGGAGGTCAGCGAAGCGGCGATGGCCAAATATTTCACCATGATGTTGGATGGGACTGCCCGCACTTGGTTGAAGGGACTGCCACCTAATTCCATCGGGTCATGGGCAGAGTTGAAAGCCCGGTTCATCCAAAACTTCAAAGATACATGTAGGCAATCTATGTCAATTGTGGATTTGACTAACTGCAAGCAGCAGGAAGGCGAGTCTACAACCCATTGGGTACGCCGGGTCAAGGAAATAATACATTCGTCTAATAAGATGGATGCCGGCTCTGCGGTCTTAATGTTGGAGCAAAATTGTCGTTTTGCGCCCCTGATGATGAAGCTTGGGTGGCTCAAGTGCGATTGCAACGATATGGGTACGCTGATGGCGGCTCTGGTCAAGTACGCCGACTCTGACAGTACCAAAGATCCCGCGTCTGATGAGGAAAAGACAGGAAAGGGAAAGAAGAATGGCAACGGCAAGGGCCCTCAGCATAACCCGGTGAGTCAAGGAGGTAATAAGCGTAAGGCTGATGATGGTATGGAGTTTGTGGCCAACACCAACACGCAGGGTAACAATCACCGACGTAAGGGGAGACCGCCTCCCCGGTCTGGCGGGTCAGGCCCGACGCTTGAGCAGTTGTTAAATGAGCCCTGCCCAAGGCATGGCTCTAGGGAGAAGCCGGCCACTCATCTATGGAAAGACTGCGCGATCATGAAAACTTTCAAGAAGTCCAACATGTTCAACGGTAACAATGGGCAGGGCGGCGACTCAGGTGGCGGCGGCTTTCATGGCCTGGGCGGCGGTTCAAATTCCAATTTTCAGAGTTCTCAAGGTGGTTTTAACCAGCAATCTGGCCAGGGTAATCAGCAACAGCAGGGGGGATACCAGACCCATCCAAAGCACCTCAACAGTGGACAGTATCATGTGTTAACTACCAGTTTGTGCAAGCGAGACCAGAAGCTTCATAAGAGGGCTGTGAACGCTGTTGAGCCGGCAGTTCCACGTTACTTGCGATGGTCTGAGCAGCCGATTGTATGGAGTAGGGAAGATCACCCTCCCCGGGTTGATAATCCGGGTCACCTGGCCTTCGTGGTGGCTCCTCAAGTTGGTGGGTACAAATTCACTAAGGTACTCATGGACGGAGGTAGTAGCATCAACATCCTCTATTATGAGACCTTCCGTCGTATGGGATTTACTGATAAAAGCCTCAACCAGTCCAATATTGTTTTCCATGGTGTGGTGCCCGGTAAGTCGGCGTATCCAGTTGGTAAGATCGAGCTGGAAGTAGCCTTTGGAGATGAGTACAACTACAGGGCGGAAAAGCTGACTTTTGAGGTGGTCAAAATCAGAAGCCCGTACCATGCTTTATTTGGGCGGCCGGCTTACGCCAAGTTCATGGCACGGCCGTGTTATCTATATTTGCAGCTTAAGATGCCGGGTCACAATGGGACCATTACGGTTCATGGCAGCCGAAAGATAGCCTTGGAGTGCGAGGAAGGTGACGCTGCTTACGCTGAATCTGTTTGTGCGACAGAGGAATTAAAGTTTTACAAGGATAATGTTGACCAGGCAGATATGACGTCTTTGAAAAAGCCGACCACGGAGCATGAGCCGGTAATGAAATTTAAGTCGGCCGATGAGACTAAGCTTATTGACTTTGTGCCAGGCGACTCATCTAAGCAGTTCAGCATCAGTGCCAATCTGGATCCTAAATAGAAAAGCGCGCTCATCGAGTTCATCCGTGAGAAGCGGGACATCTTTGCATGGAAACCTTCTGACATGCCGGGTGTACCGAGAGAACTCGCTGAGCACACTCTTAATATTGATCCAAAATTTAAGCCAATCAAGCAATTTCTCCGGCGGTTTAATGAGGAGAGGCGGAAAGCCATTGGTGAGGAAGTAGCCCGGCTCTTGGCGGCCGGGTTCATCGTTGAAGTCTTTCATCTAGAATGGCTAGCTAACCCGGTGCTCGTGCTCAAGAAGAACGGCACCTGGCGTATGTGTGTGGATTATACCGATTTAAACAAGGCTTGTCCGGCTGATCCTTTTGCTCTCCCCCGTATTGATCAAATTATTGATGCTACGGCGGGTTGTGAGCGTTTGAGTTTTTTGGATGCTTACTCTGGATACCATCAGATCAAAATGGCAGTTAAGGACCAAGAGAAGACGGCGTTCATTACCCCTTTTGGATCCTTCTGTTATGTGTCTATGCCTTTTGGGCTCAAGAGCGCCCAGGCGACTTACCAGCGGTGCGTACAGAATTGTCTTCATAATCAGATTGGGCGCAACGTTCATGCCTATGTGGATGATATTGTGGTAAAATCCAGAGAGGAGACCTTGATAGACGATCTGAGGGAGACCTTTGGTAATCTCCGGGTCTACAAGATGATGCTTAACCCGGCCAAGTGTGTTTTTGGTGTTCCTGCAGGCAAGCTCTTGGGTTTTCTGGTTTCTCATAGAGGCATTGAAGCTAACCCGGAGCAGATCAAGGCAATCACCTCTCTGGCTAAGCCGGCGTGTATAAATGACGTCCAGCGTCTGGCGGGTCGGATCGCTGCTTTAAGTCGATTTATAAGCCGGTTGGGTGAAAAGGCCATACCGCTGTATCAGATGATGAAGAAAACAGATGACTTTGTCTGGAGTGATGCTGCCAACACCGCCTCTGAGGATTTGAAAAGACAGTTAGCTGAACCGCCAGTTCTTGCTGCTCCTGTCGATAAGGAGCCCTTATTATTGTATGTAGCCGCTAACACACGAGCCGTCAGTGTGGCCATCGTGGTGGAGCGCAAGGAGGCGGGTAAGGAACATCCGGTTCAGCGGCCGGTTTACTACGTCAGCGAAGTACTTATTGAGTCCAAGCAACGGTATCCACATTGGCGGAAGCTTGTTTATGGGGTACTCATGGCAAGCCGGAAGCTTAAGAAATATTTCCAGGGCCACCCTATCACTGTGGTTAGTTCTGCTCCTTTAGGAGATATCATCCAAAACAGAGAAGCCACAGGAAGAATCGCTAAGTGGGCCATTGAACTTGGGCCTCATGGTCTAAAGTATGTGCCACGCGCGGCTATCAAATCACAAGCATTGGTAGATTTCATCAACGATTGGACAGAGCTGCAGATGCCTGAAGAGAAACCGGATAACACATACTGGACTATTCACTTCGACGGGTCCAGGCAATTGGAGGGCTCGGGGGCTGGAGTCGTGTTAGCTTCCCCTCGAGGTGACAAATTTGGTTATGTACTACGGTTGATGTTTCCCTGTACTAACAATGCAGCTGAGTACGAGGCCTTGCTCCATGGTCTTCGGATGGCTAAGGAGATGAGCTTAAGCCAGGTAAGGTGCTTTGGCGACTCAGATTTGGTGGCCCAACAAGTATCAGGCAAGTGGGATTCCAAGGACCCCCTCATGGCGGCTTATCGCCGTGAAGTTGATGCCATTGCCGGACATTTTCAGGATTACCAAGTAGAGCACATTGACCGCAGAAAGAACGAGGCGGCTGATGCCTTAAGCCGGCTGGGCTCTCAGCGAAAGCCGGTGCCGCCTAATACTTTCTTGGATATTCTGCATAACCCTTCTGTCAAGTTACCTACAGAGGAAGACTTGGCTGTTCCGGACCCTGAAGCACAGTTGGTGGCGGCTCTTCATGTTATCCCAGATTGGACAGTGCCATACTTGGCGTACATTACCCGGGGAGATTTGCCTGAGGATGAAATTTTGGCCAGACAAATAACCCGGCGGTCTAAGTCAATGATAATTGCCAATGGCGAGTTGCATCATCGCAGTGTCACTGGGGCTTTTCAGTGTTGTGTTTCCCCTGAGGAAGGGCAAGAAATTTTACGAGAGATTCACGAGGGGGATTGTGGCCATCATGCCGGCTCAAAATCCCTTGTGGCCAAAGCTTTTCGTCACGGTTTTTATTGGCTGACGGCTCATGCTGATGCAGAGGACTTAGTCAGTAAATGTGACGGTTGTCAGAAGTTCTCTAGACGTGCTCACGTGCCGGCTCAAGAGTTGAGGATGATTCCAATCACTTGGCCGTTTGCAGTCTGGGGGCTTGATATGGTTGGACCTTTTAAAAGGTCCAAGGATAAGAAGACCCACCTCTTGGTGGCGGTTGACAAGTTCACAAAGTGGGTTGAGGCAGAGCCAGTTAGTAAGTGTGATGCAGCCACGGCGGTTCAGTTCATGAAAAAGGTGATATCTCGCTTTGGTTTTCCACACAGCATTATAACTGACAATGGTACCAATCTTTCTAAAGGTGCCATGGAAGAATTTTGTCAACGAGAGCATATTCGACTTGATGTCTCATCAGTGGCTCACCCCCAATCCAATGGTGAAGCTGAGAGAGCCAATCAGGAAATCTTGAAAGGCATCAAGCCTCGGCTTTTGGTCCCTTTGCAGCGGACGCCGGGTTGTTGGGTGGAGGAGTTACCCTCTGTGTTATGGAGCATCAATACTACTCCTAATAGGTCTACGGGTTATACGCCTTTCTTCATGGTTTACGGAGCCGAGGCGGTTCTCCCTAGCGACATCCGTCATGACTCGCCTCGTGTGGCTGCTTATGTTGAGACGGACAATGAACAAGCGCGTCAGGATGCTCTTGACTTGTTGGACGAACAGCGTCATATAGCAGCAGCTCGCTCGGCGATTTACCAACAAGACCTGCACCGCTATCACAGCCGCCGTAAGTCCAGAACCTTTCAGGAAGGTGACTTGGTGCTCCGGCTCATCCAGGATCAAACAGATGCACACAAGTTATCCCCACCTTGGGAAGGGCCCTTTGTGGTCAGCAAGAACTTGCACAACGGGTCATACTACCTCATCGATGTTCGAGAACACAAAGATTCACGTAAGTCGGAGGAGGAGATCCACCGGCCGTGGAATATAGCTCAGCTTCGGCCTTATTACACTTGAGCCACCGGCTCTCATAATGTACATACTTCCGTGACAATGTATATATTATGATAAATAATAGAGCAGGACCTCTGTCCTTTTTCCCCCTCAAAGGTAAATGTGTCATTGTTATTTTCATTATGATATCACATGGTCACTTGGGGGCTGATCCGGCTTACGATCGTATTCGAATCTAGCCGCTAAAAATTATGATCACTAGGGGGCTTTCTGTTCAAACATAGATCGTATTCGAACCAAAGAGAACATAGTTGTTGATACCCTTTTGATCGGCACACTGCCGAGCTCATTGGGGAGTTTCTTGGTCATATTTGAACCATAGCTCAACCCCCTTTGAGAACCGACGTGGATCGTATTCGAATCAGCGTCGTTAAACAACTTTCAAGGTCATTTGGGGGCTTCCTGTTCAGACATAGGTCATATTCGAACCAAAGAGAACATAGCTGTCGGTACCCTCTTGATCGGCAACGCCAAAGCCATTGGGGGCTATATGATCGTATTCGAATCTTAGCTTAACCCCTTTGGGATGGTTTTCTGGTCGTATTCGAATCAGAAGCCTCCAAATTTTTTGAAGTCTTTTCTTGTAAACAATTTTTGGATTCCATTTGAAGTTCTTTTGATCATGTCTAAAATGTTCAAGGGTGGTTCCTTTTCCACCGGCTTAACCTTGATCATAAAGATGATCGCATATAATAGACATCATATTACAGAGTTGGGTTCTCACCCTCATTGTTCGGGTCACATAAACCGGAAGTATAATCGAAGGATCACATGTATGCTGTTGTGGTTGTCTCAAAGATATAATTGAGAACCGGCTTTTTATGATTTTGACTTCGGGTTATATGTAAAATATATGACCCTCTATGCGGTAAGCCGCCAAGGGACTTGTAATTTGTTCTCTATGCAGGACAGTTAAAGGCAGCCCTTTAAACATAAGGAAGAAGAGGATCAGCATAAAACAGGGGAATATTAGATGGCGGCTTAAACAGTGTTGAGCACCACACAGGTGCGCGATGGCACGACAAAAATAAGTGTTTTTCTTACTCTATTACATGACTCCCCGAGTCCAAATAGTGAAGCATTGTTTTTTATCAAGACATAAATATGAGCCGCCTGAGGAATCAAAGGTGTTGTTGGGCTTACGCTTCCGGTTCATCCCTTTCCACTCCTCCGGCTGTTTCCCTGTCCTGAAAAGTTGATGATTTCCAGTCAATGCCACTCAAGGCTTCAAATTCAGCTTCATCATCAATTAACCCGGCCGGATCAACTTCAGGGGCGAAAGTATGCTTACGAGGGGGAGGGATCAGACTGATTGCCTCATAATGTGGTGTTGGAATCCTCTGATTATCGGCGTCATAACCCGGTTGGTATTTGGTAAGATCCGTATCATTACCGATCAGAGTGGCCACAGGACGTACGTCCTTCACGCAAGCGGCGAAATCCTTCTGGTCAAATGGGGTGTCGTCCTCCTTCAAACTGGGATACCCAAGGGCGATGTCGGCCGGGCCTTGGCCCGGCTTAAAGCAGCTATGGCTCCGGCTCTCGCAAAAGCTTGTCTCAATTCCTGGAGTCGTTGAGATAGCACGGCAAGCCGCCTTAGCACATCCGCCAGATGAGTGGGAACTTCATTTGACAAAGCCACGACGGCTAAGGCGCGTTGTGACCCGGTGTAGAGTTGTTCCACCAGGGTATAAACAGCCTTCAGTTTTGTCAGCATGTTCTAGTTGAGATTGGCACTCCTGGAGCCTGCATTACAAGGTCAGGTGAGCTGAGGACAATTGAGATGTTTGTTGAAAAAGATTCAAGCTAGCTAACACTTACAGAATAACTTACCAAAGATTGCTGAGACCATCTGAGATATATGGCGTTTTAAGCCGGATAGCTCGGCGGTTGTTTCTGCAAGAGTGGCCTCCGCTTGTTCAGCCCGGTTGAGTAAAGCAGTCTTTTCATCCGCCCAGGCTTTTCTTTCTGCCTCAAACTTCTTTTTCAATTTCTCCTGTGCGGATATACTGACTTCAAACTTGGAATTTGCCTTTTGGGTTTCAATTTCTTGAGTTTTCAAGCGATTCTTCAAGTCCGAGATCTCCGATTCAAATTGCTTAATGGCAGCCTGTATAAATTCCGGGTTACAGTTAGGATTATCATAATGCAACATTAAATCCCAAGCACTTTGCAAACAAAGATACTTGGCACTTGGGGGCTAATGCATATTGCCGTTCAAGTACTTGATTAAAATACGGTGAAGACCGGTTCAACTATGCTGTCTAAGCCGGCCCTTGGATGCTACCGGATAAGCCGGTTTTCTTACAGTGATTATTGAGCTGATGACAAGTCTATAACATATTTCATCATAAGTAATAGACTTGGGGGCTGGCCTAGTAAGGATAACTAAGGAACAAGCAACAAGAGTTATACCTCAGATTTTTGGTGTATTTGTTTCACCATATCAACTTCCAGATCCCGGCTGTTGTGCACTTGGTTTACATAACCAGAGACGATTTCTCCAATACTCAGATGAGCATAATCAGTGACATCCAGCCGGGTTTTGCGACGTTCCAGAAGTTCTTCTTTGGCGGAGCACTTGGCCAGCGCGGTGGGTCTTCCCGGTTCAACGAAGTCAGTCCGGATGATTTCGACGTCCGGGTCATTCGCCTTGGCCGGGCTAGGGTTCTCCGGATCTTCAGAACCTTCCATTGCTTATTCGACGAGCGGGTCAATGGTGAGAGTTGGAGTGTCATGAGCTGGTTCAGGCGGTGGCTCATGAGCGGAAGTATCAGGAGCAGCCGTTCTGAGCTCCGGTTCAGCAAAGACTGGCTCTTCGGCCGGCTTATTTTTCTTCGTCCTCTTGCTGGGCTTTACTTGTACACGGAAAATTAAAGGGTTAGTACAAAAAACATGAGTAAGATAAGCACAAGATAAGCAGATTATCATTACCCTGGAGCGGTTTTGAAAGCCGGCATGCTGGACTGCATTGATTCGTCGGAGGAAGGTGAAGTTCCCTGATAGTTTGAGTCAGAAGAATTGAGTGGTTGACGAGAGAAACCCGCTAAAGGATACAAAGAATATAAATCAGAGGTAACCTCAGCCCGGCATCTTCTTGTTGCATCGGGTAAGCCGGAGGAGAGGTCTGCATCTTTACTGGTCCGGGTGTGCCTCCTACTCTCGTGAATCTGTTGCTTCAAAAGAAATTGAGGATCTTGATAAGCTAAAGGATGTTAAAATCTTACTTTCCGGGTTACCCTTCGGATTTTCTGTCTCGGCAAAGGCTCGGAGTCAGAGGAAATTATAGTTACCTCTTCAGTTACTGCATGACTTGCTCCTGTATCCTCCTGCTGATAATCAGTGTCAATAAGATGGTTAAAGAAGGAGCCTAAAGAGTCAAGAGTTACCTCTGACTCGGAGGTATCGTTTAGATGAAACATATCCGAGGCGCTAGGTTTGTTCCCCTTCTTACGGGCAGTGGCTTTTCTGGCGGCTTTCTTGGCCTTTCTGGCCTTCTTTGCAGCCTCATGGTCATACTTGACCTTCCAGAATTTATCACCAGCCTATAAAATATAGCAAGAGTTTTTGAGTAAAGATGAAATTGTGAAAGTGCAAAGTAAGGTGCTCAAGTTAATGGTTTACCGCTGGAGCCGGGTTAGCCTAGCAGAAAGGACTTAAGCCCGCTTTCCCGCAATCTGCCAGGCTCTCGTTCAGAAGAGACTTGGTCATGTCATCAACGATATCCTCAGGTAAGTCGTCAGGACTGTGCCGTAGAGGACCATTTTTCTGGCCTGTGTAATCGCACATCAAGCCGGGGCGGCGGCTCAAGGGAATCACCCGCCAGGCAATCCAAACCCGGACCAAGTCAATGCAGTTTAGGCCGTTCCCCAGAAGAGCTTTGATCTTGTTGATAGTGGGGGCAAGTGTTTGACGTTCAGCCGGAGATAATTTATCTGGTAAAGGGTGAGTTGACTCCAGGCGCAGGGCGCAAAAGCCGGGCAAGGGGTTCTCATCGGCCGGAGAAGTGTCCTGACAGTAGAACCAAGTCTGGTTCCAATCTTTAGGGTGACTCGGCGGCTCGGCATAAGGGAAGAGGCAGTCCCTACGTCGCTGGATTGAGATCCCGCCAAGTTCCAAACTGGGCCCGTGGGCACATTCGTTTTGACGGTTCAGATAAAATAACTCTCTAAAGAGTTGTATGCTGGGTTCTTCTCCAAGGTACACCTCACAGAATACTTGGAAATTGCAGATGTTTGACACGGAATTGGGTCCAGTATCTTGAGGCCGCGGGTCAAAAAAGTGCAAGACATCTCTGAAATTTTTTGAGCCGGGTGGAGCAAAGCCCCGGCTCATGTGATCAGTAAAAATGACAACTTCCCCATCCTTGGGTTGAGGTTTTTCTTCTGATGGGTTAGGAGCACGATAAGACAAGATCTCTTTCTTCGGCAGATGACCACTCTTCACAAAACCGTCTAAGATGCTATCAGTGACAGTGGATTTAACCCAGTTGCATGTGATGGGTGCTTTGGGAGCCTTGGGCGGCATTATGAAGGATGGAAGCCTATGACAAAATAAAAGTTTCCGGCTCAAATTTAAGCCGGAGAAAATACTTCAATTCATATTCAAGATGGCGGCTTACGAAGGGGCCTAATGATATATGGCTAATTGTGTCAGATTGTTTAAGCCGCCATGGGAAACAGAAAAAATTAAATTATTTAAATGCACTATGAGTGATCAGAATCATTCATTGAGCATTGCCTCCTTAAGCCGGCGGTAAGAGCCGCCATGGATAATGGATAGAGTTTTTTGCCTAAGTATCGCACAAACAGGTATCACAGGTTGCAGTTGCTATTTTGGATCAAACGGTGGTTCAGAAAAGAAAATATTCTAGACCTAAAAACTAGTACAGATGAGTTCGTGAGCTCTAATGAGGTCTTTTTACAAGCAAAAGGGATCTACTAGTATTGAAAATGGATGCGAAGCAACTACCGCATGAGTTCCATACTACTTTTGGATCAAATAAAGCCGCGGTGGAGGAACTACGAAGAAACTGTGTTGAACCATGAAGAACACGGAAGAACTTGAAAACCCTAAATGCAGATCTGAAGTGCGGGAAGGTGAAGACTTACGGCTGTAGATCTACTATAGAGGATCGCCGCCGTTCTCTGGTCGATTCAGGTTGATGCAGCGACCAAGATCGACGAAGATGAGGTGCTCTGCTACGGCGGCGGCGACGGACCTCGAGCAGCAGCGGAGTTGCGAGAGGAAGAAGATGACAGAAAGGGGGAGAATGAAGAAAGACCTAAAGGTCGTGCTTATTTATAAGGAAAGACTGACTGAGAGGGCGCGAGAAACGAGGAGGCCAGACATGGATATCCAGCTACTCCGACGCCTCGATTTTCGGGATGGTCATTAAGATAAAGATCCGTTGAGATATGGCAGAATAAAAATGAATTTAATGGAAGATGACGCCATGGCGGGTTATCATGAATCCAGAAGATGACGTCATGGCGGGTTATAACTTTTGCACAGACAGAAGCCAGAAGGTTTTTCTTAAGGTATTAAAGATTGACATGAACCGGTTCAAATCAATCTGGGGCCTAATATTGGGGATATAATTACTGGTGTAACCTGCCCAGGACGGGCCGGGTTATGCTATAGCAATTCATTATATGAAGCCCAATATCAAGCTTGAAGATGGCGGTTCAATCAAGGGCCTAAAGCCCGTAGGCGACTTAAGGCCCGTAGTGATAAACCGCCGTAATGGCATGACTTGTGTTGTAAGGCAAGATTAATTAGTTATCGAGCCGGATACTGTTTATAAGCCGGCCGGGACTCTGTAGGCCGCGCGGCGTCAACCCGTGTATATACGGGGATGACCCGCCGGCGGCTTAAGAGAGGTAACACCAAATCGGTAGCCAGGCATAGCGGATTCGCTCCCTGGTCATCGAAACCCTAGTAATTCCACCTCAACTAGAGTAGGCTTTTACCTTCACCGTAAGGGGCCGAACCAGTATAACCCTCGTGTCCTTTGTCCCGCTTTAACCCCTTTAAGCTTCCTAGTTGCGATGGCTCCACGACTAAGTCCTTTCACAAGGGCATCTGCCGTGACTATTCCGTGACATGGCCCATTCAAGACAGCCCGCGGCGGCATGACACATCTGCTTGTCGCCGTGGACAAATTCACCAAGTGGATTGAAGCGAAGCCAATCAAGAAGCTGAACGGGACGACTGCCGTGACATTCATCGCAGACATCACCACTCGGTATGGTATACCACACAGCATCATCACCGACAACGAGACGAATTTTGCCAAGGGAGCGCTGGCACGTTTCTGCGCGACACAGGGCATCCGACTGGACTTAGCGTCCGTTGCCCACCCGCAGTCAAACGGCCAGGTCGAGCGAGCAAACGGCCTCATCCTCTCCGGCATCAAGCCCTGACTGGTCGTACCACTGGAGCGTTCGGCCGGCTGCTGGCTCGATGAGCTTCCGGCTATCCTCTGGAGTCTGCATACTACCCCGAACAAGTCAACCGGCTTCACTCCTTTCTTCCATGTATATGGTCACCATGTACACGGAGGCGGAGGCCAAGGAAGCGCGAGAAGACGGTGTCGACCTGCTGGATGAAGGCCGGCTGTTAGCACTCAGCCGGTCCGCCATCTACCAGCAGGGTTTGCGCCGTTACCACAACCGGAAGGTCAAGCCAAGATCCTTCCAAGAAGGCGATCTTGTGCTCCGGCTGATCCAGCGAACAGCCGGCCAGCACAAGCTCTCGGCCCCTTGGGAAGGCCCTTTCGTCATCAGCAAGGCCCTAGGCAACGACTCCTACTACCTGATCGACGCACAGAAGCCGAGGGCACGCTAGAGGGATGATTCCGGCAAGGAGTCGGAACGACCATGGAACGCCAATCTCCTGAGAAGATTTTACAGTTAAAAGCAGTATGTATCACGCTACCTTTTTGTATTAAGTACAAGACAACGGGCCCCCCGAGGCGCACTCGGGGACTACCCTCCTTTATCTATGAATGACGAGTGTCATACCCATGAATGTACTATTACATTTGATTCTCTATCTGGCACCGGGTTCGACTAGTCGGCCCGGGGACTGGCCGCCTTGAGTTATATTAAAAGTTCTACCTGAAGTCAGACAAGTAGTGTGCCAGCACCCGAGCCCTCTCTTGTTGTAAGTCGCAGCTCGAAGAACCGACTGTCCGACTGGCAAGAGCCAAAGGCAGGAAAGGATGCCCACACGAAAAACGGTTAAGGACTAACGAACTTATATAACACAAGCCGGCCTCCCACCACGCCTACCGGCTGTCAGAACAGCCGGCTGGCCGGCTTCCCAGTCACTTCGCTACAATCCAAGAAAGCTAGAGTACTTGCCCACCCAACCGGCCAAGCACTTCTCCAGCCACAGACTGCAGAGCAGCTGTCCGGCTGGGAAGGCGGCAACCAAGGGAGGGCGGCAAAGGAAACAGCCAAAGGATGAAAAGAAAGAACAATGGAAAGCCAAACACAGGCATGATTATATTTACACATAAGGCCTTCAACAGGCCGGCAGTCAATATAGTTTGAATACACCCCCAGTGGGTGGAACTGCGCAAACTTGACAAAATATTGTTCAAAGAGTAATAAAACAGGAAAGTAAAGGCGGCAGATTAGGCTAAGGGCGCAACAGGGGAGCCGGGCTGGTCGGTGGAGACGGCAGCGCCGGCTGGAGGAGTGGCCGGCTGGCGAGTCTCGGCTTGATCATCGCCGGCTGCAGGCAGTGCGCTCGCACGCGCCTTGTTGCTGGAGGCACGGTCAAGCTGAGGCTGGCCGGCTGCTCCACCATCTGGCACGACGTCTTCACCCTCCTCCTCCTGCTCCTCCTCGCCCTCGTCGCTGGAGTCGATCTCCTCCGCCGAGTCCTCGCCATCTGCTGGGTTCAGCCCGAACCACTCCTCCAGCTGGGCAACGCCGTTATCATCCACCTCAGGAGCAAAGGCGCTGGTGTCGGTGTAGTCAGCGATCGCCGAGGCACGCTGGCTGATAGCCGGCCGCCCCGGCTCCAGCTCTGTGTCAGCCTCCTGCCGCCAGGTGGCCAGCTGGTCCAAGCTCAGCTCAGGATACCAGGCTTTGACGAACTCCAGCGCCCGCCTGGCGCCTGACCGAGTTGCAGAAGCCTTCCAGGCTTCGAAGCGGCCGACTGCTACCTCCAGCCAGTCGGCAGTCTGACTGGGGGTGCGGGGAATCACCTCGCCGGGCCAGAGAGCGGCCAACACTTGCGCCCCAACACGTTGAAGCCGGCGGAGCATGCGGTGAGCCGGCTGGAGGCGGGCTTGAATCGCCAGGAGCTGTTCCTCAAGCGACCGGCGAGCGTTCGGCGCGATCTCAGCGCCAGCCTGCCTTTGCACCTTGCGGTGGGCCTCGACGACCTGGTTGGCGGCAGTAGAGTAACCAGGGAAGTACTCTGCACAAGAAAGAAAGAAAGAGAAAGAAGAGAAAAATACAAAGTTAAAGAGTGAACCAAACGGCAAGCGGCAAGCAAGGAACGACGAAGAAGGCGGCCTACCGTCAACCTAGTCTTCGATCTGGCCATAGCCGTTGATCAACGACTGCCTCGCCTCGGCCCAGCTCGCCGCCTCGGTCTCTTATTCGGCTTGGAGGGCGGCCTCGCTATCCTGCACCACCTTCAGGGCCGCCTTGTGGCTCTCCTCCTGGTCGGCCAGCTTCTTGACTAGACGGTCACGCTCCTGAGCCAAGGCGTCGAACTCGGCTTCCTTAGCGCGAAGGGCGGCCTGGGTCCCACCCAGCTGCTCCCTCAGTTTGGCGTTGGCCGCTGCAGATATGGCAGAGAAGGAAAGAGCAATAAGAAAGAAGTCGTCAAGAAAGATCCGACCCGACTACTCAGCAGTCGGCCCGAATCTTGGGGACTACACCTAGTGGGTGCGCTGACGCGCCCCCACGTGAGATAAAAGATGAAGCACTTACTCCGGCTCTCAGTTAGATCAGAAGTCTTCTGGGTCAGCTCCCGAGCCTGGGAGTTGAAGGCAGCCGCACGGAGGTTGTGGTAGTCCTGCAAGTCGGACAAAGAAGCGAATGAGAACAAGATAGCAAACAAAGCCTACCAAGAAGTTCCAAGCCGCCTACTCAGCAGCCGACTCGGAACTCGGGGACTACACCCAGTGGGTGCACTGACGCGCCCCCACGGAAGAAACCAAGATCAAGATGCAAAAAACGGAAGACTCACCCGAATGCCCGCCCGTGTCGCGAGGAACTCGTCATTATACTGCCTCAGCACTGCGGCCTGGGACTGAAGCCGGTTCCGGACTTCTTTCGCCGCCACATTCACCACGGCCGTCCCACCACCCGGCGTACACCCCGAGCTGGCGCTGGCCGTCTCCACGTCCTGGGTCGACGAGCTGGAGCCCTCGACCTTCTGCGGGTCCGGAGCCGAAGTTGCCTTCCCCGCGCGCTGGCGCGATGGCGACCAGACCACCAGGTCCGTCCTCACAGCCGGCTCGCCTCCAGCCGATTGCGCAGGCGGCTCGTTAGGCCGGCTGCCTTGGGCCTCCCCAGTCGGCGAGGGCGGTGCCGCCTCCCTCTCATGGACGACGACGTCGTCCTCCCTCTCCAACCCCGGCAGGTCGCTGCCGGCTTCCTCCGGCGGGGGCTCCGGGATCTCGGGCGCCGCGACACGCAGGTGGGTGACAAGCAAGGCCCCCTCCGCTGCCGCTGCGGCTGCAGCTCCGCCTGGGCCTTGGCCGCGCGTCGGCTCGTGCCTTCGCCGACTCCTCCTGCGCCGCCTTGGCGGCAGCCGCCCTCAGCTCTTCCGCCTTCCGCTCCTCTCGCGCCTCCCGCGCATTTCACTCCGTCGCCGCTTGAAGCTCGGCGTGGGGGTCCACACGGCGGGTGCTCCCGGATCCTCCCGGCGATCCAACCACGGAGGTGGCAGCAACCCGCTCAAGAGAAAGCGGAGCCCTGATTTTTGAGACAAGACAGGGATTTAGAAATCGACAAGAAAAGAAGAAGGAATATGCAAGATAATCTACATTTATGCCGAAACCGTTTGCGGCTGCTTCACCACCTTGCGGTAGCGGGCCGCCTTCGCGGCCGCCTCATCTCGTCTGGTCGCCGCCGCCCCGCCCTTGGGCTTCTTCGGCGGACTGCCGAACAAACCCGACGCGGCCCGGCGCTTCTGCGCGCCGCCCCGAGCAGGCGGCGCGGCGGAGGAACCCGCGCCATGGTCGGACGCTGGCTGGCGGCGTGGGACGATTTCCGCCTCGTCGTCATCTGGCCAGTCGTCGAAGCTGGCTCCAAGCCCGGAGCCGCCAGCTTCGCCGCCTCCCGCCTCGGTGTTGT